>NC_086447.1:937101987-937476987 GCF_028390025.1 Pseudophryne corroboree
GGCGAGCTGAAATTATTATGCTACACCTATCAGCAGAAACAGAACAGGTGTGGAAGGGGGTGAAAAGAATTGAATACCGCCCATAGAATCCCAAAACCTGCAAGAATGCGACAGTGGGATGATGACGTTGTGCCTCGTTTTAGGATCAGAGTCTGACAGGAAACCCCGAGCCGGTCTCGGATACCAAAGTTTAGGATGTTGCTATGCTAGCGATGGTGAAGAGACTAGGGGCCAAATGTAATAGAGTGAGAGCAGAGCCGGCCATATGCATAGGCAAACTAGGCAATTGCCTAAGGCATTTGATATGCCTAGGGGCACAGTAGCGGATCTTGCCACGGGCAAGCAGGACTTTTGCCCGGGGCGCCGCCTTCCGGAGGGCGCAGGGCTCCATCCGGAGGGCGCCGCACCAGGGCAAGATCCGCTGCTGCTGTGCCCCCCGCTAGCCGCCTGCCCCCCGCTGCCGCTGTGAAGGGAAACTAGACGCGTACGCGTCTAGTTTCCCTTCGTGGAGAGGTCCTTTACTGTGCGGTGCGCGATGACGTCATCGCGCACCGCACATCATTTCAGTCTGTACAGGGGGCGTAAATGACCACGCCCCCTGTATGAAGCCACACCCCTATTGTCGCACGGGGCGTACAGCGCCCAAGAACCGGCCCTGTAGGGGCATCAGCAGCTTCTGCTGATTAAAATGATATGCGGCATGCCTATATTCTGTATGTAGCATTTCATATGCAGATACAGCCACAGTCTCACACAGTATATAGGCATGCTGCATATCATTTTAATCAACAGAAGCAGCTTGTGCATCCTAGCCACATAGCAATGCAAATAAGATGCATTTTCATTAAAAAAAAGGTGCCCAACGTTAGCATTGAGGCAAGAATTATGAGGACACATCTGTATCCAAGCGGAGGCAGAGGTCACAGTGTTAGCGGCAGTGTGAGTGCTGTGTGCATGTGAGTTGGTTGGTTGTGCAGTAGTGTTCAGAATATGTGTAAGGAGCATTAAGTGTGTCATGTAAAAATGCATTAATAACGTGCAACATATGTGTAAGGGGCACTATGTGTGTCATTATGTCTATAGGGGCACTAATAATGTGCAGCAAATGTGTAGGGGGCACTATGTGTGTCATTATGTGTATAAGGGCATTAATAATGTGTGGCATATGTGTAAGGGACAATATGTGTAAAAGGGCATTAATAAAGGTTGTCATAATGTGTAAGGCGCATTATGTTTATAAGGACATTAATAATGTGTCTCAAATGTGTAAAGGCCATTACGGTGCGTAATTATGTGTATAAATGCATTACTAATGTGTGGCATTATGTGTATAAGGTGCTCTACTATGTGGCATTGCGTATAGAAAGGGCACTACTGTGTCGTCTAATGTGAATAAAGAGCAATAGGGTGTGGTATAAAGTGAATAAGGAGCAATTCAGTGTGATGTAATGTGAATGAGGGGCACTACTGTGAGGAGTAACGTTTATAAGGTAAAGTGATACTACTGTGGAATGTAATGTGAATTATGGACACTATCGCATGATCAAACGTGAATAAAGTTGCAGTACTGTGTGGCGTAATTTGAATTGGGGTTACTATTGTGTGGCCATGCCCCTTGCCAGCAAAAACACACCCCTTTTTGAGCTGTGCGCCAAATGTGCGAACTGTTCCTATTTAAAATATAGGGGGTACAAACACCAAAATAAGGACTGCTATGGGTGAGGGGTGATGGTGCTGGGAAAGAGGTGGAAGGTCAGAGGCGGAACCAGCGGTGGTGCTAGGGGGCAACAGCCAAAATCTTGCCTAGGGTATCATATTGGTTAGGGCCGGCTTTGAGTGAGAGTTTCAGAAAGTGAGAGATTTGGTAAGGTTTTTCAGTTTTTTTTTTAAAGTGGCAATCATTTACACAGCAAAACCAGATTGATCTTGCTGTGTAAATGATTGCCACTTTAAAAAAAAAAATGCAAAACCTTACCAAATCTCTCACTTTTTGAAACTCTCACTCTATTACATTTGGCCCCATATATGCAAATTGGGTGCCACAAGGTTTGCTCATTCAGTTGCACGGAAGTACACAGGTGCAGGGACGTAAGTTTATACCAGGCACCTGGAAGCAAAATCGACAGTGGTGCCTCCTCCCCCCTCCCCTGTGGCTCCTGATTGCACATGTGCTGCAGTAGCACAGCCGAGGGTGCAAAGGAGGAAGTAATGTGATCACAATTACTTCTCAGTGGTCGCCGGGTTGGGCTCCTATTGGAACCCCTGTCCCGGCGACTCACCAATAGTACATCTGGAAGAATAAAGATTCCTTATTGCCGCTAGTTGGGATGATAAGGAATGTAAATCTTCAGGTGCTGGCTGCAATAGATAATTCATAGAGTCCTAGAAGTTTTATTTTAACAATTAGTGAACTTACTTAACACAACTTCTGCTCTCCTTTCTTTCATTATGTAAGACACAGCAGCAGAGCTGTAACTCACTAAGTATATACTCACTCTGACCCACCCACACATTCAGAGCCGGCCCTAGCCAATTTGATGCCCTAGGCAAAATTTTGTCTGGTGCCCCCTAGCTCCGCCGCTAGTTCTGCATCTGTACCTGCAACGCTCAGGTAGTGGGGCCCACCAGGGGGGTTACCCTGTGGGCCAGTTCAACTCTGCACAATGCCACACAGTAATGTCCAAAATACATATAATTCCACACAGTGAAGGTGTTATGATTCCAGCACTCTGGTCAGAGGAGATCTTATGGCAAGGACCGGAGCACTGGAACGGAATGCTGGGGAAGGGAGCAGGACAGGAAAATAGCCCCTGGCGCCCTAACTCTGTTGTCTCACCCGTGTTGTCAGAAATCCCCTGCGAGACTATGGTTTCTTGAGCCCTTGGCAGCCGCGTTTGAAGGGCGGATTATGTCTGCCCAACTTCGATGCCCCCCGGTCTTAATGAGAGACAAAGGGAAACCCGAGACAGGGTGATAACAAGAGGCCCTCTAACTAAACAACCAGGCCAGGGGCTAAGCAAACTCAAAACTATAATATGTGCAGAGAAACCGCCAGGGAAAAGGACAACCAAAATATCCACTTGTCCAATTCTCCTACCCGGCACCGCCGAGTACCAGAGAGGACTTGTGGAAGCGGAACCCTCCGCAAATGCTCCAAACACAAAATATAAAAGGTAAGCGGCTAAGCCGCAACACACGGCAGAGCCGCAACTCACGAACACCACTGGATATAAAACGGTGATCAGTCAGGACTCCAGGGAACCAAACGACCTCTTGGGATGGGATGACAACTCCCGAATACCAGACTTCTGAGGACTGGAATGACCGGATACAGCAGGACTGGAAACAGACCTCAGCAAACAAAGGCAGCATGCAGGAAGCTATTACCGGCGTCTGTGAGAAGCCCTGGGAGTGTATTTAACAAGGAGTCCTCCAATCAGCTGCTAAAGGCTGATTAGAATAAATGCCGTGCAGCTGCCTTGCTGCACGGCCAGAAAGCAGGTGAATATCTAATTTCCTAAAGCCTAGCAACGGGGAACGCGGTCCGCCAGTGGCGTCCCCGTTGCTAGGGTCCGTGCGGCTCAGCGCGCCCGGCGTCTAGCGTTGCTAGGGAGCCGGCGGCTGTACGTGCACGGCTTCTCTAGTTGCTAGGCGCCGGGCCGCGCAGACCATCAAGCGGACCCCGGCGCCTAACAAAAGGAACCTTACACATATGCCCCACATTAGTAATGCCCATAATACACATAATGCCACACAGTAATGCACCTTACACATATGCCCCACATTAGTAATGCCCATAATACACATATACTGCCACAGATACTGCCACACTTGCTGGTTATACAAAAAGACCAGTATCAAACATGTAGAAACTGTCCATTCTCTTCACTATTCAGTGTGTTTGCTGGTGTCTGTTACTGCATGCCCTTTACTTTATACTGTGGGAGTGATATGCTCTGCCCTCCAGTCTGATGTGTCCGAAAGTCATGCTGCACTGATGTTTCATATAGAAATAGCACAACGCAACTTACTGACCACGTTACAGTGCTAGATGGCAGGGGAATTTTACGGCATGGACTGACTAGGAAATAAAGTGTGGGGAGAACACTGCCCATGTTATGTCCCTGCAGACACCTGGGAATTGCACAGGGATAAGGGACACAGGATAACAGGGTCCCCCTCCCCTATGTGCACAAGCAGTATAGGTGATGTCAGGTTTCTGTGAAGCAGTCTTCCAAAATACACGTGTTATAGAAGCCATCCAGTAATAACCTTATATAGTCAGTGAAAATGTCACAGGTCCAGGAATTGCATTTACTTGGCTTCTGCTGTCTGTCTGAGGTCTCACAAGTCAGGGGCATTCAAGCATGTCAGAGGAAGTTTAAGGCACAGTGTGCATTTTTTTTACAAATGTAAACAGCAGTGTATACAAGTACTGATTGAATACATTTGGAAAGTAACAGTTAGTTTGCGGACTGTCCCTCTCAGCATGAGATACTGCAGGGACATGCTTGGATGCCCCTAGACATGCTTGGATGCCCTAGGCAAATGCCTAGCCTGCCTATAGCTAAGGCCGGCTCTGCACACATTACAGGACTTTTCAGCTCAAGGGGGCTACCAATGGGGCTTGTGAGCAAGGACATCAGTCAGCAGTGACTGCAGCAAATCACCATGAAATGAGTGGATAGATACCTGTGCTAGTTCAGCAGTGCTTCCTCCTTGGTGTCACGCTGACAGCTGGACCCTGGAGGCCAATGCTTCCACTGCCCCAGAGAGTTACACCACTGCACAGGAGGAATGCTCAAGTTGTCGTTTGCACATTTCTGCACCTGTGAATCTGAGAAATTGCAGCACAACGTGATGTGCGCGCACACCGGAATCAGGCCCATTGGTATCATTTTAAAATATAAAATAAATTGGAATCTAGCGCTTACTTACTTGTTTCCTATTTGTTTCCACTTATTGCCTAACTCAGTCTTAACTCCTGTCTATTCAGACTACTAAAGGTTATTTGGGTGTGGAGTTAAAACCAATCAGCCACCTGCGTGAGAGGTAGGTGCTACCAATCAGCCACCTGCGTGAGAGGTAGGTGCTACCAATCAGCCACCTGCGTGAGAGGTAGGTGCTACCAATCAGCCACCTGCGTGAGAGGTAGGTGCTACCAATCAGCCACCTGCGTGAGAGGTAGGTGCTACCAATCAGCCACCTGCGTGAGAGGTAGGTGCTACCAATCAGCCACCTGCGTGAGAGGTAGGTGCTACCAATCAGCCACCTGAGTGAGAGGTAGGTGCTACCAATCAGCCACCTGAGTGAGAGGTAGGTGCTACCAATCAGCCACCTGCGTGAGAGGTAGGTGCTACCAATCAGCCACCTGCGTGAGAGGTAGGTGCTACCAATCAGCCACCTGCGTGAGAGGTAGGTGCTACCAATCAGCCACCTGCGTGAGAGGTAGGTGCTACCAATCAGCCACCTGCGTGAGAGGTAGGTGCTACCAATCAGCCACCTGCGTGAGAGGTAGGTGCTACCAATCAGCCACCTGCGTGAGAGGTAGGTGCTACCAATCAGCCACCTGCGTGAGAGGTAGGTGCTACCAATCAGCCACCTGCGTGAGAGGTAGGTGCTACCAATCAGCCACCTGCGTGAGAGGTAGGTGCTACCAATCAGCCACCTGAGTGAGAGGTAGGTGCTACCAATCAGCCACCTGCGTGAGAGGTAGGTGCTACCAATCAGCCACCTGAGTGAGAGGTAGGTGCTACCAATCAGCCACCTGCGTGAGAGGTAGGTGCTACCAATCAGCCACCTGCGTGAGAGGTAGGTGCTACCAATCAGCCACCTGCGTGAGAGGTAGGTGCTACCAATCAGCCACCTGCGTGAGAGGTGGGTACATGTGGTTTTACCTGGCCCTAAACATGTGGCATCATGACATCACAATAAGAGGGTGGGGCCAGTGGGACCTGCACTCCAGGCAGATTTGCTGTGTCTGTCAAGGTTGCAGGGTTCTGTTCCAGGAATCGCTTGCCCTCCCCTATTTACGACCCTGACCCTTGGAATTGGTGTGCGAGCTTAAATGTTTTGATCACAAATACGTCATACTTTTCATTACATTCGATGCATACAGAGCAGCCATCAGAGGAGGACTGCCGGTACTGCAGTCGTGGGCACAGACAGAGAAGGGGGCCTGGGTGCCAGTGGTGTGGATTTGGCACCGGCCACCAGCTTCCAGCCCGCAAGCTTCATTGGCCTGCAACTGGCGCCAGATTGGAAACGGTACAAGTGATGTCTCTCCATGGTTTCCCATACTTGCCTACTCTCCGGGAGGCTCTCAAAAATTGGGTGGCACTCCTGGCCCCCCGGGAGAGTGGGCAAGTCTCCCACGCATGCCACTCCCCCCGCTCGCCGCGGTATCCGTTACACAAAAGGGGCGGGGTGATGATGCAATTTGTGCTAAATAGCGTCATTGTAGCCACGCCCCCGCATTGTAATGCTGGTAATGTGGGCATTGTAAATCTTGGGGTGGAGCTATGATGACGCAATCGCATCACTACGCCCCCGTACCGACGCCTCCACGCCTCCTCCACACACTCCTATGTGACCTGGCTGCTCCTTCCTGGAGGGAGCAGCCAAAATGTAGACAAGTATGTGGCTTCCTGATGATCCACCTGCCAAACCAGCAAGAGGCCTGGTGCCAAAACCACCCCTGCTGATGGGACAAAGGAGAAGATCAGAGGCTGCTGGACGGACAGGGGGAGGTGAGAGGCTGCTGGACGGACAGGGGGAGGTGAGAGGCTGCTGGATGGACAGGGAGAGGTGAGAGGCTGCTGGAGGGATAGGGGAGGTGAGAGGCTGCTGGAGGGACAGGGGAGGTGAGAGGCTGCTGGAGGGATAGGGGAGGTGAGAGGCTGCTGGAGGAACAAGGGGGAAGTGAGAGGCTGCTGGAGGGACAGGGGGAAGTGAGAGGCTGCTGGAGGGACAGGGGGAAGTGAGAGGCTGCTGGAGGGACACGGGGGTGGTGAGAGGCTGCTGGAGGGACACAGGGGGGGGTGAGAGGCTGCTGGAGGGACACGGGGGGGGGGGTGAGAGGCTGCTGGACGGACACAGGGGGGGGGTGAGAGGCTGCTGGATGGACAGGGGGAGGTGAGAGGCTGCTGGACAGACATGAAGAGGTGAGGGGCTGTTGGATGGACAGGGGGAGGAGAGAGGCTTCTGGAGGGACACAGGGGGGGTGAGAGGCTGCTGGAGGGACAGGGGAAGGTGAGAGGTTGATAGATGGACAGGGGGAGGTGAGAGGCTGTTGGTTGGACAGGGGGAGGTGAGAGGCTGCTGGAGGGACAGGGGGAGGTGAGGGGCTGTTGCATGGACAGGGGGAGGTGAGAGGCTGCTGGATGGACAGGGGGAGGTGAGAGGCTATTGGATGGACGGGGGAGGTGAGAGGCTGCTGGATGGACAGGGGAGGTGAGAGGCTGCTGGAGGGACAGGGGAAGGTGAGAGGTTGATAGATGGACAGGGGGAGGTGAGAGGCTGTTGGTTGGACAGGAGGAGGTGAGAGGCTGCTGGAGGGACAGGGGGAGGTGAGAGGCTGCTGGAGGGACAGGGGGAGGTGAGAGGCTGCTGGAGGGACAGGGTGAGGTGAGAGGCTGATGGATGGACAGGGGGAGGTGAGAGGCTGCTGGAGGGACACAGGGGGGGGGGTGAGAGGCTGCTGGAGGGACAGGGGAAGGTGAGAGGTTGAGAGATGGACAGGGGGAGGTGAGAGGCTGTTGGTTGGACAGGGGGAGGTGAGAGGCTGCTGGAGGGACAGGGGGAGGTGAGGGGCTGTTGGATGGACAGGGGGAGGTGAGAGGCTGCTGGACGGACAGGGGGAGGTGAGAGGCTGCTGGACGGACAGGGGGAAGTGAGAGGATGCTGGATGGACAGGGGGAGGTGAGGGGAGGTGAGAGGCTGCTGGAAGGATAGGGGAGGTGAGAGGCTGCTGGACGAACTGGGGGAGGTGAGAGGCTGCTGGACGGACAGGGGAGGTGATAGGCTGCTGGAGGGACAGGGGGAGGTGAGAGGCTGCTGATGGGACAAAGGGGAAGATGAGAGGCTGCTGGACGGACAGGGGGAGGTGAGAGGCTGCTGGACGGACAGGGGGAGGTGAAAGGCTGCTGGATGGACAGGGAGAGGTGAGAGGCTGCTGGAGGGATAGGGGAGGTGAGAGGCTGCTGGAGGGACAGGGGGAGGTGAGAGGCTGCTGGAGGGACAGGGGGAGATGAGAGGCTGCTGGAGGGACAGGGGGAGGTGAGAGGCTGCTGGAGGGACAGGGGGAGGTGAGAGGCTGCTGGAGGGACACAGGGGGAGGTGAGAGGCTATTGGATGGACGGGGGAGGTGAGAGGCTGCTGGATGGACAGGGGAGGTGAGAGGCTGCTGGAGGAACAGGGGGAAGTGAGAGGCTGCTGGAGGGACAGGGGGAAGTGAGAGGCTGCTGGAGGGACACGGGGGGGGGGGTGAGTGGCTGCTGGAGGGACACAGGGGGGGGGGGTGAGAGGCTGCTGGAGGGACACAGGGGGGGGGGGGTGAGAGGCTGCTGGACGGACACGGGGGGGGGGTGAGAGGCTGCTGGACGGACAGGGGGAGGTGAGAGGCTGCTGGACAGACATGAAGAGGTGAGGGGCTGTTGGATGGACAGGGGGAGGTGAGAGGTTGATAGATGGACAGGGGGAGATGAGAGGCTGTTGGTTGGACAGTGGGAAGTGAGAGGCTGCTGGAGGGACAGGGGGAGGTGAGAGGCTGCTGGAGGGACACAGGGGGAGGTGAGAGGCTATTGGATGGACGGGGGAGGTGAGAGGCTGCTGGATGGACAGGGGAGGTGAGAGGCTGCTGGAGGAACAGGGGGAAGTGAGAGGCTGCTGGAGGGACAGGGGGAAGTGAGAGGCTGCTGGAGGGACACGGGGGGGGGGGGGTGAGTGGCTGCTGGAGGGACACAGGGGGGGGTGAGAGGCTGCTGGAGGGACACAGGGGGGGGTGGTGAGAGGCTGCTGGACGGACACAGGGGGGGGGGGTGAGAGGCTGCTGGACGGACAGGGGGAGGTGAGAGGCTGCTGGACAGACATGAAGAGGTGAGGGGCTGTTGGATGGACAGGGGGAGGTGAGAGGTTGATAGATGGACAGGGGGAGATGAGAGGCTGTTGGTTGGACAGTGGGAAGTGAGAGGCTGCTGGAGGGACAGGGGGAGGTGAGAGGCTGCTGGAGGGACAGGGGGAGGTGAGAGGCTGCTGGAGGGACAGGGGGAGGTGAGAGGCTGCTGGATGACCGGGGGAGGTGAAAGGCTGCTGGAGGGACACAGGGGGGGGGTGAGAGGCTGCTGGAGGGACAGGGGAAGGTGAGAGGTTGATAGATGGACAGGGGGAGATGAGAGGCTGTTGGTTGGACAGGGGGAGGTGAGAGGCTGCTGGAGGGACAGGGGGAGGTGAGGGGCTGTTGCATGGACAGGGGGAGGTGAGAGGCTGCTGGATGGACAGGGGGAGGTGAGAGGCTATTGGATGGACGGGGGAGGTGAGAGGCTGCTGGATGGACAGGGGAGGTGAGAGGCTGCTGGAGGAACAGGGGGAGGTGAGAGGCTGCTGGAGGGACAGGGGGAAGTGAGAGGCTGCTGGAGGGACACAGGGGGGCGGTGAGAGGCTGCTGAAGGGACACAGGGGGGGGGGGTGAGAGGCTGCTGGAGGGACACGGGGGGGGGTGAGAGGCTGCTGGACGGACACAGGGGGGGGGGTGAGAGGCTGCTGGAGGGACAGGGGGAGGTGAGAGGCTGCTGGACAGACATGAAGAGGTGAGGGGCTGTTGGATGGACAGGGGGAGGTGAGAGGCTGCTGAAGGGACACAGAGGGGGTGAGAGGCTGCTGGAGGGACAGGGGAAGGTGAGAGGTTGATAAGAGGACAGGGGGAGGTGAGAGGCTGTTGGTTGGACAGGGGGAGGTGAGAGGCTGCTGGAGGGACAGGGGGAGGTGAGGGGCTATTGGATGGACAGGGGGAAGTGAGAGGCTGTTGGTTGGACAGGGGGAGGTGAGAGGTTGATAGATGGACAGGGGGAGCTGAGAGGCTGCTGGATGGCCAGGGGGAGGTAAGAGGCAGCTGGATTGCAAGGGGGAGGTGAGAGTTTGCTGGACTGAGTGGGACACGGGTGCTAGAGGGACACAAGGGGAGGTGATGGCAGCCCTGATTACAAATAGTGATGTGCACCGGACATTTTTCGGGTTTTGGTTTTGGATTGAGTTCCGCGGCCGTGTTTTGGATTCGGACGGGTTTTGGCAAAACCTCCCTGAAAATTTTTTGTCGGATTCGGGTGTGTTTTGGATTCGGGTGTTTTTTTACAAAAAACCCTCAAAAACAGCTTAAATCATAGAATTTGGGGGTAATTTTGATCCCATAGTATTATTAACCTCAATAACCATAATTTACACTTATTTTCAGTCTATTCTGAACACCTCACAATATTATTTTTAGTCCTAAAATTTGCACCGAGGTCGCTGGATGGCTAAGCTAAGCGACACAAGTGGCCGACACAAACACCTGGTCCATCTAGGAGTGGCACTGCAGTGTCAGGCAGGATGGCACTTCAAAAAAATTGTCCCCAAACAGCACATGATGCAAAGGAAAAAAAGAGGCGCATCAAGGTCGCTGTGTGACTAAGCTAAGCGACCCAAGTGGCCGACACAAACACCTGGCCCATCTAGGAGTGGCACTGCAGTGTCAGACAGGATGGCACTTAAAAAAAATAGTCTCCAAACAGCACATGATGCAAAGAAAAATCAAAGAAAAAAGAGGTGCAAGATGGAATTGTCCTTGGGCCCTCCCACCCACCCTTATGTTGTATAAACAGGACATGCACACTTTAACAAACCCATCATTTCAGCGACAGGGTCTGCCACACGACTGTGACTGAAATGACTGGTTGGTTTGGGCCCCCACCAAAAAAAAGAAGCAATCAATCTCTCCTTGCACAAACTGGCTCTACAGAGTAAAAAATACAAATGAAAGAGCGCTATTCACATTTGTATTTTTTAGTCTTGATTTTAGGGACAAATAACCAATTGCCCCTGAAGGAGCAGCTTTTACATCCGTAGAATCATAGCGCCAGGAATTGTTTGGTTTTTAATATGGCTCTACAGAGGCAAGATGTCCACCTCATCATCATCCTCCGATTCCTCACCCCTTTCACTGTGTACATCCCCCTCCTCACAGATTATTAATTCGTCCCCACTGGAATCCACCATCTCAGGTCCCTGTGTACTTTCTGGAGGCAATTGCTGCTGGTGAATGTCTCCACGGAGGAATTGATTATAATTCATTTTGATGAACATTATCTTCTCCACATTTTCTGGAAGTAACCTCGTACGCCGATTGCTGACAAGGTGAGCGGCTGCACTAAACACTCTTTCGGAGTACACACTGAAGGGAGGGCAACTTAGGTAGAATAAAGCCAGTTTGTGCAAGGGCCTCCAAATTGCCTCTTTTTCCTGCCAGTATACGTACGGACTGTCTGACGTGCCTACTTGGATGCGGTCACTCATATAATCCTCCACCATTCTTTCAATGGTGAGAGAATCATATGCAGTGACAGTAGACGACATGTCAGTAATCGTTGGCAGGTCCTTCAGTCCGGACCAGATGTCAGCACTCACTCCAGACTGCCCTGCATCACCGCCAGCGGGTGGGCTCGGAATTCTTAGCCTTTTCCTCGCACCCCCAAGTTGCGGGAGAATGTGAAGGAGGAGATGTTGACTGAATTCACGTGTGGCAAGTTCAAAGGGTTGCAGAACCTTGCACAACGTTGAAATCATTCTCCACTGCGCTTGAGTCAGGTGCATTCCCCCTCCTTTGCCTATATCGTGGGCAGATGTATAGGCTTGAATGGCCTTTTGCTGCTCCTCCATCCTCTGAAGCATATAGAGGGTTGAATTCCACCTCGTTACCACCTCTTGCTTCAGATGATGGCAGGGCAGGTTCAGGACTGTTTGCTGGTGCTCCAGTCTTCGGCACGCGGTGGCTGAATGCCGAAAGTGGCCCGCAATTCTTCGGGCCACCGACAGCATCTCTTGCACGCCCCTGTCGTTTTTCAAATATTTCTGCACCACCAAATTCAATGTATGTGCAAAACATGGGACTTGCTGGAATTTGCCCAGATGTAATGCACGCACAATATTGCTGGCGTTGTCCGATGTCACAAATCCCCAGGAGAGTCCAATTGTGGTAAGCCATTCTGCGGTGATGTTCCTCAGTTTCTGTAAGAGCTTGTCAGCTGTGTGCCTCTTCTGGAAAGCGGTGATACAAAGCGTAGCCTGCCTAGGAACGAGTTGGCATTTGCAAGATGCTGCTACTGGTGCCGCCGCTGCTGTTCTTGCTGCGGGAGGCAATACATCTACCCAGTGGGCTGTCACAGTCATATAGTCCTGAGTCTGCCCTGCTCCACTTGTCCACATGTCCGTGGTTAAGTGGACATTGGGTACAATTGCATTTTTTAGGACACTGGTGACTCTTTTTCTGAGGTCTGTGTACATTTTCGGTATCGCCTGCCTAGAGAAATGGAACCTAGATGGTATTTGGTACCGGGGACACAGTACCTCAATCAAGTCTCTAGTTGCCTCTGAATTAACGGTGGATACCGGAACCACATTTCTCACCGCCCAGGCTGCCAAGGCCTGAGTTATCTGCTTTGCAGCAGGATGACTGCTGTGATATTTCATCTTCCTCGCAAAGGACTGTTGGACAGTCAATTGCTTACTGGAAGTAGTACAAGTGGTCTTCCGACTTCCCCTCTGGGATGACGATTGACTCTCAGCCGCAACAACAGCAGCGCCAGCAGCAGTAGGCGTTACACTCAAGGATGCATCGGAGGAATCCCAGGCAGGAGAGGACTCGTCAGACTTGCCAGTGACATGGCCTGCAGAACTATTGGCTTTCCTGTGTAAGGAGGAAATTGACAGTGAGGGAGTTGGTGGTGTGGTTTGCAGGAGCTTGGTTACAAGAGGAAGGGATTTAGTGGTCAGTGGACTCCTTCCGCTGTCACCCAAAGTTTTTGAACTTGTCACTGACTTCTGATGAATGCGGTCCAGGTGACGTATAAGGGAGGATGTTCCGAGGTAGTTAACGTCCTTACCCCTACTTATTACAGCTTGACAAAGGCAACACACGGCTTGACACCTGTTGTCAACATTTGTGTTGAAATAATTCCACACCGAAGAGCTGATTTTTTTTGTATTTTGACCAGGCATGTCAATGGCCATATTCGTCCCACGGACAACAGGTGTCTCCCCGGGTGCTTCCATCCTCATGTGAATCTGAACCACTAGCCATGAACATAGGCCAGGGCCTCAGCCGTTCCTTGCCACTCCGTGTCGTAAATGGCATATTGGCAAGTTTACGCTTCTCATCAGACGCTTTCAATTTTGATTTTTGGGTCATTTTACTGAACTTTTGTTTTTTGGATTTTACATGCTCTCTACTATGACATTAAGCATCGGCCTTGGCAGACGACGTTGATGGCATTTCATCATCTCGGCCATGACTAGTGGCAGCAGCTTCAGCACGAGGTGGAAATGGATCTTGATCTTTCCCTATTTTAACCTCCACATTTTTGTTCTCCATTTTTTAATGTGTGGAATTATATGCCAGTATCAATAGCAATGGCCGACTACTATATATACTGCGCACAACTGAAATGCACTACAGGTATGGATGGATAGTATACTTGACGACACAGAGGTAGGTACAGCAGTGGCCTACTGTACCGTACTGCTATATATTATATACTGGTGGTCAGCAAACTGTGCAAAAATGAAATGCACCACAGGTATGGATGGATAGTATACTTGACGACACAGAGGTAGGTACAGCAGTGGCCTACTGTACCGTAATGCTATATATTATATACTGGTGGTCAGCAAACTGTGCAAAACTGAAATGCACCACAGGTATGGATGGATAGTATACTTGACGACACAGAGGTATGTACAGCAGTGGCCTACTGTACCGTACTGCTATATATTATATACTGGTGGTCAGCAAACTGTGCAAAACTGAAATGCACCACAGGTATGGATGGATAGTATACTTGACAACACAGAGGTAGGTGCAGCAGTGGCCTACTGTACCGTACTGCTATATAGTATATACTGGTGGTCAGCAAACTGTGCAAAACTGAAATGCACCACAGGTATGGATGGATAGTATACTTGACGACACAGAGGTAGGTACAGCAGTGGCCTACTGTACCGTACTGCTATATATTATATACTGGTGGTCAGCAAACTGTGCAAAACTGAAATGCACCACAGGTATGGATGGATAGTACACTTGATGACACAGAGGTAGGTGCAGCAGTGGCCTACTGTACCGTAATGCTATATATTATATACTGGTGGTCAACAAACTGTGCAAAAATGAAATGCACCACAGGTATGGATGGATAGTATACTTGACGACACAGAGGTAGGTACAGCAGTGGCCTACTGTACCGTACTGCTATATATTATATACTGGTGGTCAGCAATCTGTGCAAAACTGAAATGCACCACAGGTATGGATGGATAGTATACTTGACGACACAGAGGTAGGTACAGCAGTGGCCTACTGTACCGTACTGCTATATATTATATACTGGTGGTCAGCAAACTGTGCAAAACTGAAATTCACCACAGGTATGGATGGATAGTATACTTGACGACACAGAGGTAGGTACAGCAGTGGCCTTCTGTACCGTACTCCTATATATTATATACTGGTGGTCAGCAAAATTATGCACTGTACTCCTACTATATACTGTCTACAATGCAGCACAGATATGGAGTGTTTTTCAGGCAGACAACGTATACTGGTGGTCACTGGTCAGCAAAACTCTGCACTGTACTCCTCCTATATAATATTATACTGGTGGTCCCCAGTCCCCACAATAAAGCAGCACACTGAGCACAGATATGGAGTGTTTTTCAGGCAGACAACGTATACTGGTGGTCACTGTCAGCAAAACTCTGCACTGTACTCCTGCTATATAATACTGGTGGTCCCCAGTCCCCACAATAAAGCAGTGTGAGCACAAATATATGCAGCACACTGAGCACAGATATGGAGCGTTTTTCAGGCAGAGAACGGATACTGGTGGTCACTGTCAGTAAAACTCTGCACTGTACTCCTGCTATATAATACAGCTGCTCCCCAGTCCCCACAATTAAGCAGTGTGAGCACAGATATATGCAGCACACTGAGCACAGATAAGGAGCGTTTTTTTCAGGCAGAGAACGGATAAAACTGGTGGTCACTGGTCAGCAAAACTCTGCACTGTACTCCTCCTATATTATACAGCTGCTCCCCAGTCCTCCCCACAATTAAGCAATAAAGCACAATCAAGTTCAACAATAAACGGAGAGGACGCCAGCCACGTCCTCTCCCTAACATTTCCAATGCACGAGAAAATGGCGGCGACGCGCGGCTGCTTATATAGAATCCAAATCTCGCGAGAATCCGACAGCGGTATGATGACGTTCGGGCGCGCTCGGGTTGACCGAGCCATACGGGAGAATCCGAGTATGCCTCGGACCCGTGTAAAAAGGGTGAAGTTCGGGTGGGTTCGGTTTCCGAGGAACCGAACCCGCTCATCACTAGTTACAAATACAGATTAGCAACTGTAAGGATAATTGCTGACAACATATTTATATACTGCCACAAAGCTGACACTCTGAGCTCCCACTCCCCCACCCCCCTTCCCACCACCACTCAAGCAGTCATGTCCTTTGGAAGATTAAAATATGGTTCCACTCTGATGGGCTCAATTTGTATACTACCAATATGGGAAATACAATATATACCGGCTACTTCTGTACATGCAAATTGCAAACGACTCCGTAATCGCCCTATGACTCCCAATAATTAACCCTATGTGGAGGCTTATTTGTTCAGGAGTCACAAATATGTCTGAAACTAAGGTTTTTTCATTGTTTTTTTTCTTTTCCTAATACAGATGATGGAGACTGAACATTTTGTCTAAATTAATGGAATGAAAACAATGGCCTTTGAGACAGGCTTTTAAATATCACCATTAGTACACAATTTATTCTCCCAGCCAGACAAGGAAAATATAATTGCATGATTACATTTATAATTAAAAACATTATCTTAAATTAAAGGATTTTTCCTAAATTGAGACGGGAATTTATTCCCCAAAGCTTTTGTTAGTTTAAACTATATTACGAACTGGTTATTAAATTGCACTATATAAGGGGTAGGCTTTCATCCCCCTACACCAGATGAAAATGGAATTGATTTTAAACTTAAACAGTCAATACAATTACATTGTTTAAAATTCATATTTAGTAAGAGGACTCGTTCGGCGGATACAATGGTTCCTGCCTGCTGGCGACTCGGGTAAAGGGAGCACCATGTTTTTGCGTCAGAATGGTTCATTCTACTAGATGTTTCATCGTATATATTCTTATCTGACAACTGTATGCCCATGACATTAATATGGCTGGAATCATGAACAATTGGCGGCTGTGTTCTCAGCTGCAGCCACAGGAGGCCAGAGTCTGAAGGTGCCATAAGGCTGGGGCAAGTGTAGATGGTGGGAAGGACGGAGCACTGATTGTTACGTTCTTGGTGCTCTGGAAAAAGAGGTGTAGTGCAGCAACTCCAAAGCACCAGAACGTGACGCTGAAATAAAGGCAAGGTGTAGTAATAGCCCCTAGCAGCCTACCTCCGTTGTTTCACCCGCGTGGTCAGTTTACGCCTGCGAAACTATGGTTTCTTGGGCCCACGGTAGCCACGTTTGAAGGGCGGATTAGGTCTGCCCAACTCCGATGCCCCAGGTCTTGATGTGAGACAAGGCGTGAACCGAGACGGGATGATAACAAGGGGACCTCTAACTAAACAAAGCAGAGAGCTCGGGGCTACAAATAGACCTAAAACTAAACGTATATGCGGCACAGCCGCCAGGATAAACAGCAACGAAGGAAATACTATCCACACGCCGACACAATACTGTTATGTACCGGCGGTGACAGCATATGCCGAACCCTCTGCAAAACACCAGTAACTAGTATAACTAAAGAATACAGCGGCCTAGGCCAACGGACGCGGCAAAGCCGCTACTCACGAAACCGGTACAAATACTGGCAAACGGACAGGAACCCCCAATGCAGCAGACACAGGCTCTCAGAACCGGAGGACAGGCAGAATCCCAAACGACAGACCGGTGGAGACCAAGAAGCCAGATACTCGACCAGGCACAGACAAAGCCACAGGACTTCTGGATAGGAACGCTTCAAGGCAGGACACTGGATCAGAAACTGGATCAGACACTGGATCAGACACTGGATCAAGGCTGGAAGCAGCTAGACAGAAGCTGCTAGACAGAAGCTCAGAAACTGTCACCGGCGTCTGTGTAATGCACTGAGCCAGAATATAACAGGAAGCCCTAATTAATTATGTCGTGCAGCTGCCCTGTTGCACGACTCCAAACTGACAAGATGCAATTAACAGACAGGTGAGGCCAAACACATGGAAACAGGTTGCAATTACACAGACTCACCACCGGCAGCAAACAAGAGTCTTCTAAACCAGAGCAAAGGGAAATCCTGGCCTGCAAGGGAACTATAACATAAAATACATAAACGGAAAACAGGAATGAACCACTACCTGTGGTTCATGACAGTACCCTCTCCTTAAGGGTGGGCTCCGGACACCCCATGACACCCACGGGGAACAGAAGCAGAAGTATAACATAAAATACATAACCAAAATGCAAAACAGGAGTGAGCCACTGCCGTGGCTCATAACAGTACCCCCCCTCCCCTTGAGGAGGGGTCAACGGACCCCAAGATTCAGATTTTCCAAAACAAGGGATACATTAATAAACCTGACACTGGAACAAACAGACAAAGACAAGAAACAGAAACAAGCTGTGGCAACAGCTTGTAACAGTGCCCCCTCCCCCCCCCCTCCCTTGACGGTGGCCACTGGACACAAGACAAGAAGAAAAAAAATCCTTTTTTTTTTCTTCTTTTTTTTTTTACACAAGGCAAGAGTCAGTAATTATTTATTTTTCTTCTTCTTCTTCTTTTTTTTACATGGTTCTTGGGGTCTGACCAAGGTAATTCCCCAAACATTGTCAGAACTGATAATACCTTCCAGCAAGGCTGGGTTCAATCCAGAGATTGGTTTCTTAACCTTGGGAGCTGAACTTTCAGGCAAAGTACTACTACTAGAAGAAGACAGAAAAGCACATCCTGCAGTCAAAGCAATAGGCTGAGATTTTTGTGCCGAGTTTACAGTATACGGTGGACTCTCAGCAGATAAGACGGGTGACCTAGAGGAACCTGAACCAATTTCTTTGGAACCATATCTCTTAATAACTGCATCACTGAATGCCGGGGGATCCTGAAGAATGGGATCATTATTTTTAACTAATTTGGATGCCCATTCTAAAGGCTCCCCTCTAAAGGAGTATATCAGATAGGGGATTCGGACTGAAAGTCGAGAGTAACTAGGTCGACAATGTCTAGGTCGACCACTATTGGTTGACAGTAACTAGGTCGACAGGGTGTCTAGGTCGACAGGGTTTTTAGGTCGACATGTTCTAGGTCGACAGGTCAAAAGGTCGACATGAGTTTTTCCCATTTTTTTTCTTTTTTTGAACCTTTTCATACTTAACGATCCACGTGGATTGGAACGGTAATCTGTGCCGAGCGAAGCGAAGGCACCATGCCGGAAGCATGGCGAGCGAAGTGAGCCATGCGAGGGGACGCGGTGCACTAATTGGGGTTCCCGGTTACTCTACGAAGAAAACGACACCAAAATAACATTAAAAACTCATGTCGACCTTTTGACCTGTCGACCTAGAACATGTCGACCTAAAGACCCTGTCGACCTAGACACCCTGTCGACCTAGTTACTGTCGACCAATAGTGGTCGACCTAGACATTGTCGACCTAGTTACTGTCGACTTTCAATACCACACCCATCAGATAGAACACCAGGTTCTCGGTGGTGATGCCCAAAAATGGTCTAGGCAGCATAATGGTGAAGTAGTGTTTGTAAAGCGCCAGAAATTGGACTAAGTCCCCATCAAAGATTATAGATGTTGGCATATCAACATAGTCAGGATCTGCTTCCTTCCCATCTGACTGACTGGAGTGCATTGCTAGGACTAGGTCACTACTGACCTTACTCGAGGCTGTGGCCTTTGGGACCCTCTTTGGGGCAGTGACCTTTGGGACCCCCTCTGGGGCAGTGACCTTTGGGACCCCCTCTGGGGCAGTGGCCCTCGGAACCCCCTCTGGGGCAGTGGCCCTCGGGAACCCCCTCTGGGGCAGTGGCCCTTGGGAACCCCCTCTGGGGCAGTGGCCCTCGGGAACCCCCTCTGGGGCAGTGGCCCTCGGGAACCCCACTGGGGCAGTGGCCCTCGGGAACCCCGCTGGGGCAGTAGCCCTCGGGAACCCCGCTGGGGTCAGCACCTCGGATTCTTTTACTGGGACCGGGCCATCAGCCTCCCTCTCTGGGACCGGGCCGTCAGCCTCCCTCTCTGGGACCGGGCCATCAGCCTCCCTCTCTGGGATCGGCCGCCAGCCTCCCTCTCTGGGACCGGGTCGTCAGCCTCCCTCTCTGGGACCGGGTCGTCAGCCTCCCTCTCTGGGACCGGGCCGTCAGCCTCCCTCTCTGGGACCGGGCCGTCAGCCTCCCTCTCTGGGACCGGGCCGTCAGCATCCCTCTCTGGAACCGGGCCGTCAGCCTCCCTCTCTGGGACTGGGCCGTCAGCCTTCCTCTCTAGGACCGGGCCGTCAGCCTCCCTCTCAGAGTCGATAATTATCGAAACTTCTCCCGGGATAATTACCTCCGGGACTTCTGCTGAAGCTATAACCTTCAGAACCTCCACTAAAGCTATGCCTCTTGAGTCCTTTCCTGGGAAAGCGACCCCTAGACCCTTCTCTGGGGCTGTGTCTCTCGAGACCCCACTTGGGGATATTACTTCAAAGATCCCTTCTGGGGTTTTGCTTCTCGAGTTCCCTTCTACAACTATGGTTTTAGATACCCTTTCTGGGGTTGCGCTTTTCAAGTCCAACCTGGGGTAACAGCTTCTGAGACCCCTTCTGGTATTGACACCTGAGCTATTATATCCGATGTCCCTCTATGACTCTGGGCATCGGGTACCGCTCCAGGACTCTGGGCATCGGGTACCGCTCCAGGACTCTGGGCATCGGGTACCGCTCCAGGACTCTGGGCATCGGGTACCGCTCCAGGACTCTGGGCATCGGGTACCGCTCCAGGAGTTTGCAACTCTGCTTCAACAGGAAAATCAAGAGAGGAGATAAACATTCTCCTTTGGTTCCTGAATCTATAATGGGGCTCCCTAGCCCAAGGACCCCAATTATAGGACAGAGTGCTTTTTAGTGTGGGTTGTGTGACAAGTACCTCTGCCACAGCAGAGACAGGAGTAGGTCTTGAATCCTGACTCAACTTGGCCAGAGGGCAGGACTTGTCGCCACACTTTGGCTTGCACAACTCACAGGTCTGCAGATAGTGGCCTAAACCCCCACAATATAGGCATAAATTTAAGTTTCTGCGACGCAGACGCTCCTCTTCTGAGAGCCTGGGCCGCAGAAAACTTCTAAACGTTTTCTCTCCAACTGAACCTGAGGATTCTCTTGTCACCATACTGTGAGCAAGAGTCTCTTTAGAGGATGAACTCTCAACAACTTCTGGCAAGATAAGCAAAATTTTGGTCAGAAGGTTTTGCAGTTGCTTTAAGGATTGCTGCAAAACTTCCAGCCGCTCAGGTTTCAAAGCACTGAAAGCAGAGTTCAGGGCTGAGAGAGACGCCTGCAGGGCTTGCATAGTAGTCATAGTAGGATTTCAAACTAGACAAGACAAGATTCTAGACACTGGACTAGGTTCTACATACTGGACTGGGTTCTGCACACTGAATTCTAGACAGGACTGGATTCTAAACACCGGACTGGATTCTGCACACTGAATTCTAGACAGGAATGGATTCTAGACAGGACTAGATTCTAAACACCGGACTGGATTCTGCACACTGAATTCTAGACAGGACTGGATTCTAAACACCGGACTGGATTCTGCACACTGGATTCTAGACAAGACACTGGACTGGGGCAAAAAAGAAAAAAAACTACTATTTAGCTTTGTTTGTTTTTTGTTGTATGGCCGGTGATAATGTTACGTTCTTGGTGCTCTGGACAAAGAGGTGTAGTGCAGCAACTCCAAAGCACCAGAACGTGACGCTGAAATAAAGGCAAGGTGTAGTAATAGCCCCTAGCAGCCTACCTCCGTTGTTTCACCCGCGTGGTCAGTTTACGCCTGCGAGACTATGGTTTCTTGGGCCCACGGTAGCCACGTTTGAAGGGCGGATTAGGTCTGCCCAACTCCGATGCCCCAGGTCTTGATGTGAGACAAGGCGTGAACCGAGACGGGATGATAACAAGGGAACCTCTAACTAAACAAAACAGATAGCTAGGGGCTACCTAGAGACCTAAAACTAAACGTATATGCGGCACAGCCGCCAGGATAAACAGCAACAAAGGAAATACTATCCACACGCCGACACAATACTGTTATGTACCGGCGGTGACAGCATATGCAGAACCTTCTGCAAAACACCAGTAACTAGTATAACTAAAGAATACAGCGGCCTAGGCCAACGGACGCGGCAAAGCCGCTACTCACGAAACCGGTACAAATACTGGCAAACGGACAGGAACCCCCAATGCAGCAGACACAGGCTCTCAGAACCGGAGGACAGGCAGAATCCCAAACAACAGACCGGTGGAGACCAAGAAGCCAGATACTCGATCAGGCACAGATAAAGCCACAGGACTTCTGGACAGGAATGCTTCAAGGCAGGACACTGGATCAGACACTGGATCAAGGCTGGAAGCAGCTAGACAGAAGCTGCTAGACAGAAGCTCAGAAACTATCACCGGCGTCTGTGTAATGCACTGAGCCAGAATATAACAGGGAGCCCTAATTAATTATGTCGTGCAGCTGCCCTGTTGCACAACTCCAAACTGACAAGATGCAATTAACAAACACATGGAAACAGGCTGCAATTACACAGACTCACCACTGGCAGCAAACAAGAGTCTTCTAGACCAGAGCAAAAGGAAATCCTGGCCTGCAAGAGAACTATAACATAAAATACATAAACAGAAAACAGTGGCGTAACTAGAAATTTTTCTCCCCCAAGCCAATAAAATCTTCGGCGCCCCCCCCCCCCCCCACCCCTCATACCCCCCATAATGGCACTAGTAAAAGGACAAACATGCACGCGCCTACGGCGTGCGCCGCCAAAAAGGGGGGTGGCTTCGTTGAAATGGGCGTGGCTTCACGTAAAGGGGCGTGACATTGCAGGATAAGACTACCTTATACCCCAGTTTTGCAACCTGCACGCCCAGACGTTAGCCACCACAGGAAAGAAAAATAATCCTGATTCATGCCCCTTACATTATTTGTCAATGATCCTGAGACATTATACCACATACCACAATGCCCGTGATATAGTATACAACACACCGTAATGCCTGACACGTTATGAAACACACCGCAATGTCCGTGATACATTATGCCACACACCGTAATGCCCATTACACATTAAGTTCTACAGTAAGGCTTCTAATTACTTTTAAAATACCTGCTCGTTGCCAGGGGTTTCATGCTCTTGGTTCCATGCACGGTGCCAGGGGTTTTCATGCTCAGGGTGTCATGCTTGTTGCCAGGGGTTTCATGCACTGGGTGTCATGCTCGTTGCCAGCGGTTTCATGCTCTTGGTTCCATGCACGGTGCCAGGGGTTTTCATGCTCAGGGTGTCATGCTCGTTGCCAGGGTTTCATGCACTGGGTGTCATGCTCGTTGCCAGGGGTTTCATGCACTGGGTGTCATGTTTGTTGCCAGGGGTTTCATGCACTGGGTGTCATGCTCGTTGCTAGGGGGTAGTGCTTGTTGCTAGGGCCGTGCTCCCAGTGCCACATATGCCCCCAGTGCCAGATATTCCCCCACAGTGCCAGGTATATGCCCCCAGTGCCAGATATTCCCCCACAGTGCCAGGTACATGCCCCCAGTGCCAAATATACCCCCCCCCAGTGCCACATATGCCCCCTCAGTGCCTGCTCCCCCCAGTGCCAGATATTCCCCCACAGTGCCAGGTATATGCCCCCAGTGCCAGATATTCCCCCACAGTGCCACATATGCCCCCTCAGTGCCTGCTCCCCCCAGTGCCAAATATTCCCCCACAGTGCCACATATGCCTCCTCAGTGCCTGCTCCCCCCCAGTGCCAGATATTCCCCCACAGTGCCAGGTATATGGCCCCAGTGCCAGATATTCCCCCACAGTGCCACATATGCCCCCTCAGTGCCTGCTCCCCCCAGTGCCAAATATTCCCCCACAGTGCCAGGTATATGCCCCCAGTGCCAGATATTCCCCCACAGTGCCAGGTATATGCCCCCAGTGCCAGATATTCCCCCACAGTGCCAGGTATATGCCCCCCAGTGCCAGATATTACCCCCCAGTGCCAAGTATATGCCCCCAGTGCCAGATATTCCCCCACAGTGCCTGCTCCCCCCCCCCCCCCGCTCCTTTGTGTTGGAGGGACACGGAGCGCACAGCGCGCGCCTCTCCGTGTCCCTCCTGGCTCTCCGGCCGGTCTAATAAAGGAAGTGCCGGTTCGTGAGCCAATCAGAGCTCACGAACGGTACTTCCTTTATTAGACCGGCCGGAGAGCCAGGGAGGGACACAGGAGAGGCGCGCGCTGTGCGCTCCGTGTCCCTCCTTACAGCAGCGGAGGGAAGGAGACCGCAGATTGACATGCGGACGCTCGTCCGCATGTCAATCTGTGCAAAGTCAGTGGCGCCCCCGCAACCCCTTACCCCCAAGCCACCGCGAGGACTGCGGGGGCAGTAGTTACGCCACTGACGGAAAACAGGAATGAACCACTACCTGTGGTTCATAACAGTACCCTCTCCTTAAGGGTGGGCTCCGGACACCCCATGACACCCACGGGGAACAAAAACAGAAGTATAACATAAAATACATAACCAAAATGCAAAACAGGAATGAGCCACTTCCGTGGCTCATAACACTGATGGTGGCGTGTTTAGATATACCGGCGGTGTTACAGTGTGCAGAGATGCTGGAAGTGGGTGTATCATTCCTGGCCTGTTCAGAAGCCCCCCTACTACACCAGGGGAGGCTGATATTAGCATTTATCCACCTCTGAACCAGGCCCAGCATGAGGTCAGAAGATATCTGCATCAGTTCCTCAGCAGTGAGTCAGTGTAAGGTAAAGCTCTGGGTATACAGTAAGCACAATAGCTTTTGGCACAGCAGGACAGCAGATGCTGAGGGCTGAGAGAAGGACGCAAGTTCTCTGCCATTGCACCAGGGAGCACCCAGCCAGATGCATCTATACAGAGCAAAGAAAGTCATGCACCAATGAATGGGAACCTGGCTTCCAGCTGATCATTGTGTCAGACGCCGCTGGGGCCAGAGTCTTCTTAACGGAGACAATGATGTCGGCCTCAACTCTTCCCACCAGGGCTTCCTCCATAGAGCATACTCCTCTGTTCAGGCAGCATCCTGCTTTGTGGTAATAGGATGAGCGCCCATTTGGAGTTTCTACCATTATATAACATAGCGTTTATGACCCAGCTATTCTTAACAAAATTGCACCGGACTATTACAGTGAGAACCTGGGCAGGTGGCAACACAATGTGTACTGGGCTCTAGCGTTGTAATTAGGGGAGTGCGAACAGTGCCATCACAAAGAGGGAAAGACCCTAGGGCCATAACTGTTGCTGGTCCATGGCCTTTGCTTCTGGCTAGTAGGGTTGCTGGAATGACACTCTGCAGTCAGTATCGCTGCTGCAATGCCATTCGGAGCATTTGCAATGTTATGTTATGTGCTCAGGGGGCAGGGTTGGCATAAGACGCTCTGCCACCCAGTTACGCTGATGCCGAGCGCATCGATCTTTAAACGTCCTTACAGGGTCCCCTAATGAAAAGCATTGGTGCATTAGACTCCACACCTCTGTTTCAGGCAGTGCCAATCCTAATTATTATTAGTACAGACTCCCTTCACCATCAGATAATCATTACAGTATACTCCGCAAATGGATTTGGCTGTCAACCCTTCACCAAAATATTTGTCAAAACCAGGTAATGCAATGCCTTAGATCTTTTGTTCAATGTATGGACACCATATAACCGGTCTTAGTCGCTTCAAGTTCATCTACAATAGTTCCTGGACGGACAACTCTAAATTCTTAATCCACCTCAATTTTACAGGTATTCAAAGCTTGCTGGGTATTCCTTAACCATGGCATTCCTCAACTAGGTCATTCCTCAGCCAGGTATTCCACAACAAGGGTATTCCTCAAACAGAAAATTCCTCAACCCGGTCATTCCTCAACTCGGGTATTCCTCAACCAGGGTATTCCACAACCAGGGTATTCCACAACCAAGGTATTCCTCAATGATGGTATTCCACAACAAAGGTATTCCTCAGCCAGGGTATTCTACAACCAAGGTATTCCTCAACCAGGGTATTCCACAACAAAGGTATTCCTCAGCCAGGGTATTCTACAACCAAGGTATTCCTCAACCAGGGTATTCCACAACAAGGGTATTCCACAACCAAGGTATTGCTCAACCACGGTATTCTTGATCTAAGTCATTCCTCAACCAGGATATTCCTCAACCAGGTCATTCCTCAACCATGGTATTACACAACCAGCATATTCCTCAGCCAGGGCTTTCCTCAACCAGGGTATTCAACAACCAGTGTATTCCACAACCATGGTATTCCTCAATCAGGGTATTCCTCAATCAGGGAATTTCTCAACCAGGGCCTTCCTCAACCAGGACATTCCTCAACCAGGGTATTCCCCAATCAGGATATTCCTCAACCAGGGAATTTCTCAACCAGGGTATTCCTCAACCAGAGTATTCCTCACCCAGGGCATTCCTCAACCAGGGTATTTGTCAACCAGGGCATTCCTCAACCAGGGTATTCCACAATCAGGTTATTCCACAACCAGGGAATTTCTCAACCAGGGTATTCTACACCCAGGCCATTCCTCAACCAGGGTATTCTCTAACCAGGGCAGTCTTCAACCAGGACATTCCTCAACCAGGGTATTCCTCAACCTGGGCATTCCTCAACAAGAGTATTCTCCAACCAGGGTATTCCTCACCCAGAGAATTCCTCAACCAGAGCATTCCTCAATCAGGGCATTCCTCAACAAGGTTATTCTCCAACCAGGGCGTTCTTCAACCAGGGCATTCCTCAACCAGAGCATTCCTCAACCAGGGGGTTACTCAACCAGAGTATTCTCCAACCAGAGCATTTCTCAACCAGAGTATTCCTGAACCAGGGCATTCATCAACCAGGGCATTCCTCAACCAGAGCATTTATCAACCAGAGCATTCCTCAACCAGAGCATTTCTCAAACAAGGCATTCCCCAACCAGGGAATTTCTTAACCAGGGCATTCCTCAACCAGGTTATTTCACAACCAGGGAATTTCTCAACCAGGGTATTGTTCAACCAGAGTACTCCTCACCCAGGGCATTCCTCAACCAGGGTATTTCTCAACCAGGGTAATCTCCAACCAGGGCAGTCTTCAACCAGGGCGTTCTTCAACCAGGGCATTCCTCAACCAGAGCATTCCTCAACCAGGGGGTTACTCAACCAGAATATTCTCCAACCAGAGCATTTCTCAACCAGAGTATTCCTGAACCAGGGCATTCATCAACCAGGGCATTCCTCAACCAGAGCATTTATCAACCAGAGCATTCCTCAACCAGAGCATTTCTCAAACAAGGCATTCCCCAACCAGGGAATTTCTTAACCAGGGCATTCCTCAACCAGGTTATTTCACAACCAGGGAATTTCTCAACCAGGGTATTGTTCAACCAGAGTACTCCTCAACCAGGGCATTCCTCAACCAGGGTATTTCTCAACCAGGGTAATCTCCAACCAGGGCAGTCTTCAACCAGGGCATTCCTTAACCAGGGTATTCCTCAACCACGGCATTCTTCAACATGAGTATTCTCCAAACAAGGTATTCCTCACCCAGGGCATTCCTCAACCAGGGCATTCCACAACCAGAGCATTCCTCAACCAGGGGATTACTCAAACAGAGTATTCTCAAACCAGAGCATTTCTCAACCAGGGCATACCTCAACCAGGGGAATTCTCAACCAGAGCATTCCTCACCCAGGGCATTCCTCAACCAGGGTATTCCATAACCAGGGCATTCATAGACAAGGGCATTCCTCACCCAGGATATTCCTTAACAAGGGTATGCCATAACCAGGAATTTTTCAACCAGGGTATTCCTTAACCACGGAATTTCTCAGCCAGGAACCAGGGCAATTCTTAACTGATGTTCAATTCTACTTGGGCTGCAGCCTGCCAATTTTCCATCAGAAACAGCTATAGTGCCCTATATTATTCCAGCATGCACTGGACTGGGCCTCACCATTATGGGAACGGAATGATGCTTATTGTATACAATAATAATGCACTTCTTAGATGCCTTTACTAAGGTTTCTGATTAACCGGCTTCTGATCAATATGCAGCTCCGTTCTGGAGACATTATTCAAACACAGAAACAGAACGCCCTAGGGAGCATTTTTATCCTGTGTATGAGTCAGCAAGGCCGTGGCATGAGCATGGTTTTTTTCCATGTAGACCTGATTGTCCACTGTGCGGTAAGAATACAAACCGGAGTCTGATGATAACTAGCATCCAGCTGTTAATGATACAATGTAGAACTGTAGGTGGTGCAGAATCTTGCTTAGATCTTAGCAACATCTTGGACACATGCAGAGTTATGTTCCTGCTAGCCCCAAGTCGCCCTTGGGTAGGTGGTGAGAGAATTGGAGGAGTCAGAGGTGAAGTCCCTCATAAAGAGAAGCCTAAGTGAATGCTTTATGCTATGCACACGTCACACTTACGCCCATGCAGAGCCGGCGCTAGCCACTCAGCAAAGGGATGCAGTGCAGGGAGGCGCCAAACTGAAGAAGCGCTCAGCCTCTCCCTGACCTGCATCCCGACTGCCGCTGCGCCTGTCACACTGGATGACAGGTAGCGGCGCTGGCCGCTTGCAGCGCGGCTCCCTCCCCCTCCTCCACCCCAGAAAGAGTGCACGCAGTGCATACCCTCCAACTGTACCTTTTTGGCGGGTACAGTACCTTTTTTTATGGGCTGTACCTGCCAAAAAGGGCTTTGTACCGATTTTTGACTCTCCAAATTAACATTGAAAGTATAGGAAAGGGGACGTGACCATGCCCCCTTTAACTGTGGCCACGCCCCCTTTCCTAATTTGTACCGGTTTTCATGTGTAAAATGTTGGAGGGTATGGCAGTGTGTGGTCTCAGCCCACACATAGCACCGCTGCCGCTGACATCACGAGCTGCCTAGAGGGTTGGGGGCGTGGCCAAATCACGGGACCGTGACCACGCCCCTTTATGGGAAAAATAATTTTTTTTAAAGTATTTGCCGTGCCGAGCAGGGTGGGTGCAGTGCCTGATCCCTGAGCCCCCAGCTCCTCAGCCAGGGTCAATTCGAGGGGAGAGTCTGATCACACTCCCCCCACCCACCCGTACAGGAACAGACAGTGGCTCAGCATTAGCAGCAGCCCCTCTGCCCCAATGCATGTGCTGTGCTGCCAAGATGAGAGCTGATGCTGCTGCTGTTGCCCAGTAAGGTGGAGTGCGGTGCACCAGGGCCCTCTCCGGGCCCCTGCATCAGTCCCAGCCCAAGTAATTAGTACCCGCTCCCGCCCCCTCTCTGGGTCACTGACAACATCCTACAGAGCCACTGGAGTAACGGAGCCTGCGAGAAACCGGAGGAGAAGGGAGAGGAGGAGCAGCGCCTGCGGCGGGACTTCCTGCAGGTACCGGGGCCGCACTGTGGAAGGAATGAAGGCTGTACCTGGCATAGGGGGTCATTCCGAAATGAACGCAAATCGCTGCATATGCAGCCGGATCTGCGTTCATCTCTGCACATGCTCAGGGCCACCAAGCACAAAGCAAGGATACCCAGCATGTGTAGCGCCGCCTCCCGTTGCATCTGAAATTACATTGCTGGCGCATATTATGTAAGGTTGACCCCTGGCTGCGCTGTCAGCAGCCTTTTTTTTCTCGGACACTACTGTGCAGTGTAATATGACTGACGGACACTACTATGCGGTGAAATGTGACTGACGGACACTACTGTGCGGTGTAATGTGACAAATGGACACTAACTGACACTACTATGTGGTGTAATGTGATTAGCGAACACTACTGTGCAGTGTAATGTGACAAATGGACACTAATTGACACTACTATGCGGTGTAATGTGACTAGCGGACACTACTGTGCAGTGTAATGTGACTAACGGACACTACTATGCTGTGTAATGTGAGCAATGGACACTACTATGCGGTGTAATGTGACTAACGGACACTACTATGCAATGTAATGTGACTAACGGACACTACTATGCTGTGTAATGTGACAAACGGACACTACTATGCAATGTAATGTGACTAACGGACACTACTATGCTGTGTACTGCGACTAACGGACACTACTGTGCTGTGTAATGTGACTAACGGACACTACTGTGCGGTGTAATGTGACTAACGGATACTACTGTGCGGTGTAATGTGACTAACGGACACTACTGTGCGGTGTAATGTGACTAACGGACACTACTGTGCAGTGTAATGTGACTAACGGACACTACTGTGCGGTGTAATGTGACTAACGGACACTACTGTGCAGTGTAATGTGACTAACGGACACTACTGTGCAGTGTAATGTGACTGGTGGACACTACTGTGCTGTGTAATGTGACTAACGGACACTACTGTGCTGTGTAATGTGACTAACGGACATTACTATGCAGTGTAATGTGACTAACGGACACTACTATGTGGTATAATGTGACTAACGGACACTACTGTGCTGTGTAATGTGACTAACGGACACTACTGTGCGGTGTAATGTGACTGACGGACACTACTGTGCAGTGTAATGTGACTAACTGACACTACTGTGTGGTGTAATGTGACTGACGGACACTACTGTGCAGTGTAATGTGACTAACTGACACTACTGTGCGGTGTAATGTGACTATCGGACACTACTATGTGGTGTAATGTGACTAACGGACACTACTGTGCGGTGTAATGTGACTAATGGACACTACTGTGCGGTGTAATGTGACTGATGGACACTACTGTGCGGTGTAATGTGACTAACTGACACTACTGTGCGGTGTAATGTGACTAACGGACACTACTATGCGGTGTAATGTGACTAACGGACATTACTGTGCGGTGTAATGTGACTAACAGACACTACTGTGCGGTGTAATGTGACTGACGGACACTACTGTGCAGTGTAGTGTGACTAACTGAAACTAATGTGCGGTGTAATGTGACTAACGGACACTACTATGTGGTGTAATGTGACTAACGGACACTACTGTGCGGTGTAATGTGACTAGCAGACACTACTGTGTGCTGTAATGTGACTGATGGACACTACTCTGTGGTGTAATGTGACTGATGGACACTACTGTGCTGTGTAATGTGACTAACGGACACTACTGTGCGGTGTAATGTGACTAACGGACACTACTGTGCAGTGTAATGTGACTAACGGACACTACTGTGCGGTGTACTGTGACTAACGGACAATACTGTGTGGTGTAATGTGACTAACAGACACTACTGTGCTGTGTTATGTGACTGACGGACACTACTGTGCTGTGCAATGTGACTGACGGACACTACTGTGCGGTGTAATGTGACTGATGGACACTACTGTGCGGTGCAATGTGACTGACGGACACTACTGTGCGGTGTAATGTGACTAACGGACACTACTGTGCTGTGTAATGTGACTGACGGACACTACTATGCAATGTAATGTCAGTAACGAATACTACTGTGCGGTGTAATGTGACTAACAGACACTACTGTGCGGTGTAATGTGACTGACGGACACTACTGTGCGGTGTAATGTGACTAACAGACACTACTGTGCTGTGTAATGTGACTAACGGACACTACTATGCAAAGTAATGTGACTAACGGATACTACTGTGCGGTGTAATGTGACTAACGGACACTACTGTGCTGTGTAATGTGACTAACGGACACTACTATGCAATGTAATGTGACTAACGGATACTACTGTGCGGTGTAATGTGACTAACGGACACTACTGTGCGATTTAATGTGACTAACGGACACTACTGTGCGGTGTAATGTGACTAACGGACACTACTGTGCAGTGTAATGTGACTAACGGACACTACTGTGCGGTGTAATGTGACTAACGGACACTACTGTGCAGTGTAATGTGACTAACGGACACTACTGTGCAGTGTAATGTGAGTGACGGACACTACTGTGCAGTGTAATGTGACTGATGGACACTACTGTGCGGTGTAATGTGACTAACGGACACTATTATGCAATGTAGTGTGACTAACGGACACTACTATGCGGTGTAATGTGACTAACGGGCACTACCGTGCGGTGTAATGTGACAAATGGACACTAACTGACACTACTTTGTGGTGTAATGTGACTAGCGAACACTATTGTGCAGTGTAATGTGACAAATGGACACTAATTAACACTACTATGCGGTGTAATGTGATTAATGAACACTACTGTGCGGTGTAATGTGACAAATGGACACTAATTGACACTATTATGCGGTGTAATGTGACTAGCGAACACTACTATGTGGTGTAATGTGACTAGCGAACACTACTGTGCAGTGTAATGTGACTAGCGAACACTACTATGCAGTGTAATGTGACTAACGGGCACTACTGTGTGGTGTAATGTGACTAGCGAACACTACTGTGCAGTGTAATGTCACTAACGGACACTACTATGCAATGTAATGTGACTAACGGACACTACTGTACTGTGTAATGTGACTAACGGACACTACTATGCGGTGTAATGTGACTGATGGACACTACTGTACTGTGTAATGTGACTGACGGACACTACTCTGCAATGTAATGTGACTAACGGACACTACTGTACAGTGTAATATGACTGACGCACACTACTATACTGTACTGTGTAATGTGACTGACGGACACTACTATGCGGTGTAATGTGACTGACGGACACTACTATGCGGTGTAATGTGACTGACGGACACTACTATGCAGTGTAATGTGACTGATGGACACTACTGTGCAGTGTAATGTGACTGATGCACACTACTATGCGGTGTAATGTGACTAGCGGACACTACTGTGCGGTGTAATGTGACAAATGGACACTAGCTGACACTACTATGTGGTATAAGGTAACTAGCGAACACTACTGTGCAGTGTAATGTGACAAATGGACACTAATTGACACTACTATGCGGTGTAATGTGATAAGCGAACACTACTGTGCAGTGTAATGTGACAAATGGACACTAATTGACACTACTATGCGGTGTAATGTGACTAGCGAACACTACTATGTGGTGTAATGTGACTAGCGAACATTACTGTGCAGTGTAATGTGACTAGCAAACACTACTATGCGGTGTAATGTGACTGACGGACACTACTATGCGGTGTAATGTGACTGACGGACACTACTATGCGGTGTAATGTGACTGACGGACACTACTATGCAGTGTAATGTGACTGACGGACACTACTGTGCAGTGTAATGTGACTGATGCACACTACTATGCAGTGTAATGTGACTAGCGAACACTACTGTGCGGTGTAATGTGACAAATGGACACTAACTGACATTACTATGTGGTGTAATGTGACTAGCGAACACTACTGTGCAGTGTAATGTGACAAATGGACACTAATTGACACTACTATGCGGTTTAATGTGATTAACGAACACTACTGTGCACTGTAATGTGACAAATGGACACTAATTTACACTACTTTGCGGTGTAATGTGACTAGCAAACACTATGTGGTGTAATGTGACTAGCGAACACTACTGTGCAGTGTAATGTGACTAGCGAACACTACTATGTGGTGTAATGTGACTAGCAAATACTACTGTGCAGTGTAATGTGACTAATGGACACTACTATGCAGTGTAATGTGACTAGCGAACACTACTATGCGGTGTAATGTGACTGACTGACACTACTGTGCAGTGTAATGTGACTAGCGTACACTACTATGCAGTGTAATGTGACTGACTGACACTACTGTGCAGTGTAATGTGACTAGCGAACACTACTATGTGGTGTAATGTGACTAGCGAACATTACTATGCAGTGTAATGTGACTAACGGATACTACTATGCAATGTAATGTGACTAACGGACACTACTGTACTGTGTAATGTGACTAACGGACATCACTATGCGGTGTAATGTGACTGATGGACACTACTGTACTGTGTAATGTGACTGACGGACACTATTCTGCAATGTAATGTGACTAACGGACCCTACTGTACAGTGTAATATGACTGACGCACACTACTATACTGTACTGTGTAATGTGACTGACGGACACTACTATGCGGTGTAATGTGACTGACGGACACTACTGTGCGGTGTAATGTGACTGACGGACACTACTGTGCAGTGTAATGTGACTAACTGACACTACTGTGCGGTGTAATGTGACTGACGGACACTACTGTGCAGTGTAATGTGACTAACTGACACTACTGTGCGGTGTAATGTGACTATCGGACACTACTATGTGGTGTAATGTGACTAACGGACACTACTGTGCGGTGTAATGTGACTAATGGACACTACTGTGCGGTGTAATGTGACTGATGGACACTACTGTGCGGTGTAATGTGACTAACTGACACTACTGTGCTGTGTAATGTGACTAACGGACACTACTATGCAATGTAATGTGACTAACGGATACTACTGTGCGGTGTAATGTGACTAACGGACACTACTGTGCTGTGTAATGTGACTAACGGACACTACTATGCAATGTAATGTGACTAACGGATACTACTGTGCGGTGTAATGTGACTAACGGACACTACTGTGCGGTGTAATGTGACTAACGGACACTACTGTGCGGTGTAATGTGACTAACGGACACTACTGTGCAGTGTAATGTGACTAACGGACACTACTGTGCGGTGTAATGTGACTAACGGACACTACTGTGCGGTGTAATGTGACTAACGGACACTACTGTGCGGTGTAATGTGACTAACGGACACTACTGTGCAGTGTAATGTGACTAACGGACACTACTGTGTGGTGCAATGTGACTAACGGACACTACTGTGCAGTGCAATGTGACTAACGGACACTACTGTGCAGTGTAATGTGACTTACGGACACTACTGTGCAGTGTAATGTGAGTGACGGACACTACTGTGCGGTGTAATGTGACTAACGGACACTATTATGCAATGTAGTGTGACTAACGGACACTACTATGCGGTGTAATGTGACTAACGGGCACTACTGTGCGGTGTAATGTGACAAATGGACACTAACTGACACTACTATGTGGTGTAATGTGACTAGCGAACACTATTGTGCAGTGTAATGTGACAAATGGACACTAATTAACACTACTATGCGGTGTAATGTGATTAACGAACACTACTGTGCGGTGTAATGTGACAAATGGACACTAATTGACACTATTATGCGGTGTAATGTGACTAGCAAACACTACTATGTGGTGTAATGTAACTAGCGAACACTACTGTGCAGTGTAATGTGACTAGCGAACACTACTATGCAGTGCAATGTGACTAACGGGCACTACTGTGTGGTGTAATGTGACTAGCGAACACTACTGTGCAGTGTAATGTCACTAACGGACACTACTATGCAATGTAATGTGACTAACGGACACTACTGTACTGTGTAATGTGACTAACGGACACTACTATGCGGTGTAATGTGACTGATGGACACTACTGTACTGTGTAATGTGACTGACGGACACTACTCTGCAATGTAATGTGACTAACGGACACTACTGTACAGTGTAATATGACTGACGCACACTACTATACTGTACTGTGTAATGTGACTGACGGACACTACTATGCGGTGTAATGTGACTGACGGACACTACTATGCGGTGTAATGTGACTGACGGACACTACTATGCAGTGTAATGTGACTGATGGACACTACTGTGCAGTGTAATGTGACTGATGCACACTACTATGCGGTGTAATGTGACTAGCGGACACTACTGTGCGGTGTAATGTGACAAATGGACACTAGCTGACACTACTATGTGGTATAAGGTAACTAGCGAACACTACTGTGCAGTGTAATGTGACAAATGGACACTAATTGACACTACTATGCGGTGTAATGTGATAAGCGAACATTACTGTGCAGTGTAATGTGACAAATGGACACTAATTGACACTACTATGCGGTGTAATGTGACTAGCGAACACTACTATGTGGTGTAATGTGACTAGCGAACATTACTGTGCAGTGTAATGTGACTAGCAAACACTACTATGCGGTGTAATGTGACTGACGGACACTACTATGTGGTGTAATGTGACTGACGGACACTACTATGCAGTGTAATGTGACTGACGGACACTACTGTGCAGTGTAATGTGACTGATGCACACTACTATGCAGTGTAATGTGACTAGCGAACACTACTGTGCGGTGTAATGTGACAAATGGACACTAACTGACATTACTATGTGGTGTAATGTGACTAGCGAACACTACTGTGCAGTGTAATGTGACAAATGGACACTAATTGACACTACTATGCGGTTTAATGTGATTAACGAACACTACTGTGCACTGTAATGTGACAAATGGACACTAATTGACACTACTTTGCGGTGTAATGTGACTAGCAAACACTATGTGGTGTAATGTGACTAGCGAACACTACTGTGCAGTGTAATGTGACTAGCGAACACTACTATGTGGTGTAATGTGACTAGCAAATACTACTGTGCAGTGTAATGTGACTAATGGACACTACTATGCAGTGTAATGTGACTAGCGAACACTACTATGCGGTGTAATGTGACTGACTGACACTACTGTGCAGTGTAATGTGACTAGCGTACACTACTATGCAGTGTAATGTAACTGACTGACACTACTGTGCAGTGTAATGTGACTAGCGAACACTACTATGTGGTGTAATGTGACTAGCGAACATTACTATGCAGTGTAATGTGACTAACGGACACTACTATGCAATGTAATGTGACTAACGGACACTACTGTACTGTGTAATGTGACTAACGGACATCACTATGCGGTGTAATGTGACTGATGGACACTACTGTACTGTGTAATGTGACTGACGGACACTATTCTGCAATGTAATGTGACTAACGGACACTACTGTACAGTGTAATATGACTGACGCACACTACTATACTGTACTGTGTAATGTGACTGACGGACACTACTATGCGGTGTAATGTGACTGACGGACACTACTATGCGGTGTAATGTGACTGACGGACACTACTATGCAGTGTAATGTGACTGATGGACACTACTGTGCAGTGTAATGTGACTGATGCACACTACTATGCGGTGTAATGTGACTAGCGGACACTACTGTGCGGTGTAATGTGACAAATGGACACTAACTGACACTACTATGTGGTATAATGTAACTAGCGAACACTACTGTGCAGTGTAATGTGACAAATGGACACTAATTGACACTACTATGCGGTGTAATGTGATAAGCGAACACTACTGTGCAGTGTAATGTGACAAATGGACACTAATTGACACTACTATGCGGTGTAATGTGACTAGCGAACACTACTATGTGGTGTAATGTGACTAGCGAACATTACTGTGCAGTGTAATGTGACTAGCGAACACTACTATGCGGTGTAATGTGACTGACGGACACTACTATGCGGTGTAATGTGACTGACGGACACTACTATGCGGTGTAATGTGACTGACGGACACTACTATGCAGTGTAATGTGACTGACGGACACTACTTTGCAGTGTAATGTGACTGATGCACACTACTATGCAGTGTAATGTGACTAGCGAACACTACTGTGCGGTGTAATGTGACAAATGGACACTAACTGACACTACTATGTGGTGTAATGTGACTAGCGAACACTACTGTGCAGTGTAATGTGACAAATGGACACTAATTGACACTACTATGCGGTTTGATGTGATTAACGAACACTACTGTGCACTGTAATGGGACAAATGGACACTAATTGACACTACTTTGCGGTATAATGTGACTAGCAAACACTACTATGTGGTGTAATGTGACTAGCGAACACTACTGTGCAGTGTAATGTGACTAGCGAACACTACTATGTGGTGTAATGTGACTAGCAAATACTACTGTGCAGTGTAATGTGACTAATGGACACTACTATGCAGTGTAATGTGACTAGCGAACACTACTATGCGGTGTAATGTGACTGACTGACACTACTGTACAGTGTAATGTGACTAGCGTACACTACTATGCAGTGTAATGTGACTGACTGACACTACTGTGCAGTGTAATGTGACTAGCGAACACTACTATGTGGTGTAATGTGACTAGCGAACATTACTATGCAGTGTAATGTGACTAGCGAACACTACTATGCAGTGTAATGTGACTAGTGAACACTACTGTGCTGTGTAATGTGAATTGGTACTATTCTGTGGCCCCTATATTTTTGGCGCTTCCCCCTGCTGGGGGAAGTGGCATGTGTAAAAGGGTGCTCTACCTGGCGCAAAGTGTAAAAGGGAACTCTACCTGGCTCAGTGTGTAAAAGGGTGCTCTACCTGGCTCAGTGTGTAAAAGGGTGCTCTACCTGGAATAATGTGTAACTGGCTCTACCTGGTGCAATATGCAAAAGGGGGCTGTATCTGGCGTAATGTATATAAGGGGCACTACCTGGCGTAATGTATATTAGTGGTACTACTGTGTGGCGTAATTTTGAATAATGTTGACTACTGTGCGTCAATTATTTTACGCCCCTATATTTTATGTAATTTTTTTATGACCCTATATTTATGGATCTTAAGGAGGGGGGGGGGGGGGGGAGAAGGCGCACCGAAATGTCTAGTTACAGCTCTGAGGATGAGATCGGTCACATTTGTATTTGTAGCCGCGCCCATGGTTTAAATAATTCATCTCCTGTTCACTATTAAGCATCAGTAAAACTGAACAATGGCCCTCATTCCGAGTTGTTTGCTCGTTCTTTTTCTTCGCATCGCAGCGATTTTCCGCAAACTGCGCATGCGCAATGTTCGCACCGCGGCTGCGCCAAGTAAATTTGCAAAGAAGTTTGGTATTTTACTCACGACTTAGCGAAGATTTTTCTTCGTTCTGCTGATCGTAGTGTGATTGACAGGAAGTGGGTGTTTCTGGGCGGAAACTGACCGTTTTATGGGTGTATGTGAAAAAACGCTGCCGTTTCTGGGAAAAACGGGGGAGTGTCTTGGGAAACGGGGGAGTGTCTGGGCGAACGCTGGGTGTGTTTGTGACGTCAAACCAGGAACGAAAAGGACTGAACTGATAGCAGTGGCAGAGTAAGTATCGAGCTACTCGGAAACTGCAAAGAAATTTCTGTTCGCTATTCTATTCGCAATTCTGCGAATCTTTCGTTCGCTATTCTGCAAAGCTAAGATTCACTCCCAGTAGGCGGCGGCTTAGCGTCTGCAAAGCTGCTAAAAGCAGCTAGCGAGCGAACAACTCGGAATGAGGGCCAATATCTCTTTAAGGGCCAGATGTACTAAGCCTTGAAAAGTGATAAAGTGGAGAGAGATAAAGTACCTGCCAATCAGCTCCCAACTGTCATGTTACAGGCTGGGTTTAAAAAATGACAGTTAGGAGCTGGTTGCTTGGTACTTTATCTCTCTTCATTTTATCAAGGCTTAGCACATCTGGCCCTACAGAAACAGCTCCATGTCTTGTCCGCGAAAACAAACTTAAAAAATAAATTGTATAAACACCCTCACACAAGCACAATATATGTCGAGCGATGTAAAAATCACTAGTCACCATCAGTGGAGCGTTCAAATATAACCAATCACAAGACAGTCACTATCACTGACAGCTATCACCATCATAGTCTTGTCCCACAGTGCTCCAGTGCCCCTGCACCTTGTCACACAGTGGTCCAGTGCCTCTGCACCTTGTCACACAGTGGTCCAGTGCCCCTGCACCTTGTCACACAGTGGTCCAGTGCCCCTGCACCTTGTCACACAGTGCTCCAGTGCCTCTGCACCTTGTCACACAGTGGTCCAGTGCCTCTGCACCTTGTCACACAGTGGTCCAGTGCCCCTGCACCTTGTCACACAGTGCTCCAGTGCCTCTGCACCTTGTCACACAGTGGTCCAGTGCCTCTGCACCTTGTCACACAGTGGTCCAGTGCCTCTGCACCTTGTCACACAGTGGTCCAGTGCCTCTGCACCTTGTCACACAGTGGTCCAGTGCCTCTGCACCTTGTCACACAGTGGTCCAGTGCCTCTGCACCTTGTCACACAGTGGTCCAGTGCCTCTGCACCTTGTCACACAGTGGTCCAGTGCCTCTGCACCTTGTCACACAGTGGTCCAGTGCCTCTGCACCTCTGCTGTCCTCAATGATCTTGACTAACATTGTACTACTACTGTGTACAAGCTAAATAATCCAAGCCAAACCTCTGGCATATAAAGTGGCATGGTTTAGATGATCTGATGCTATATAAAGGGGCATTTGGGTCTCTTTTTGGTATATAAAAGGGTATGAGAAGATCTGATGGCAAATAAAGGTGCATGTGAGGCCTCTAATTATATATAAAGGTGCATGTGGGGGCTCTTATGGCATATAAGGAGCATGAGCAGAGGTGTAGCAAGGTGTCATGGTGCCTGGAGCAAGGTATGTTTTGGCGCCCCCCTCCCCTGTACTGAATTGGGGGCGTAGCCACCTGGGACGGTTCTAGACCTTGTGGCACTAAGAGCGAAAGTTTCCTTTGGCGCCCCCCCCACACACACACACACACACACACCCGCAGGTGAAACATAGTGCGCGCCTAAGGCGCGCGGCAAAAAAAAGGAGCATGGCTTCATAGGGAAGGGGCATCGCCACAGTTATGCCACCTGTAGTTATTGACCCCCTGTAGCTGTGCCAGCTGAAGATTTGCCCCCTGTAGTTGTGCCCTCAGTAGAGTTGCCACCTGTAGTTGTGCACCCTGTAGCTGTGCCCCTGTAGATTTGCCCCCAGTAGTTGTGCCCCTGTAGCTGAGCCCCCTGTAGATTTGCCCTCAGTAGTTGTGCCCCCTGTAGCTGTGCCCCCAGTAGTTGTGCCCCCTGTAGCTGTGCGCCTGTAGATTTGCCCCCAGTAGTTGTGCCCCCTGTAGATTTGCCCCCAGTAGTTGTGCCCCCTGTAGATTTGCCCACAGCAGTAGTGCCCCTGCATATTTGCCCCAGTAGTTGTGCCCCCTGTAGATTTGCCCACAGTAGTAGTGCCCCCTGTATATTTGCCTCCAGTAGTTGTGCCCCCTGTATATTTGCCTACAGTAGTTGTGCCCCCTGTATATTTGCCCCCAGTAGTTGTGTCCCCTGGTAGCGCCGCTTACACACACAAAGAAAAAAAATACTCACCTGCCCCACTCCTGCTTGACATTGCTGCTGCTCCGTCTCCGCAGTCCTGTCCCGTCTGGCTGCGGCGCGTCTCCACCCATCTGGCGTCTGACGTCATGACTTCAGCCGCCCGTGCATCACAAAGCACAGAGCAGGGGAGGGAGGTAGAGAGCTGACGCTGCTCCGGCTCGCAGCTGTCAGTGACTGACAGCTGCGAGCTCCGTGCGGCCAGACGGAGGTCCCGGTGGTGTTGAGCTGCGGCACCCTGTACTGTCTTGGGCGCCTGGAGCTCGAGCTCCACCGGAACCACCCTCCCTACGCCCTTGAGCATGAGGGGCTCTTATGGCATATAAGGAGCATGAGGGGGCTCTTATGGCATATAAGGAGCATGAGGGGCTCTTATGGTATATAAGGAGCATGAGGGGCTCTTATGGCATATAAGAAGCATGAAGGGCTCTTATAGTATATAAGGATCATGAGGGGCTCTTATGGTATATAAGGATCATGAGGGGCTCTTATGGCATATAAGGAGCATGAGGGGCTCTTGTGGCATATAAGAAGCATGAGGGGCTCTTATGGCATATAAGGATCATGAGGGGCTCTTATGGCATATAAGGAGCATGAGGGGCTCTTGTGGCATATAAGGAGCATGAGGGGCTCATGTGGCATATAAGGAGCATGAGGGGCTCTTGTGGCATATAAGGATCATGAGGGGCTCTTATGGCATATAAGGAGCATGAGGGGCTCTTATGGCATATAAGAAGCATGAAGGGCTCTTATAGTATATAAGGATCATGAGGGGCTCTTATGGTATATAAGGATCATGAGGGTGCTCTTATGGCATATAAGGAGCATGAGGGGCTCTTATGGCATATAAGAAGCATGAAGGGCTCTTATGGCATATAAGGAGCATGAGGGGCTCTTGTGGCATATAAGAAGCATGAGGGGCTCTTATGGCATATAAGGATCATGAGAGGCTCTTATGGCATATAAGGAGCAAGAGGGGCTCTTGTGGCATATAAGGAGCTTGAGGGGCTTTTCTGGCATATAAGGAGCATGAGGGGCTCTTATGGCATATAAGGATCATGAGGGGCTCTTATGCCATATAAGGAGCTTGAGGGGCTTTTCTGGCATATAAGGAGCATGAGGGGCTCTTATGGCATATAAGGAGCATGAGGGGCTCTTGTGGCATATAAGGATCATGAGGGGCTCTTATGGCATATAAGGAGCTTGAGGGGCTTTTCTGGCATATAAGGAGCATAAGGGGCTCTTATGGCATATAAGGAGCATGAGGGGCTCTTGTGGCATATAAGAAGCACGAGGGGCTCTTATGGCATATAAGGAGCATGAGGGGCTCTTATAGCATATAAGGATCATGAGGGGCTCTTATGGCATATAAGGAGCATGAGGGGCTCTTATGGCATATAAGGAGCATGAGGGGCTCCTATGGCATATAAGAAGTAGAGATGAGCGGGTTCGGTTCGTCGAGATCCGAACCCCCCCGAACTTCACCTATTTTACACGGGTCTGAGGCAGCCTCGGATCTTCACGCCTTGCTCGGTTAACCCGAACACGCCCGAACATCATCATCCCGTTGTCGGATTCTTGCGAGATTCGTATTCTATATAAAGAGCCGCTCGTCCCCGCCATTTTCACTCGTGCATTGGAGATTGAACGGAGAGGACGTGGCTACGTTCTCTGCCTGAAAAGCTCAATATCTGTGCTCAGTGTGCTGCAAATATCTGTGCTCAGTGTGCTGCAAATATCTGTGCTCAGTGTGCTGCAAATATCTATGTTCTCTGCCTGAAAAGCTCCATATCTGTGCTCAGTGTGCTGCAAATATCTTTGCTCAGTGTGCTGCATTGTGGAGGCCACCAGTATATAATTAGAGTAGTACAGTACAGTAGGCCATTGCTGTATCTTGCAGCTCCGTGTCAGACTCCGTTCTAGACAGTATCCTGATCATCAGTGCTCAATATCTGCTGCATTGTTGTGTGACCAGTATATACTATATATATTATATATAGTAGTACAGTGCAGCATTTTGGTGACCAACAGTATATAGTTGTACAGTACAGTAGGCCATTGCTGTATTTTGCAGCTCTGTGTCACTGCAAGTATCCATTCCATATCTGTGCAGAATTTTTGTGAGCAGTATATATAGTAGTACAGTGTGTTATGAACCACAGGTAGTGGTTCATTCCTATTTTATGTTTATAAAGTTGTCTTGCATGCCAGGATTTCCTGTTGCTCTGTTTTAGAATACTCTTGTCTGCTGCCGCTGGTGAGTCTGTGTAATTGCAGCTTGTTCCCTTGTGTTCAGCCTCACCTGGCTGCTAATTGCATCTGGTCAGTTTGGAATCATGCAACAAGGCAGCTGCATGGGATTATTAATTAGGCCTCTCTGTTATATGCTGGCTGTTTGCAATTCACAGATGCTGGTGATATTCCTGGGTTTTCAGTCTGCTTGAGTTCTGAGCTTGGTTCCTGCTAGTTCCTGAGCTTCCTGTGTCGATTCCTGTGTCAGTCCCTGTGTCGATTCCTATGTCTGATCCCGTGTCCTGCCGTGAGGCGTTCCTGTCCTGAGGTCCAGTACCTTTGCCTGTGCAAGTTTCTGGCTTCTTGGTGTCCACCGGTCTGTCGTTTGGGATTCTGCCTGTCCTCCAGTTCTGAGAGTCTGTGTCAGCAGCATTGGGAGTTCCTGTCCGTTTGCCAGTATTCGTACCGGTTCCGTGAGTAGCGGCACGGCCGCGTCCGTTGGCTTAGGCCGCTGTATTCCCTTATTATTTCTGTCACTGGTATTTTGCAGAGGGTTCTGCTTATGCTGTCACCGCCGGTACACAAAAGTATTGTGTCGGTGTGTGGTCAGCATTTCCTTTGTTGTTCTTTTCCTTTGGCGGCAAGCCGCACATACTTTGGTTTTAGGTTTGTTAGTAGCCCCTGGCCTTGTTATTTAGTCAGAGGGCCCCTTGTTATCACCCTGTCTCGGTTCACTCTTTGTCTCTCATTAAGACCTGAGGGGGCATCGAAGTTGGGCAGACGTAATCCGCCCTTCAAACGCGGCTGCCATGGGCTCAAGCAACCATAGTCTCGCAAGAGTGTACTGACAGCACGGGTGAGACAACGGAGATAGGGCGCCAGGGGCTATTCCCTTTCCATTCCCCTTTCCCAGCATTACGTCCTGGTGCTCTGGACTCGCTTCATAACATCTCCCTTGTTCTGAGCACCAGGAACCTAACATTATCACCAGCCATACCACAAAAAAGAAATAAAACTTTTTTTCTTTTTTGGCCCAGTCCAGTGTCTAGTCTAGAATCCAGTCCTGTCTAGATTTCAGTGTGTTAGAATCCAGTCCGGTGTTTAGAATCCAGTCCGGTGTTTAGAATCCAGTCCGGTGTTTAGAATCCAGTCCGGTGTTTAGAATCCAGTCCGGTGTTTAGAATCCAGTCCGGTGTTAAAAAAAAAAGTCTTGTTTTGTTTAGCAAAATTTAGTCTTGCCTTGCCTTGCCTTGTCTTGTCTTGTCTAGTTTTAAATCCTCCTATGTCTACTATGCAAGCCCTGCAGGCATCTCTCGCAGCCCTGAACTCTGTATTCAGTGCTTTGAGACCAGAGCGACTAGAAGTTTTGCAGCAATCCCTAAAGCAACTGCAAAACCTTCTGACTAAAATCTTGCTCATTTTGCCAGAAGTCGTTGAGAGTACATCTATCTCTAAAGAGACTCTTGTTCACAGTATGGTGACAAGAGAATCCTCTGGTTTAATTGAAGAGAAAAGGTTTAAAAGCTTTCTGCGGCCCAGGCTCTCAGAAGAGGAGCGTCTGCGTCGCAGAAACTTAAACTTATGCCTATATTGTGAGGATTTAGGCCATTATCTGCAGACCTGTGAGTTGCGCAAGCCAAAGTGTGGTGACGAGTCTTGCCCTCTGGCCAAGTTGAGTCATGATACAAGACCTACTCCTGTCTCTACTGTGGCAGAGGTACTTGTCACACAACCCACACAAAAAGGCTCTCTGTCCTATAATTGGGGTCCTTGGGCAAGGGAGCCCCATTATAGATTCAGGAATCAAAAGAGAATGTTTCTCTCCTCTCTTGAGGTTCCTGTGGAAGCGGAGTTGCAAGTCCCTGGAGTGGTGCCCGATGCCCAGGTTCCTGGAGTGGTGCCCGATGCCCAGGGTCCTGGAGTGGTGCCCGATGCCCAGGGTCCTGGAGTGGTGCCCGATGCCCAGGGTCCTGGAGTGGTGCCCGATGCCCAGGGTCCTGGAGTGGTGCCCGATGCCCAGGGTCCTGGAGTGGTGCCCGTAGCCCAGGGTCCTGGAGTGGTGCCCGATGCCCAGAGTGCTGGAGCGGTACCCGATGCCCAGAGTGCTGGAGCGGTACCCGATGCCCAGAGTGCTGGAGCGGTACCCGATGCCCAGAGTGCTGGAGCGGTACCCGATGCCCAGAGTGCTGGAGCGGTACCCGATGCCCAGAGTGCTGGAGCGGTACCCGATGCCCAGAGTGCTGGAGCGGTACCCGATGCCCTAGCTTATAGAGGGACATCAAATATTATAGTTCAGGTGTCCATACCGGAAGGGGTCTCAGAAGCTGTTACCCCAGGTAGGGACTTGAAAAGCGCAACCCTAGAAAGGGTCTCTAAAACCATAGTTCTTGAGGGGAACTCGAGAAGCAAAACCCCAGAAGGGATCTTTGAAGTAATATCCCCAAGTGGGGTCTCGAGAGACGCAGCCCCAAAGAAGGGTCTAGAAGTCGCTTCCCCAGGAAAGAACTTAAGAAGCATAGCATTAGTGGAGGATCTGAACGTTATTGCTTCAGCAAAAGTCCCGAAAGTCATAGTCCCGGGAGAACTTTCGATAATTATCGACTCAGAGAGGGAGGCCGATGGCCCGATCCCAGTCAGGGAGGCCAACGGCCTGGTCCCAGTAAAAGAATCCGAGGTGCTGGCCCCAGCGGGGTTCCCGGAGGCCACTGCCCCAGCGGGGTTCCCGGAGGCCACTGCCCCAGCGGGGTTCCCGGAGGCCACTGCCCCAGCGGGGTTCCCGGAGGCCACTGCCCCAGCAGGGTTCCCGGAGGCCACTGCCCCAGCGGGGTTCAGAAAGTCACTGCCCCGGGTGGGGTTCAGAAAGTCACTGCCCCGGGTGGGGTTCAGAAAGTCACTGCCCCGGGTGGGGTTCAGAAAGTCACTGCCCCGGGTGGGGTTCAGAGAGTCTCAGCCTCGAGTAAGGTCAATAGTGACCAGGTCCTAGCAAAGCACTCCAGTCAGTCAGATGAGAAGGAAACAGATCCTGACTCTGATATCTCAACATCCATAACCTTTGATGGGGACTTCGCCTAATTTCTGGCGCTTTTCAAACACTATTACACTATTATGTTGTCTAGACCATTTCTGGGCATCACTTCAGAAAACCTTGGGCTCTATCTGATTTATTCTTTTAGAGGAGAGCCTTCTGAGTGGGCGACCAGTCTAATGAAAGCTGAAGATCCCATTCTTCAGGATCCCCTAGCATTCTGTGATGCAATTGTTAAAAGATACGGTTCCAAAGAAATTGGTTCAGATTCCTCTAAGTCACCCGTCTTGTCTGCTGAGAGTCCACCAAATACTGTAAACTCGGCACAAGAGTCCCAGCCCGTTGTTTTGACTGCAGGATGTGCTTTTTTGACTTCTTCTTCTAATAATAGTACTTTACCAGAAAGTTCAGCTCCCAAGGGTAAGAGACCTGTCTCTGATTTGAACGCAGCCTTGCTGGGTGGTACCATCAGTTCAGACAATGTTTGGGGAATTACCTTGGTCAGACCTAAAGAGCTTTGTAAAAAGAAGAAGAAGAAAAATAAATAATTTTTGACTCTTGCCTTGATGAAAGAAAAAAAAAAAAAAAAAAAAGATTTTTTTTTTTCCTTGTCTTGTGTCCAGTGGCCACCATCAAGGGGAGGGCATTGTTACAAGTTGTTGCTACAACTTGTTTTTTTTGTTTTCTTGTCTGTTAGACCAGTGTGTCAGGTTTTTTTTTGTATCCCTTGTTCTGGATAGTCTGAATTTTGGGGTCTTTTGACCCCTCCTCAAGGGGGGGGTGATGTTATGAGCCACGGCTGTGGCTCATTCCTGTTTTGCAGTTTTGTTCTGTATTTCATGTTATACTTCTGTTTATGTTCCCCGTAGGTGTCATGGGGTGCTCGGAGCTCACCCTTAAGGAGGGGATACTGTTATGAACCACAGGTAGTGGTTCATTCCTATTTTATGTTTATAAAGTTGTCTTGCATGCCAGGATTTCCTGTTGCTCTGTTTTAGAATACTCTTGTCTGCTGCCGCTGGTGAGTCTGTGTAATTGCAGCTTGTTCCCTTGTGTTCAGCCTCACCTGGCTGCTAATTGCATCTGGTCAGTTTGGAATCATGCAACAAGGCAGCTGCATGGGATTATTAATTAGGCCTCTCTGTTATATGCTGGCTGTTTGCAATTCACAGATGCTGGTGATATTCCTGGGTTTTCAGTCTGCTTGAGTTCTGAGCTTGGTTCCTGCTAGTTCCTGAGCTTCCTGTGTCAGTCCCTGTGTCGATTCCTATGTCTGATCCCGTGTCCTGCCGTGAGGCGTTCCTGTCCTGAGGTCCAGTACCTTTGCCTGTGCAAGTTTCTGGCTTCTTGGTGTCCACCGGTCTGTCGTTTGGGATTCTGCCTGTCCTCTAGTTCTGAGAGTCTGTGTCAGCAGCATTGGGAGTTCCTGTCCGTTTGCCAGTATTCGTACCGGTTCCGTGAGTAGCGGCACGGCCGCGTCCGTTGGCTTAGGCCGCTGTATTCCCTTATTATTTCTGTCACTGGTGTTTTGCAGAGGGTTCTGCTTATGCTGTCACCGCCGGTACACAAAAGTATTGTGTCGGTGTGTGGTCAGCATTTCCTTTGTTGTTCTTTTCCTTTGGCGGCAAGCCGCACATACTTTGGTTTTAGGTTTGTTAGTAGCCCCTGGCCTTGTTATTTAGTCAGAGGCCCCTTGTTATCACCCTGTCTCGGTTCACTCTTTGTCTCTCATTAAGACCTGAGGGGGCATCGAAGTTGGGCAGACGTAATCCGCCCTTCAAACGCGGCTGCCATGGGCTCAAGCAACCATAGTCTCGCAAGAGTGTACTGACAGCACGGGTGAGACAACGGAGATAGGGCGCCAGGGGCTATTCCCTTTCCATTCCCCTTTCCCAGCATTACGTCCTGGTGCTCTGGACTCGCTTCATAACATCTCCCTTGTTCTGAGAACCAGGAACCTAACACAGTGCAGCATTTTGGTGACCAACAGTATATAGTTGTACAGTACAGTAGGCCATTGCTGTATCTTGCAGCTCTGTGCAGCTGCAAGTATCCATTCCATATCTGTGCTGCATTTTTGTGAGCAGTATATATAGTAGTACAGTGCAGCATTTTGGTGACCAACAGTATATAGTTGTACAGTAGGCCATTGCTGTATCTTGCAGCTCCGTGTCACTGCAAGTGTCCATTCCATATCTGTGCTGCATTTTTGTGAGCAGCATATATAGTAGTACAGTGCAGCATTTTGGTGACCAACAGTATATAGTTGTACAGTAGGCCATTGCTGTATCGCGCAGCTCCGTGTCACTGCAAGTGTCCATTCCATATCTGTACTGCATTTTTGTGAGCAGTATATATAGTAGTACAGTGCAGCATTTTGGTGACCAACAGTATATAGTTGTACAGTACAATAGGCCATTGCTGTATCTTGTAGCTCCGTGTCACTGCAAGTATCCATTCCATATCTGTGCTGCATTTTTGTGAGCAGTATATATAGTAGTACAGTGCAGCATTTTGGTGACCAACAGTATATAGTTGTACAGTACAGTAGGCCATTGCTGTATCTTGCAGCTCCGTGTCACTGCAAGTATCCATTCCATATCTGTGCTGCATTTTTGTGAGCAGTATATATAGTAGTACAGTGCAGCATTTGGGTGACAAACAGTATATAGTTGTACAGTACAGTAGGCCATTGCTATTGATATAATAATATTACTGGCATATAATTAATTAATTATACACATTAAAAAATGGAGAACAAAAATGTGGAGGGTAAAATAGGGAAAGATCAAGATCCACTTCCACCTAGTGCTGAAGCTGCTGCCACTAATCATGGCAGAGATGATGAAATGCCATCAACGTCGTCTGCCAAGGCCGATGCCCAATGTCATAGTAGAGAGCGTGTAAAATCCAAAAAGCAATAGTTTAGTAAAACGATGACCCAAAAATCAAAATTAAAAGCGTCTGAGGAGAAGCGTAAACTTGCCAATGTGCCAAATACGACACAGAGTGGCAAGGAACGGCTGAGGCCCTGGCCTATGTTCATGGCTAGTGGTTCAGCTTCACATGAGGATGGAAGCACTCATCCTCCCGCTAGAAAAATGAAAAGAGTTAAGCTGGCAAAAGCACAGCAAAGAACTGTGCGTTCTTCTAAATCACAAATCCCCAAGGAGAGTCCAACTGTGTCGGTTGCGATGCCTGACCTTCCCAACACTGGACGGGAAGAGGTGGCGCCTTCCACCATTTGCACGCCCCCTGCAAGTGCTGGAAGGAGCACCCGCAGTCCAGTTCCTGATAGTCAAATTGAAGATGTCACTGTTGAAGTACACCAGGATGAGGATATGGGTGTTGCTGGCGCTGAGGAGGAAATTGACAAGGAGGAATCTGATGGTGAGGTAGTTTGTTTAAGTCAGGCACCCGGGGAGACACCTGTTGTCCGTGGGATGAATAAGGCCATTGACATGCCTGGTCAAAATACAAAAAAAAATCACCTCTTCGGTTTGGAATTATTTAAACAGAAATGCGGACAACTGGTGTCAAGCCGTGTGTTGCCTTTGTCAAGCTGTAATAATTATGGGTAAGGACGTTAACCACCTAGGAACATCCTCCCTTATACGTCACCTGGAGCGCATTCATCAGAAGTCATTGACAAGTTCAAAAACTTTGGGTGACAGCGGAAGCAGTCCACTGACAACTAAATCCCTTCTTCCTCTTGTACCCAAGCTCCCAGTGCAAACCACACCACCAACTCCCTCAGTGTCAATTTCCTCCTTAGACAGGAACGCCAATAGTCCTGCAGGCCATGTCAATGGCAAGTCTGATGAGTCCTCTCCTGACTGGGATTCCTCCGATGGATCCTTGAGTGTAACGCCTACTGCTGCTGTTGTTGCTGCTGGGAGTCGATCGTCATCCCAGAGGGGAAGTCGGAAGACCACTAGTACTACTTCCAGTAAGCAATTGACTGTCCAACAGTCCTTTGCGAGGAAGATGAAATATCACAGCAGTCATCCTGTTGCAAAGCGGATAACTCAGGCCTTGGCAGCTGTGTTGGTGCTAGACGTGCGTCCGGTATCCGGCGTTAGTTCACAGGGACTTAGAGAATTTCTTAAGGTAGTGTGTCCCCGGTGCCAAATACAATCTAGGTTCCACTTCTCTAGGCAGGCGATACCGAGAATGTACACAGACGTCAGAAAAAGAGTCACCAGTGTCCTAAAAAATGCAGTTGTACCCAATGTCCACTTAACCTCGGACATGTGGACAAGTGGAGCAGGGCAGACTCAGGACTATATGACTGTGACAGCCCACTGGGTAGATGTATTGCCTTCCGCAGCAAGAACAGCAGCGGCGGCACCAGTAGCAGCATTTCGCAAACGCCAACTCGTTCCTAGGCAGGCTACGCTTTGTATCACCGCTTTCCATAAGAGGCACACAGCTGACAACCTCTTACGGAAACTGAGGAACATCATCGCAGATTGGCTTACCGCAATTGGACTCTCCTGGGGATTTGTGGCATCGGACAACGCCACCAATATTGTGCGTGCATTACATGTGGGCAAATTCCAGCACGTCCCATGTTTTGCACATACAATTAATTTGGTGGTGCAGAATTTTTTTAAAAACGACAGGGGCGTGCAAGAGATGCTGTCGGTGGCCCGAAGAATTGCGGGCCACTTTCGGCTTCAGCCACCGCGTGCCGAAGACTGAGGCACCAGCAAACACTCCTGAACCTGCCCCTCCATCAGATGAAGCAAGAGGTGGTAACGAGGTGGAATTCAACCCTCTGTATGCTTCAGAGGATGGAGGATCAGCAAAAGGCCATTCAAGCCTATACATCTGCCTACGATATAGGCAAAGGAGGGGGAATGCACCTGACTCAAGCGCAGTGGAGAATGATTTCAACGTTGTGCAAGGTTCTGCAACCCTTTGAACTTGCCACACATGAAGTCAGTTCAGACACTGCCAGCCTGAGTCAGGTCATTCCCCTCATCAGGCTTTTGCAGAAGCAGCTGGAGAGATTGAAGGAGGAGCTAAAATGGAGCGATTCCGCTAGGCATGTGGGACTTGTGGATGGAGCCCTTAATTCGCTTAACCAGGATTCACGGGTCGTCAATCTGTTGAAATCAGAGCACTACATTTTGGCCACCGTGCTCGATCCTAGGTTTAAAGCCTACGTTGGATCTCTCTTTCCGGCAGACACAAGTCTGCACATGTTCAAAGACCTGCTGGTGAGACACTTGTCAAGTCAAGCGGAACGTGACCCGCCAACAGCTCCTCCTTCATTTTCTACCGCCACTGGAACTGCCAGGAAAAGGATCAGATTTCCAAAACCACCCACTGGTGGTGATGCAGGACAGTCAGGAGCGAAAAAACTGACATCTGGTCCAGACTGAAGGACCTGCCAATGATTACTGTCATCTACTGTCACTTCATATGATTCTGTCACCATTGAAAGAATGGTGGAGGATTATATGAGTGACAGCATCCAAGTAGGCACGTCAGACAGTCTGTACGTATACTGGCAGGAAATAGAGGCAATTTGGAGGCCCTTGCACAAACTGGCTTTATTTTACCTAAGTTTTCCCCGTCCAGCGTGTACTCCGAAAGAGTGTTTAGTGCAGCCGGTCACCTTGTCACCGATCGGCGTACGAGGTTACTTCCACAAAATGTGGAGAAGATGATGTTCATCAAAATGAATTATAATCAATTCCTCCATGGAGACATTCACCAGCAATTGACTCCAGAAAGTACACAGGGACCTGAGATGGTGGATTCCAGTGGAAACGAATTAATGCTCTGTGAGGAGGGGGATGTACACAGTGAAAGGGGTGAGGAATCGGAGGATGATGATGAGGTGGACATCTTGCCTCTGTAGAGCCAGTTTGTGCAAGGAGAGATTGATTGCTTCCTTTTTTTGGTGGGGGCCCAAACCAACCAGTCATTTCAGCCACAGTCTCGTGTGGCAGACCCTGTGGCTGAAATGATGGGTTTGTTAAAGTGTGCATGTCCTGTTTATACAACATAAGGGTGGGTGGGAGAGCCCAAGGACAATTCCATCTTGCACCTCTTTTTTTTATTTTATTTATCTTTGCATCATGTGATGTTTGGGGACAATTTTTTGAAGTGCCATCCTGTCTGACACTGCAGTGCCACTCCTAGATGGGCCAGGTGTTTGTGCCGCCCACTTGGGTCGCTTAGCTTAGTCATCAAGCGACCTCGGTGCAAATATTAGGACTAAAAATAATATTGTGAGGTGTTCAGAATAGACTGGAAAAAAGTAGAAATTATGATTATTGAGGTTAATAATACTATAGGATCAAAATTACCCCCAAATTCTATTATTTAAGTTGTTTTTGAGGGGTTTTTGAAAAAAAACACCCGAATCCAAAACACACCCGAATCCGACAAAAACATTTCAGGGAGGTTTTGCAAAAACGCGTCCGAATCCAAAACACGGCCGCGGAACCGAATCCAAAACCAAAACCCGAAAAATTCCGGTGCACATCTCTAATAAGAAGCATGAGGGGCTCTTATGGCATATAAGGAGCATGAGGGGCTCTTGTGGCATGTGAGGAGCAATAGGGGCTCTTATGGCATATAAGGAGCATGTGGGGCTCTTATGGCATATAAGGAGCATGAGGGGCTTTCATGGCATATAAGGAGCATGAGGGGCTTTCATGGCATGTAAGGAGCATGAGGGGCTCTTATGGCATGTAAGGAGCATGAGGGGCTCTTATGGCATATAAGGAGCATGAGGGGCTCTTATGGCATATGAGGAGCATGAGGGGCTATTATGGCATATAAGGAGCATGAGGGGCTCTTATGGCATATAAGGAGCATGAGTGTCTTTTATGGCATATAAGGAGCATGAGGGGCTTTTATGGCATATAAGGAGCATGAGGGGCTCTTATGGCATGTAGGGAGCATGAGGGGCTCTTATGGCATATGAGGAGCAATAAGGGCTCTTATAGAATATAAAGAGCATGAAGGGCTCTTATGGCATATAAGGATCATGAGGGGCTCTTATGGCATATAAGGAGCATGTGGGGACTCTTATGGCATATAAGGAGCATGAGGGGCTCTTATGGCATATAAGGAGCATGAGGGGCTCTTATGGCATATAAGGAGCATGAGGGGCTCTTATGGCATATAAGGAGCATGAGGAGCTCTTATGGCATATAAGGAGCATGAGGGGCTCTTATGACATAAGTAGCATGAGGGGCTCTTATGGCATATAAGGAGCATGAGGGGCTCTTATGGCATATAAGGAGCATGAGGGGCTCTTATGGCATATAAGGAGCATGAGGGGCTCTTATAGCATATAAGGACCATGAGGGGCTCTTATGGCATATGAGGAGCAATAAGGGCTCTTATAGAATATAAAGAGCATGAAAGGCTCTTATGGCATATAAGGATCATGAGGGGCTCTTATGGCATATAAGGAGCATGTGGGAACTCTTATGGCATATAAGGAGCATGAGGGGCTCTTATGGCATATAAGGAGCATGAGGGGCTCTTATAGCATATAAGGAGCATGAGGGGCTCTTGTGGCATATAAGGAGCATGAGGGGCTCTTGTGGCATATAAGGATCATGAGGGGCTTTTATGGCATATAAGGAGCATGAGGGGCTCTTATAGCATATAAGGAGTATGAGGGGCTCTTATGGCATATAACGAGCATGAGGGGTTCTTATGGCATATAACGAGCATGAGGGGCTCTTATGGCATATAAGGAGCTTGAGGGGCTCTTGTGGCATATAAGGAGCATGAGGGGCTCTTATGGCATATAAGGAGCATGAGGGGCTCTTGTAGCATATAAGAAGCATGAGGGGCGGGGGTGTGGCCTGATAGCAGACCCGAATAGATGTGTTGAGCTGGAGCTCCTGCCTGGGGAATATATTTACCCTATTTAACCTGCTCCCTGGTGATCTGGGGTACACTCTCCCGCATATTGGAGATCCCCTGCATTGACAGGTGTGATCTGAGGAGCAGAAGAAAGTGTCCTACATCTACATAAACTGCGGCCTACCATCCCTTCAGAAGCCGGGGCCTCAATTTGTGCAGGGACCCATAGCTAAAGGCACTCAGCCTCACCCCTGTTGTACCCTCTGGCTTTCCCTGCCACCCCTGGGTCTGCCCACGGCTGTGAGAGGATACCTGCTGTGCCGTGCACCGTTTCCACAGCATCCCGCGATTGCGGCCTGCTGCACTTCCGGAGGCCGGGGACTAAAGTTGCGGGACTGCCCGGAGACGAGCCCTAGAAGCGCGGCCCGACGGAAGCTCCTGACAACTGGGAAACGTCTCCCCCACCTACCGCGGCCCTCCCTGCTGCCTCCACACCTCCGTGTGATCCCCCCAGAGACCCGCCGGCCGCAATCCCCGTGTAGCACCGTCCGCGGCATCCTCCGGCGGCCCGCGGCCTACACATCCTCCGGAGACCGGGACCTGGAGTTCGGAGGCTCCCCATCGCGGACCTCCAGGAGACACGAGTGGCGGCTGTTTGGGACCCGGACAGTGTACCCTGGTCCCCGCACTCCCTCACCACCCCTCCTGCAGCTCTGGCCAGGCTCTAACCTGCAGTAACATCCCTAGAGGGCCTCTCTGCTCCTAGACCCTGTGTTGCAGCAGCCATCATCCCCTCTCCGCTGGTCAGTTGTCAGAGGGGAATTACCCTGCTGCTGCCTGAGCCCTGTCCTGCCTGGCCTGCACTGAAGGGAACCCCGGAGCCAAGTGATAACCACCGTTGCTGGTGCCGCACATTGAGGGTCAGCTGCATTGGAATTGCAAACTCCGAGCCACCAGCTGCTGTCTCTCCCCCCCTGATACAGTGTGATCCACGCCTGCCCCAGCCTGCAGGGAATCAAGCCTCTGGATACCAATACTTCGGTGCGGCTCCTGTCCCTCGCACATCACCCGGGACAATGACCTAGTACTGCAATTTGTCCTACCTGGACCGTGACAATTCTTTTAATACCTAACACACCTTTCTACTTAACCTACATCCACTAAGCAACGTCTGTGTCTCCCTTCTTTTTATTTTTTGTTTTTTTATTTTTATCTACTCGCCTATCCTATCAATCCACAATGGCGCAAAAAAATAAAAAAAATTCGCAGGCCCCCACAAATTTTTTTGGGACAAAAGCCAAAGGCCCATCCACTCCTGCATTGCTCACGGACTCTCCTTCCTCCCCCTGTTCATCAGAGACGGGTATAGATCCACAGATCCAAGCAGTTATGACAAGTTTACTTGAGGGGGTCCAATCTGCCTTTAAGCAAGAACTCTCTACAGCTATTGCCGATTTCAAATCTGACCTTACGGCTCTTGGCAACCGCACGGACGCACTCGAATCCAAGACGGACGACCTATGCCGCTCTCAGCAACGCCTAGACTCTGAACTCTCTAGACTCCACGATGAGATGGAGAAACTCAAAGAACGGCAAGAAGATCAGGAGAATCGTTCCCGTCGCAATAATTTACGTATCCGCAATATAGCGGAATCGATTCTTAGCTCGACCCTACCGTCCTTTCTGAAAGATTTCTTTCAACACGTATTGCCTGACCTTTCTGATAGCGATTGTCTATGCGACAGGGCACACAGAGCGCTTCGAGCGAAACCAGCTCCTTCACAACCGCCCAGAGATGTCATAGTGCGTCTACACTATTTTCGCTCAAAGGAACGGATCCTAATGTCTGTTCGAGACTCCCCAGTGATTGACTTCCGGGATATGCAATTGCAGGTCTTCCAAGATCTAGCCCCGTCTACTATTCAGAAACGCCGTGATCTCCAGCCCGTTACTAGGATTTTACGGCAACATCAAATACGATACAGATGGGGATTCCCTTTCATGCTGCAGATTACGGTGAACAACTCCACCCACTCCGTTAAAACCTTAGCTCAGGGTCAGGATTTGTTGGCTAAGCTGGACCTCCTCCCTGTACCGCTACCTGATAGCGAGACTGCCTCTCTCTCAGATCCACGACACCCTCGGATCCCACCGCCTGAATGGACAAGGGTGACCCGTCATCGCAATGGCACTACTGACCCTACCTGATCCTAGTAGACACTCTTGATTACAACAAGATAGTTCTCATTACTCTAGAGATATGTCTTCTCCTTAAATGTTCTTTGTTGGCAGGTGGGGGCCATAGCCCCCACCTTACCTTTTTCACTCAACTGTTATTGGTTATTATATGGTTAATCGGGCTTTGGTATAAGCTATATGTTGAGCCTAGCCCTATGATATTGTGCTGAGCTGGCTTTGCTTACCCCGATTTTCCCTTGTCTTATTATCTCTCCCCCATTGCCTCCCCCTTTTTATTCCCCCCCCCCCCCCCTTTTTTTTTTCTTTACGACACAGTACGTTTCTCTTTATCTTTTGTGTGTGTTCCGAGTTATGTAGCTGAATTTTCGGCCGTTGCCGATATAACTATTGCGGTCCAGAAGGACCTGGTTTTCTGCTCCCACTACCCCCGTGCTCCCTTCATCTGTGATTAAGTATATAATGTTTATTATTTGTGTAGCGGTCCTTGAATGGGACCCTATGTTTCAGGGTTTTTTCCCGTATGGGTTTTCTATCACTCTCTCTTTCTCTATATCTCTACTCCTTGTTTCTTGCCGTCCCTTTTCTCTCTCCTTCTCTCTTCCTCCCCGGGATGGGTCTCTGCTGATCCTCTTCCATTCTCTGGTATCACATGGCACTTAAGTTGTTCTCTGTAAATGTTAACGGGCTTAATTCTCCCAAGAAACGTACAGTGATGTTATCCGCCTGCAGGAGGGAAAAGGCTGACATAGTCTTCCTTCAGGAGACCCACTTCACTGGCACACACTCTCGACTTCAAGGTAAGCAGTTTGCACAAACCTTTTTTGCTTCTGCCGATTGTAAAAAACGGGGGGTGGCTATACTGATTCACCATAGTATCCCATTTGTACATACTGCAACAATAGCTGACCCCGCAGGCAGGTACGTTATAGTAATTGGCACGCTTCGCACAGAAACTCTAACACTTGTGTCCGTATATGCCCCGAACCAAGACCAATCACGCTTTTTCCGCACACTCTTTCAGCGCCTTAACAGAGTAGCGCAGGGCCACATCATTTTAGGTGGGGATTTTAATACCGTGATCGATCCCCTCTTAGATAAATCTAACCCTCCTAAGAATAAGAAGGAAGCATCCCCGACGGAGGCCTCTCTCACATTGATTTCCTCCCTGGCACAGCTTAATCTGAGAGATACCTGGCGTCTTAAACACTCCACTGCTAGAGATTATACTCACTTCTCTGCACCTCACCAACACTACTCTCGGATCGATATGATCCAAGTGTCTCAATCACTCACGACAATGATTTCTGATACAGGTATCACCCCTTGTTCATGGACAGACCATGCGGGGGTCTACGTCCTCATAGAAATCTATAGAACCCCTAATAAAACACGTAAATGGCGTCTAGATGACACCCTTCTTACACATTCCTCCACTCTTTTAGACACCAAATCAACTTTGGAATTTTTTTTCAAGGAAAACGCCTCCCCAGAAGTCTCTCCTAGTCTAGTCTGGGAAGCGCACAAAGCCACTATCCGTGGCCACTTCATGTCCAAGGCTTCTGCAATACGTAAGAAAGCAGCACAAGAAATCTCCACACTAGAATCAAAAATTTCTGCGCTCTTAACCCAACATAAAATCACCCCAAGCGACTCCCTACGCTCCCAGATTGATAGCTTCAGAGATCAGTTAAACGCCCTTTTATCGCGACGCGCAGCTGCTATATTACAGAAGCTCCGTCAGAAATTTTATGATAAAGCGGATAAAATCGACAGTCTCTTGGCCAACAAATTGAGAAGCAAGCGTGCTACGGGAATGATAGAAAAACTTCACTCCAATACACTGAATATGCCTACTTATGACCCAAGACAGATGGTAGAAGAATTTCGGGAGTTTTATAGTTCCTTATATAACCTTCCTGCCCCCCCTCTCTCCTCTGATGGTCCAGAGGGTATATGCTCATACCTATTAAACACCCCCCTGCCACGTCTGACAGAGAGACAGATCTCTCTTCTTAACGAGTCTATCTCGTTGGAAGAGACAGTTGCCGCTATCAAATCCATGCGTTCATCAGCCGCACCTGGCCCAGATGGCTTCACCGCCCAGTATTACAAAACTTTCCACGCAGAATTGGCCCCTTACCTTACCTCGCTCTTTAATAAAGTTTTAGAGGGGGCATCGTTTGCGCCGGCAACTGTGCATGCTGACATTATCGTGATCCCGAAACCGGAGAGAGATCCCACACAATGTTCCAATTATCGCCCGATATCATTACTAAATGTTGATCTTAAGATTTACGCAAAAATCTTGGCCAATCGACTAGCCCCCCTGCTTACACAATTGATACACCCAGACCAAGTGGGCTTTATTCCTGGCCGACAAGCCTCCGATAATACCAGGAGAGCTATAGATCTGATATGTTCTATCCATAAACAAAAATTACCCTCACTGTTACTAGCACTGGATGCCGAGAAGGCTTTTGACAGGATATCTTGGTCCTTCACCTTCTCGGTACTCCGAAAGATGGGCTTCTCTGGCAAATTTCTGGAAGGTGTCTCTGCGCTTTATAGATCCCCTACTGCCACGGTTTCTGTCATCCGCCTCACCTCCGCCGTTTTCGGAATCACTAATGGCACCAGACAGGGATGCCCGCTCTCCCCCCTATTATTTGCCCTGGTCATGGAACCACTAGCAGCAAGGATCCGAACTAATACAGATATAGCTGGAGTGCGGATAGGCCAGTCTGAGCATAAAATTGCATTGTACGCGGACGATGTCCTCTTGTCCCTGGGATCCCCGACTCAGTCGCTGCAGCCACTTCTCTCTGAAATTGACCTCTACTCTAAGCACTCAGGCTACAAAATCAATGCGAGTAAAACCGAAGTATTGAATTTTTACATTCCTGGCCCGGTTAAGCTCTCTTTAGAAAAATCCTTCCCATTTCAGTGGCACAAACAAAAGATTAAATATTTAGGCATTTTCCTAACACATAGCCATCACCAACTATACCAGGCTAATTTCCCTAGACTTTTAGACCGCATTAAATCGGATTTGTCCTCTTGGTCCGGCCTTTTTATCTCTTGGATAGGTAGAGTGAATTCAGTAAAGATGAACGTGCTCCCTCGGATACTATACCTATTCCAAACTCTCCCGATATTTATCCCCCCATCTACCTTCAAATTCCTACAGTTTCACACATCACAATTTATATGGGCGAATAAACGTCCCCGAGTCAGACTGAAACTATTACAGCGCCCCTCATGCAGTGGCGGTTTGGGCATCCCAGATTTTAGAAGATACTACCTAGCAGCGCAGCTTTCACACTGTGTGCAATGGTGTAATCCAGAGTCACAGAGGGTCTGGGTATCTATAGAAGCAGCTGAATTGGGTCTTTCTACCCTCTCTTCTCTTCTTTGGCTTCCGAGATCCCGCCGCCCTAGAAACGTGGCCTCTCACCCTTTGGTATCTCGCTCACTGACGATTTGGGACTTTGCCAATAAAAAATACAACTTGGCCCCGGCCCCCTCCCCCATCATCCCTGTATTACACAATCCAGCATTTACCCCTGGTACACACAAATCACTATTTGCCCCTTGGCAAGATAGAGGTATTTTATATCTAAATGATATCACCAAAGACACTAGTTTTCCTCAGTTTTCCCAGATCCAGGAAGATATTGATATCCCGTCCAAATATTTTTACCAATATCTACAACTTCGGCACTTTCACTCCGCAATGGGCCACACCCTCTCTAGCAGACCTCTGACCACGTTCGAGGCGGTGTGTTTCAGACGTCACTCAACCAAAGGTTTAACTTCCCTCTTATATGCCGCCCTTGACGGAGAACCACCCTCTCAACGTGACCCACACGAGAGAGCATGGGAACTGGATCTGGGCTCGGCCTTAGATAATGAGGAATGGACTGAGGTCTGGGGTAACGCCGCATCTAGCTCCATATGTGTCCGAATCAAAGAAAACGTCTACAAATTATTATATAGATGGTACTATGTACCATCTCGCCTAAGCAAAATGTACCCGGATACGTCGGATAGATGCTGGAGAGGATGTGGTGCAGAGGGCTCTTTCCTACATATATGGTGGTCGTGCCCTAAAATTGTAAATGTCTGGAGAGAGGTGATTGATCTCATTACTAATATGTTACAGATTCCCATCCTTAATGACCCTAAATACATTCTTCTCCCCCTAAACCTGCCAACGCTATCAAGCCACCAAAATAAACTACTGCGGCATATAGCTTCGGCAATGACATGTCAACTGGCCGCGGATTGGAAAAACCCCACCCCACCTTCCATGCAGTCTATAATTACCCGCATATGGTACGTTTATCGTATGGACTATATGACTGGTATCATTAATTGCTCCTCCAAGTCATTTGATAAAATATGGGGTCCTTGGCTGACTACACAACATGCCCCTTCACCTTTCAACTAATACCCTATGTTATACCTGATGGAACCCTCCCGGGGATCCCAATCTACCATACCCTACCTGTCTGGATCTTCCTCTTTCTCTTCTCCCTCTATCTCTCTTTTCATATCTTATACTATTTCTCAGTATTAGTCGGTTTGACTTCTGGCCGACTGCTATTCTATATGTCTCATTATACCCACTCTCAGGGTCAAAAATGGATCATCTTTCCCTGATTTTCTACGTTTGTACCAACTGTTAGGCTATACCTGTACTGTATTACGCTATAATTGCCATCTGTTGGTTTCTGTTTGCTGACTATGATCTCAAGAATAAAAAATTACATAAAAAAAAAAAAGAAGCATGAGGGGCTCTTATGGCATATAAGGAGCATGAGGGGCTCTTATGGCATATAAGGAGCATGAGGGGCTCTTGTGGCATGTAAGAAGCATGAGGCGCTCTTATGGCATATAAGGAGCTTGAGGGGTTCTTATGGCATATAAGGAGCATGAGGGGCTCTTATGGCATATAAGGAGCTTGAGGGGCTCTTATGGCATATAACAAGCATGAGGGGCTCTTATGGCATATAAGGAGCATGAGGGGCTCTTGTGGCATATAAGGAGCATGAGGGGCTCTTATGGCATATAAGGAGCATGAGGGGCTCTTATGGCATATAAGGAGCATGAGGGGCTCTTATGGCATATAAGGATCATGAGGGGCTCTTATGGCATATAAGGAGCATGAGGGGTTCTTATGGCATATAAGGAGCATGAGGGGCTCTTATGGCATATAAGGATCATGAGGGGCTCTTATGGCATGTAAGGAGCATGAGGGGCTCTTGTGGCATATAAGAAGCATGAGGGGCTCTTATGGCATGTAAGGAGCATGAGGAGCTCTTGTGGCATGTAAGGATCATGAGGGGCTCTTATGGCATATAAGAAGCATGAGGGGCTCTTATGGCATATAAGGATCATGAGTGGCTCTTATGGCATATAAGGAGCATGAAGGGCTCTTATGGCATATAAGAAGCATGAGGGGCTCTTATGGCATATAAGAAGCATGAGGGGCTCTTATGGCATATGAGGAGCATGCGGGGCTCTTATAGCATATAAGGAGCATGAGGGGCTCTTATGGCATATAAGAAGCATGAGGGGCTCTTATGGCATGTAAGGAGCATGAGGGGCTCTTATGGCATATAAGGAGCATGAGGGGCTCTTATGGCATATAAGGAGCATGAGGGGCTCTTATGGCATATAAGGAGCATGAGGGGCTCTTATGGCATATAAGGAGCATGAGGGGCTTTATGGCATATAAGGAGCATGAGGGGCTTTTATGGCATGTAAGTGTCACGATCCGGGTATCTGGACGCCATTACTTGCCTTTTAGATGCCTTCTGAGGCTGGCTCAGCGTTCCAGGGCCGGATCTCATCTGTGTTACTGATGTCAACATTCTGCATATCCCTCCTGTCACTCTGAGACGCTGTTACAAGCGGCACCATGTTTGAATCTAGCATGGCGTCTCCCGTCCTCCGCGGCCTCCGCCGCCGCTCCTGTGTTCCAGTATGCAGGTTGTCAGAGTGGTGCCCCATGCCTGCCGCGGCCTCCGCTGTCATCCATGTGTCTCAGTGTGCAGTTGTCAGTTTGGCGTCTCCTGCCCTCCGCGGCCGGCGCCGCCATTGCTGCTGTGTTTCCACGTGGTTTTCCAAACCAACTTTCCCTCCAAGTACTAACATGGGCGCAGCCATGTTTGTTCCAGTCACATGTTCAGTCTCCACCAATCTGCTGCACTGTGAATCTGCATGATTGGCCAGCCAATGCCTGCCATGCAGCAGGTATAAGTATCCTGTGCCTGAACCAGGAAATGGTCAGTGCTTTGAATGTCAAACCTTGTTCCAGTCTCTCGCTCCTGTGGTTGTTTCTCCAGGTTCCAGCTCCTGTCTCCAGCATCCACTACGAGACCCGCACCTGCCTTCCATCCTGCGGTGCAGCCTGACTCTGCAGCCCTCCGTGGCTATTCCAGCTTCCAGCTATTAACCCATCTGCTTCCAGCGGTCAGCTTCCAGCAGTATCCAGTTTCTTTAAAGTGCCGGTGTTATTCCAGCGGATCCCTACTTACCAGCAGTATCCACTACCACCGGTAACCTCTTTTCAACTCTTCTGTTTCCACACTCCCTAGCATCTTACAGTATCTACTCCGTGTCTTCATCACCTGTCTGGTTCCATCCAGCATCCACTCCGTGTCTTCATCACCTGACTGGTTCCATCCAGCATCCACTCCGTGTCTCTACCACCTAGCTGGTTCCATCCAGTATCTACAACAGTCTGTTCAAGTTACCAACTACATCTATACTTCTATTGGCGTGTTCCTCGGCTATCTTCACTACTACAGCCAGGCCTGGTAAGGTTATTCCATCAAAGGACTTTAACATCTATTCCTCAACCTACCAGTGCTCTGTGATACCTCCCATGGTTATAGTGATCCAGGAACTGTATTATTTGCCATTTACTTTTATCAACTGTGAATACTGTTGTTTATACACGGAGTCTGTTAATTAAACCTTTTATTGACTTTTAACCTGGTTGTCATGGTCACACCTTCGGGTAATCCTTCTACACTTACATGTCCAGGGGTCTGATTAAACCTTCCAAGTTTAATTTCATTTCAGCCCCTACAACTGAGGCTTCCTCCTGTCAGCCTAAACCCTCAGTTGTGACAGTAAGCACTGACCATATGAATCCAGGATCAAGCGGCCAGGCCGATGCAAGAACTGGCAGCCAGACTCGAACATCAGGAGGCTGCACAAGGCCACATCATCCGCTGTCTCCAGGATCTGTCTACCCGACTGAATGGGATTCAAACGACCCTCCGTGGACCTGGCACGTCCGGTGCGTCCACAACAGTGACACCAGCTGTAACCCCACCCACCTTACCCATTTCTACTCCACGTCTTCATCTTCCAACGCCAGCAAAATTTGACGGATCTCCAAGATTCTGCAGGGGATTTCTCAACCAATGTGAAATCCATTTTGAGCTACAACCTGGCAATTTCCCCAGTGACCGTACTAAAATTGCCTATATTATTTCTCTTCTCAGTGGCTCAGCCCTTGACTGGGCATCACCTTTATGGGAGAAGTCTGATACCCTGTTGTCTTCCTATACTGATTTTATAGCTACATTCAGGCGCATCTTCGACGAGACAGGCCGGGTAACCTCTGCTTCATCTGAGATTCTTCGTTTACGCCAGGGAACACGTGCTGTGGGACAGTATCTCATACTGTTCAAAATCCTGGCATCCGAACTGGCATGGAACGACTAGGCCCTGTATGCTGCATTCTGGCATGGCTTATCAGAACGCATCAAGGATGAATTAGCTACCAGAGACTTGCCTTCTAAGTTGGATGAGCTAATTTCACTATGCACAAAGGTTGATCTTCGTTTTAGAGAAAGAGCAACTGAGTGAGGAAGATCATCTTTTCCAAAGTCTTCTGCTCCTCCTCCTCATCAACCGTCTCCATCCAAAGATGAGCCCATGCAACTTGGCCGTTCCCGTCTATCTCCCGCTGAGCGCCGAAGACGTCTCTCTGTCTCTACTGTGTAGCTCCGTCTCACGCTATCAATGCCTGTCCCAAACGTCCGGGAAACTCCAAATCCTAGCTCGCCAAGGAGAGGGCCGGCTAGGAGTAATGATGTCCTCTCCATCTCCTCATGATTGTAATCTCCCAGTCTCGCTTCAAATTGCTCAACGTTATAGGAACGTCATTGCCCTCCTTGATTCCGGAGCAGCTGGGAATTTCATAACCGAAGCTTATGTTAAACGGTGGTCCCTACCCACCGAGAGACTTCCTACGTCTATTTCCTTGACTGCCGTGGATGGCAGTAAGATTTTTGACGCAGTTATTTCTTTAAGGACTCTACCAGTTTGTCTAAGAGTAGGAGTTCTTCATTCAGAATTAATTTCCTTTCTAGTGATTCCAAGAGCCACACATCCAGTGGTTTTGGGCCTTCCATGGCTCCGTCTGCACAATCCATCGATTGACTGGACAACCACGCAGATACTAGCATGGGGTCCCTCCTGTGCTGAGACCTGTTTGTCCAAAGTGCTTCCTGTTTGTTCTTCCTCCCCCAGGTCGTCTGATGTTCCACCTCCTCCATATCAAGACTACACAGATGTGTTCAGTAAAGCCTCCGCTGATGTCCTTCCTCCTCATAGAGAATGGGACTGTCCAATTGATCTCATCCCAGGGAAGGTTCCACCTCGAGGCCGAACTTATCCGTTGTCCCTTCCAGAGACGCATTCCATGGAAGAGTACATCAAAGAGAACCTGGCGAAGGGTTTTATTGGACCTTCCTCTTCTCCAGCTGGCGCAGGCTTCTTTTTCATTAAAAAGAAGGACGGTGGCCTGCGGCCGTGCATCGACTACAGAGGTTTGAACGACATTACCGTTAAGAACCGTTATCCTTTACCCTTGATTACAGAGCTCTTCGATAGAGTTAGCGGAGCAACCATCTTTACAAAGTTGGATTTGAGGGGTGCCTACAATCTCATCCGGATCCGTGAGGGTGACGAGTGGAAGACCGCCTTTAACACCCGGGATGGACACTGAGTACCTCGTCATGCCCTTTGGATTGAGCAACGCTCCAGCTGTTTTCCAGCATTTCGTAAATGAAATCTTCAGAGACATCCTGTACCGCCATGTCGTGGTTTATCTAGATGATATCCTTATCTTTGCCAATAATCTAGAGGAACATCGCTTCTGGGTAAAGGAGGTTCTGTCCCGTCTCCGTGTCAATCATCTCTATTGTAAATTAGAGAAATGTGTTTTTGAAGTCAAATCCATTCCGTTTCTAGGTTACATTGTGCCCGGTTCCGGACTAGAGATGGATCCTGAGAAACTACAAGCAATCCAGAATTGGCCGATTCCCCTAACCCTCAAAGGGGTCCAGAGGTTCTTAGGGTTCGCCAATTACTTCAGAAAGTTTATACGAGACTTTTCCACCATTGTGGCGCCTATCACTGCTTTTACCAAGAAGGGTGCTAACCCGTCCAAGTGGTCTGAAGAAGCTACGCAAGCTTTTTATCTATTAAAGCAACGCTTCATCTCTGCACCAGTTCTGAAACAGCCCGACATCAACTCTCCTTTCATCCTTGAGATAGATGCCTCCTCCGTTGGAGTAGGAGCAGTGTTATCCCAGAGGGCTAAAGATGGTCATCTACATCCTTGCAGTTTCTTCTCCCGGAAGTTCTCCCCAGCTGAGCGCAACTATGCCATTGGCGACCAGGAGTTGCTAGCCATCAAGCTCGCTCTGGAAGAATGGAGATATCTGTTAGAGGGAGCTTCCCATTCAGTCACTATACTTACCGACCACAAAAATCTTTTATATCTGAAAAGCGCACAATGTCTTAACCCTCGTCAAGCCAGATGGGCACTTTTCTTTTCCAAGTTCGACTTTAAACTCCAGTTCTGTCCGGGTCCTCAGAATCGTAAGGCCGATGCCCTTTCCCGCTCATGGGAGCAAGAAAATTAGTCAGTCTTCGGACAAGCATCCTATTATTAATCCGTTGGCATTCTCCACGGTAGGGATGGACTCTACGCCTCCACCAGGGAAAAGTTTTGTGAAACCGGTGTTAAGGAAGAAGCTCATGCATTGGGCCCATGCTTCCCGTTTTGCCGGACATACACGTATCCAGAAAACCCTTGAGTTTATCTCTAGGTCCTATTGGTGGCCAACTCTGAAGAAGGACATCATGGAGTTTATTGCCTCTTGCCCAAAGTGTGCCCAACACAGTCTCCCGCCAGTCGCCTGCTTGGCAACTGGTTCCATTATCTGTTCCCCGTCGAGCGTGGACCCATTTGTCGATGGACTTCGTTACAGATCTGCCTATGTGCAACAAGTTTAATACCATCTGGGTGGTAGTTGACCGGTTCACCAAGATGGCACATTTCATACCTCTCACCGGTCTTCCGTCAGCTTCCAAGCTGGCTCAAGTGTTTATTCAAGAGATCTTCCGACTCCACGGTCTTCCTGAAGAGATCATCTCCGATCGTGGTGTACAATTTGTAGCCAAGTTTTGGCGAAGTTTATGTCAAGCCCTCCAAGTCAAGTTAAAGTTTTCTACAGCTTATCATCCTCAAACCAATGGTCAAACCGAGAGGGTGAATCAGGACTTGGAGGCCTTCCTCCGCATTTATGTGTCTTCCTCTCAAGATGACTGGGTTCAACTCCTTCCTTGGGCCGAGTTCAGCCACAACAATCAATACCATTCCTCATCTTCTTCAACACCATTCTTCATCAACTATGGATTCCACCCTAAAGTTCCAGAATTCCAACCGCTTCCAGCAACTTCAGTTCCAGCAGTGGATGTCACCTTGCGTCAGTTTTCTAACAACTGGAAGAGTGTGCGAGCGACCCTGCTCAAAGCCTCGTTCAGGTACAAGAAGTTTGCTGATAGGAAGCGTAGAGCAGTTCCTGTTCTCAAGGTGGGTCATCGTGTGTGGTTGTCCACGAAGAATTTGAGGTTGAGAGTTCCCAGCATGAAGTTTGCACCTCGTTACATTGGTCCTTTCAAAATTGAACAAGTCATCAATCCTGTTGCCTACAAACTCCAGTTACCTCCCTTCCTGAAGATACCCAGGACATTCCATGTTTCCCTGTTGAAACCGCTGATCCTGAATCAGTTTCATTCTGCACTTCCTCCAGCTCCGAAAGTCCAAACTCAATGGGGAGTTGAGTATGAAGTGGCCAAGATTCTGGACTCACGTTTCCGTTACTGTCAATTGCAGTATCTTATTGACTGGAAGGGCTATGGTCCTGAAGAACGCTCTTGGACCAATGCTTCAGATGTCCATGCTCCTGCCTTGGTCCGGAATTTCCACTCTAAGTTTCCTCAAAAGCCGAAGAAGTGTCCTGGGGCCACTCCTCACTCCTAAAGGGGGGGGGGGGTGCTATCACGATCCGGGTATCTGGACGCCATTACTTGCCTTTTAGATGCCTTCTGAGGCTGGCTCAGCATTCCAGGGCCGGATCTCATCTGTGTTACTGATGTCCACATTCTGCATATCCCTCCTGTCACTCTGAGACGCTGTTACAAGCGGCGCCATGTTTGAATCTGCAGGTTGTCAGAGTGGTGCCCCATGCCTGCCGCGGCCTCCGCTGTCATCCATGTGTCTCAGTGTGCAGTTGTCAGTTTGGCGTCTCCTGCCCTCCGCGGCCGGCGCCGCCATTGCTGCTGTGTTTCCACATGGTTTTCCAAACCAACTTTCCCTCCAAGTACTAACATGGGCTCAGCCATGTTTGTTCCAGTCACATGTTCAGTCTCCACCAATCTGCTGCACTGTGAATCTGCATGATTGGCCAGCCAATGCCTGCCATGCAGCAGGTATAAGTATCCTGTGCCTGAACCAGGAAATGGTCAGTGATTTGAATGTCAAACCTAGTTCCAGTCTCTCTCTCCTGTGGTTGTTTCTCCAGGTTCCAGCTCCTATCTCCAGCATCCACTACGAGACTCGCACCTGCCTTCCATCCTGCGGTGCAGCCTGACTCTGCAGTCCTCCGTGGCTATTCCAGCTTCCAGCTATTAACCCATCTGCTTCCAGCAGTATCCAGTTTCTTTAAAGTGCTGGTGTTATTCCAGCGGATCCCTACTTACCAGCAGTATCCACTACCACCGGTAACCTCTTTTCAACTCTTCTGTTTCCACACTCCCTAGCATCTTACAGTATCTACTCCTTGTCTTCATCACCTGTCTGGTTCCATCCAGCATCCACTCCGTGTCTTCATCACCTGGCTGATTCCATTCAGCATCCACTCCGTGTCTCTACCACCTGGCTGGTTCCATCCAGTATCTACAACAGTCTGTTCAAGTTACCAACTACATCTATACTTCTATTGGCGTGTTCCTCGGCTATCTTCACTACTACAGCCAGGCCTGGTAAGGTTATTCCATCAAAGGACTTTAACATCTATTCCTCAACCTACCAGTGCTCTGTGATACCTCCCATGGTTATAGTGATCCAGGAACTGTATTATTTGCCATTTACTTTTATCAACTGTGAATACTGTTGTTTATACACGGAGTCTGTTAATTAAACCTTTTATTGACTTTTAACCTGGTTGTCATGGTCACACCTTCGGGTAATCATTCTACACTTACATGTCCAGGGGTCTGATTAAACCTTCCAAGTTTAATTTCATTTCAGCCCCTACAACTGAGGCTTCCTCCTGTCAGCCTAAACCCTCAGTTGTGACAGTAAGCACTGACCATATGAATCCAGGATCAAGCGGCCAGGCCGATGCAAGAACTGGCAGCCAGACTCAAACATCAGGAGGCTGCACAAGGCCACATCATCCGCTGTCTCCAGGATCTGTCTACCCGACTGAATGGGATTCAAACGACCCTCCGTGGACCTGGCACGTCCGGTGCGTCCACAACAGTGACACCAGCTGTAACCCCACCCACCTTACCCATTTCTACTCCACGTCTTCATCTTCCAACGCCAGCAAAATTTGACGGATCTCCAAGATTCTGCAGGGGATTTCTCAACCAATGTGAAATCCATTTTGAGCTACAACCTGGCAATTTCCCCAGTGACCATACTAAAATTGCCTATATTATTTCTCTTCTCAGTGGCTCAGCCCTTGACTGGGCATCACCTTTATGGGAGAAGTCTGATACCCTGTTGTCTTCCTATACTGATTTTATAGCTACATTCAGGCGCATCTGCGACGAGCCAGGCCGGGAAACCTCTGCTTCATCTGAGATTCTTCGTTTACGCCAGGGAACACGTGCTGTGGGACAGTATCTCATACAGTTCAAAATCCTGGCATCCGAACTGGCATGGAACGACGAGGCCCTGTATGCTGCATTCTGGCATGGCTTATCAGAACGCATCAAGGATGAATTAGCTACCAGAGACCGTGTCTTCATCACCTGGCTGATTCCATTCAGCATCCACTCCGTGTCTCTACCACCTGGCTGGTTCCATCCAGTATCTACAACAGTCTGTTCAAGTTACCAACTACATCTATACTTCTACTGGCGTGTTCCTCGGCTATCTTCACTACTACAGCCAGGCATAGGTGTGCGCAGGGGGGGTGCCTGGTGCGCACAGGCACCCCCTAATGTCTGGCACCCCGATCTCACATGCCTGATGCAGCGGTCGCCGAGCAGGCTGATTACTGTCCCCTCTGCGCTGCACCCTGTCAGGACTGCATTACTGACCGGACGCCTAGGTTAATCAAGGGTGCCACTGCCACCGGCTTTCAAACTCCTGGCTCCACCTCCATGTACAAAAACAACGTGATGTGATGTGATTACGTCATGCTGCTCACACGCCCACCCGCCACATGCCCACCTCTCTCCTTCTATGCTATGCCAACGCAAGCCACTGATGAGGATCAGCATGCAGCCAGCGTTCCTCTTAGGAAGACAAATTCAATACTGGCAGGCGGTCGGCAGCAACATTGACACGTCACTCGTTTTTCCAGCAGCAGCAGTACCAGTCTGTGACTGTCAGTGAGTGACTGACTTAGATTACTAGCTGCTGCAGCTTGCAAGGGAAAGAGAGGGGGAGCCAGACCAGGCTGAGGAGGAGCATTGTAATTGCAGTGAGTGCCATCAGGGCTGTTTGTTTGGTGCACACCACAACATCTGACAATGTATCTGCTTTATTAGGATTGGTACAAGGGGGGATATTTTATATTGCGTTGACCATCAATAGATGGTGTAGACACGCCCAAAAGGCGGTGCTAGACACATCCCTCCGATGGTGCACCCCCTAATAAAATGTGCTGCGCACGCCTATGCAGCCAGGCCTGGTAAGGTTATTACATCAAAGGACTTTAACATCTATTCCTCAACCTACCAGTGCTCTGTGATACCTCCCATGGTTATAGTGATCCAGGAACTGTATTATTTGCCATTTGCTTTTATCAACTGTGAATACTGTTGTTTATACATGGAGTCTGTTAATAAAACCTTTTATTGACTTTTAACCTGGTTGTCATGGTCACACCTTCGGGTAATCCTTCTACACTTACATGTCCAGGGGTCTGATTAAACCTTCCAAGTTTAATTTCATTTCAGCCCCTACAACTGAGGCTTCCTCCTGTCAGCCTAAACCCTCAGTTGTGACAGTAAGGAGCATGAGGGGCTCTTATGGCATATGAGGAGCAATAAGGGCTCTTATAGAATATAAAGAGCATGAAGGGCTCTTATGGCATATAAGGAGCATCAGGGGCTCTTATGGCATATAAGGACCATGAGGGGCTCTTATGGCATATAAGGGGCATGAGGGGCTTTCATGGCATATAAGGAGCATGAGGGGCTCTTATGGCATGTAAGGAGCATGAGGGGCTCTTATGGCATATGAGGAGCAATAAGGGCTCTTATAGAATATAAAGAGCATGAAAGGCTCTTATGGCATATAAGGATTATGAGGGGCTCTTATGGCATATAAGGAGCATGTGAGGAGTCTTATGGCATATAAGGAGCATGAGGGGCTCTTATGGCATATAAGGAGCATGAGGGGCTCTTGTGGCATATAAGGAGCATGAGGGGCTCTTGTGGCATATAAGGAGCATGAGGGGCTCTTGTGGCATATAAGGATCATGAGGGGCTCTTATGGCATATAAGGATCATGAGGGGCTCTTATGGCATATAAGGAGCATGAGGGGCTCTTATGGCATATAAGGAGCATGAGGGGTTCTTATGGCATATAACGAGCATGAGGGGCACTTATGGCATATAAGGAGCTTGAGGGGCTCTTGTGGCATATAAGAAGCATGAGGGGCTCTTATGGCATATGAGGGGCTCTTGTGGCATATGAGGATCATGAGGGGCTCTTATGGCATATAACGAGCATGAGGGGCTCTTAAGGCATATAAGTAGCATAAGGGGCTCTTATGGAATATAAGGAACGTGAGGGGCTCTTATGGCATATAAGGAGCATGAGGGGCTCTTGTTGCATATAAGGATCATGAGGGGCTCTTATGGCATATAAGGAGCATGAGAGGCTCTTATAGCATATAAGGATCATGAGAGGCTCTTATAGCATATAAGGATCATGAGGGGCTCTTATGGCATATAAGAAGCATGAGGGGCTCTTATGACATATAAGGAGCATGAGGGGCTCTTATTGCATATAAGAAGCATGAGGGGCTCTTATGGCATATGAGGAGCAATAGGGGCTCTTATGGCATATAAGGAGCATAAGGGGCTCTTATAACATATAAGGAGCATGAGGGGCTCTTATGGCATATAAGAAGCATGAGGGGCTCTTATGGCATGTAAGGAGCATGAGGGGCTCTTATGGCATATGAGGAGCAATAAGGGCTCTTTTGGAATATAAAGAGCATGAGGGGCTCTTATGGCATATAAGGAGCATGTGGGAACTCTTATGGCATATAAGGAGCATGAGGGTCTCTTATGGCATATAAGGAGCATGAGGGGGCTCTTATGGCATATGAGGAGCATGAGGGGGCTCTTATGGCATATGAGGAGCTATAGGGGCTCTTATGGCATATAAGGAGCATGAGGTGCATGTGGATGAAATCTGAGGCCATAAATAATGTTTCTGTCTTTGTTAGAGTGGCAAGAGAATGGCCTGAAATCTGACAAATGATATGGCCTGATAAAGCTCTTTGCCTAGAGCGACATGCGTTGACCTTGTTCTCTATTCGAATATCCCATTAATAACACTTTGGACCCCCCTCTATCATTCTATGTACCCCACAGCCACGGCTATCAGGAGACAGCAATAGGATCTCTTTGCAGCAGCCATACCCAGAGCCACACATGAGACTCCTTCAGGGGATATCAGCTTATACTGGACACAGATCAACTCTACGTCCATTGACCACACTGGACGGATCCTCTCTTGATCCACACGATTGGCTTCACATTGCGGGGTGGAGATAGAGTGTACCTTGCCTGAAAGTACACGGCCGTGTGGAACTATATTGTCACGATCCTGGCTGTAGTTTTCATATTTGGTGACTTACCTCTGCCATCTCTGTCCTGGATCCTGCATCTTTCTGCTCACTGGGATAAACAACTTGCCAATACCATGAGTTTCCTGAGTTCTCTGCCTGGAAGGTAATAGTTAACGAGCTCCACCTGTGGTGATCTTCTGTGTGAGTCTGAATTCAGCAATCTGAAGTTTAGGCCTAAAAGCCAGTATCCTCTGTTTGCAGAACTTCAGGCTTCAGTGTTCTCTCGGCCTGCTAGGCCTCACTCCACATCTCAGCCTAGTCTAGAGTACTCACATGACAGTGACTGTTCACCTGACCCAGAGCTGTCCAATCCTCTGCCAGCCTGAGACTCTCTGAATCACCTGACACTGCTCACCAATCACCAAGGACCAGGAAGTATAAGTCGGGAGACTGAGTTGGAAACTGGGCCAGTTCCTCGTGTCACACACAGCTCTGTGTGAGCTTTGAAGCTGAGCTTCCTAAAGGTAACCCTTGTACTTCAGTTCCTGTGAAAACTCTGTTCCTTTGTTACCCAGTTTGGATTACATTTGTGTTACCATTGATATCCAGTATTTCCACGAGTCTCAACTTAAAGGCACAGTACAGTATTCCACTGTCTCAACTTAAAGACACAGTTGCAGTGTTTCATCTTAAAGGCACAGTACAGTATTCCACAGTCTCAACTTAAAGGCACAGTTGCAGTATTCCACAGTCTCAACAGAAAACCACAGCTGCAGTATTCTACCGTCACAGCCGCAGGGTTCTTCAGCCTCGTACTAAAGTTATAGCCACAGTCATCGTTTTACTTTCAGTTGCGTTTCCAGTTATATCCGGTACCAGCCCGCATTACAGTTGCATCCCAGTCTCACCAGTAACCAGTCCGTCTTACTATCTTGCCAGTAACCTTGAGTACATAAGCACCTACTCCTGTGACACTATATCCAGTACAGTCTCACCTATACATTCATCATCCTGCTATCAAAGTTCCTGGTGATCCAGTGGTCAGGATACGGCTTCCTCTGCCGAGGCCCGCGTTCGATCCCCGGTCAGGGATTGCTCCTTCTTCTCACTGATTCCTACAGACCAGCCTAATATTCACATAGTCCTCCAGTTGCCCGCACAGACTTCACTAACACCGGGTTCACAAAACCACAGTCATGACATATATTTATTAATTTATATTATATATAGCTATAATATATTAGTTGGACCCAACCAGGAAAATCTTCCTTCAATTAATACAACTACAACCAGGGCAGCCATCAGAAATTGTGGGGCATTGGAAACAGGAGAGAAGATGAATAGGGGGGACACGAGAGAGAGAAAAAATAGGGGGAGATGGGAGAGAGAGAGGAGAGGAGGAATAGGGGTAGATGAGAGAGAGGAGAGGAGGAATAGGGGTAGATGAGAGAGAGAAGAGGAGGAATAGGGATAGATGGGAGAGAGAGAGGAGGAATAGGGGTAGATGGGAGCGAGAGAAAGAATAGGGGGAGATGGAAGAGAGAGAGGAGAGGAGGAAGAATAGGAGTAGATGGGAGAAAGAGAGGGAGGACAGGCTGTGCAGAGCAGGAGGGATGGGGGGGCACGGGCCAGGCTGTGCACAATGGGAGGGAGGACTTGGGAGGGGGTAATCGGGACAGGTTGTACAGAGCAGGAGGGAAGGGGGGACTCGGGACAGGCTGTGCACAGCAGGAGGGAGGGAGTACTTGGGAGGGGGTAATCAGGACGGGTTGTGCAGAGCAGGAGGGAAGGGGGGGACGACTCAGGGCAGGCTGTGCAGAGCAGGAGGGAAGGGGGGGACGACTCAGGGCAGGCTGTGCAGAGCAGGAGGGATGGGGGATGACAACTCAGGACAGGCTGTGCAGAGCAGGAGGGATGGGGGTGGCACGGGGCAGGTTGTGCCGAGCAGTAGGGATGGGGGGGGCACGGGACAGGCTGTGTAGAGCAGGAGGGATGGGGGAAACAGGACAGGCTGTGCACAGCAGGAGGAGGGGATTCGTGACAGGCTGTGCAGAGCAGGAAGGATTGGGGGGACACAAGACAGGCTGTGCACAGCAGGAGGGATGAGGGGGGGGGGACTCAGGACAGGCTGTGCACAGCAGGAGGGATGAGGGGGGGACTCAGGACAGGCTGTGCAGAACAGGAGGGATGAGGGGGGGGGCTCAAGACAGGCTGTGCACAGCAGGTGGGATGGGGGGACTCGGGACAGGCTATGCACAGCAGGAGGGATGGGGGCGACATGGAACAGGCTGTGCACAGCAGTAGGGATCGGGGGCGGGTCAGGCTGTGCACAGCAGGAGGGATGGGGGCGGGTGAGGCTGTGCACAGCAGGAGGAATTGGGGGCGGGTCAGGCTGTGCACAGCAGGAGGGATGGGGGGCGGGTCAGGCTGTGCACAGCAGGAGGGATTGGGGGCGGGTCAGGCTGTGCACAGCAGGAGGGATGGGGGGCGGGTTAGGCTGTGCACAGCAGGAGGGATGGGGGGTGGGTCAGGCTGTGCACAGCAGGAGGGATGAAGGCGGGTCAGGCTGTGCACAGCAGGAGGGATGGGGGGCGGGTCAGGCTGTGCACAGCAGGAGGGATGGGGGGTGGGTCAGGCTGTGCACAGCAGGAGGGATGGGGGCGGGTCAGGCTGTGCACAGCAGGAGGGATGGGGGCGACAAGGAACAGGCTGTGCACAGCAGTAGGGATGGGGGGGCGGGTCAGGCTGTGCACAGCAGGAGGGATGGGGGCGGGTCAGGCTGTGCACAGCAGGAGCGATGGGGGGGGCGGGTCAGGCTATGCACAGCAGGAGGGATTGGGGCCGGGTCAGGCTGTGCACAGCAGGAGGGATGGGGGGCGGGTCAGGCTATGCACAGCAGGAGGGATGGGGGGGCGGGTCAGGCTGTGCACAGAAGGAGAGATGGGGGGACTCGAGACAGGCTGTGCACAGCAGGAGGGATGGGGAGGACATGGGACAAGCTGTGCACAGCAGGAGGGATGGGGGGGCGGGTCAGGCTGTGCACAGCAGGAGGGATGGAGGGCGGGTCAGGCTGTGCACAGCAGGAGGGATGGGGGCGGTTCAGGCTGTGCACAGCAGGAGGGATGTGGGGGGCGGGTCAGGCTGTGCACAGCAGGAGGGATGGGGAGGCGGGTCAGGCTGTGCACAGCAGGAGGGATGGGGGGCGGGTCAGGCTGTGCACAGCAGGAGGGATGGGGGCGGGTCAGGCTGTGCACAGCAGGAGGGATGGGGGGGGCAGGTCAGGCTGTGCACAGCAGGAGGGATGGGGGGCAGGTTAAGCTGTGCACAGCAGGAGGGATGGGGGGCGGGTCAGGCTGTGCACAGCAGGAGGGATGTTGGGGCGGGTCAGGCTGTGCACAGCAGGAGGGATGGGGGGGACTCGGGACAGGCTGTGCACAGCAGGAGGGATTGGGAGAACATGGGACAGGCTGTGCAGAGCAGGAGGGATGGGGGGGACTCGGGACAGGCTGTGCAGAGCAGGAGGGATGGGGTGGACTCGGGATAGGCTGTGCACAGCAGGAGGGATGGGGGACTCGGTACAGGCTGTGCACAGCAGGAGGGAGTGGGGGACTCGGGACAGGCTGTGCAGAGCAGGAGGGATGGGGGGCACAGGACAGGCTGTGCACAGCAGGAGGGATGGGGGACTCGGGACAGGCTGTGCACAGCAGGAGGGATTGGGGGACTCGGGACAGGCTGTGCAGAGCAGGAGGGATGGGAGGGCACGGGACAGGCTGTGCAGAGCAGGAGGGATGGGAGGGCACGGGACAGGCTGTGCAGAGCAGGAGGGATGGGGGGCTCGGGACAGGCTGTGCACAGCAGGAGGGATGGGGTGGACACGGGACAGGCTGTGCACAGCAGGAGGGATGGTGGCACGGGACAGGCTGTGCACAGCAGGAGGGATGGGGGGAATCAGGACAGGCTGTGCACAGCAGGAGGGAAGGGGGGGACTCAGGACAGGCTATGCACAGCAGGAGGGATGGGGGCATGGGACAGGCTGTGCACAGCAGGAGGGATGGGGGGCTCGGGACAGGCTGTGAACAGCAGGAGGGATGAAGACGACGACTCAGGACAGGCTTTGCACAGCAGGAGGGATGAAGACGACGACTCAGGACAGGCTGTGCACAGCAGGAGGGATGGGGTGGACACGGGACAGGCTGTGCCCAGCAGGAGGGATGGTGGCACGGGACAGGCTGTGCACAGCAGGAGGGATGGGGGGGACTCAGGACAGGCTGTGCACAGCAGGAGGGAAGGGGGGGGACTCAGGACAGGCTGTGCACAGCAGGAGGGAAGGGGGGACTCAGGACAGGCTGTGCACAGCAGGAGGAAAGGGGGCATGGGACAGGCTGTGCACAGCAGGAGGGATGGGGGGCTCGGGACAGGCTGTGAACAGCAGGAGGGATGAAGACGACGACTCAGGACAGGCTTTGCACAGCAGGAGGGATGAAGACGACGACTCAGGACAGACTGTGCACAGCAGGAGGGATGGGGGGCATGGGACAGGCTGTGCACAGCAGGAGGGATGGGGGGACATGGGACCGGCTGTGCACAGCAGGAAGGATGGGGGGGACTCGGGACAGGCTGTGCACAGCAGGAGGAATGGGGGGGCTTGGGACAGGCTGTGCACAGTAGGAGGGATGGGGGGACTCGGGACAGGCTGTGCACAGCAGGAGGGATTGGGGGGGACTCGGGACAGGCTGTGTACAGCAGGAGGAATGGGAGGGCTCAGGACAGGCTGTGCACAGCAGGAGGGATGGGGGGTCTCAGGACAGGCTGTGCACAGCAGGAGGAATGGGAGGACTCGGGACAGGCTGTGTACAGCAGGAGGGATGGGGGCACGGGAAAGGCTGTGCACAGCAGGAGGGATGTGGGGACACGGGACAGGCTGTGCACAGCAAGAGGGATGGGGTGGGGACTCGGGACAGGCTGTGCACAGCAGGAGGGATGTGGGGACACGTGACAGGCTGTGCACAGCAGGAGGGATGGGGTGGGGACTCGGGACAGGCTGTGCACAGCAGGAGGGATGGAGGGGACTCAGGACAGGCTGTGCACAGCAGGAGGGATGGGGGGGAGTTGGGACAGGCTGTGCACAGCAGGAGGGATGGGGGGCACGGGACAGGCTGTGCACAGCAGGAGGGATGGGGGGGACTCAGGACAGGCTGTGCACAGCAGGAGGGATAGGGGGGACTCAGGACAGGCTGTGCACAGCAGGAGGGATAGGGGGGACGGGACAGGCTGTGCACAGCAGGAGGGATGGGGGGCACAGGACAGGCTGTGAACAGCAGGAGGGATGGGAGGGCACGGGACAGGCTGTGCACAGCAGGAGGGATGGGGGGCTCGGGACAGGCTGTGCACAGCAGGAGGGATGGGGTGGACACGGGACAGGCTGTGCACAGCAGGAGGGATGGTGGCACGGGACAGGCTGTGCACAGCAGGAGGGATTGGGGGACTCAGGACAGGCTGCGCACAGCAGGAGGGAAGGGGGGACTCAGGACAGGCTATGCACAGCAGGAGGGATGGGGGCATGGGACAGGCTGTGCACAGCAGGAGGGATGGGGGGCTCGGGACAGGCTGTGAACAGCAGGAGGGATGAAGACGACGACCCAGGACAGGCTTTGCACAGCAGGAGGGATGAAGACGACGACTCAGGACAGGCTGTGCACAGCAGGAGGGATGGGGTGGACACGGGACAGGCTGTGCACAGCAGGAGGGATGGTGGCACGGGACAGGCTGTGCACAGCAGGAGGGATGGGGGGACTCAGGACAGGCTGTGCACAGCAGGAGGGAAGGGGGGGACTCAGGACAGGCTATGCACAGCAGGAGGGATGGGGGCATGGGACAGGCTGTGCACAGCAGGAGGGATGGGGGGCTCGGGACAGGCTGTGAACAGCAGGAGGGATGAAGACGACGACTCAGGACAGGCTTTGCACAGCAGGAGGGATGAAGACGACGACTCAGGACAGGCTTTGCACAGCAGGAGGGATGGGGTGGACACGGGACAGGCTGTGCACAGCAGGAGGGATGGTGGCACGGGACAGGCTGTGCACAGCAGGAGGGATGGGGGGACTCAGGACAGGCTGTGCACAGCAGGAGGGAAGGGGGGGGACTCAGGACAGGCTATGCACAGCAGGAGGGATGGGGGCATGGGACAGGCTGTGCACAGCAGGAGGGATGGGGGGCTCGGGACAGGCTGTGAACAGCAGGAGGGATGAAGACGACGACTCAGGACAGGCTGTGCACAGCAGGAGGGATGAAGACGACGACTCAGGACAGACTGTGCACAGCAGGAGGGATGGGGGGCATGGGACAGGCTGTGCACAGCAGGAGGGATGGGGGGACATGGGACAGGCTGTGCACAGCAGGAAGGATGGGGGGACTCGGGACAGGCTGTGCACAGCAGGAGGGATGGGGGGGCTTGGGACAGGCTGTGCACAGCAGGAGGAATGTGGGGACACGGGACAAGCTGTGCACAGCAAGAGGGATGGGGTGGGGACTCGGGACAGGCTGTGCACAGCAGGAGGGATGTGGGGACACGGGACAGGCTGTGCAGAGCAGGAGGGATGGGGTGGGGACTCTGGACAGGCTGTGCACAGCAGGAGGAATGGGAGGACACGGGACAGGCTGTGCACAGCAGGAGGAATGGGAGGACTCGGGACAGGCTGTGCATAGCAGGAGGGATGGGGGGGACTCGGGACAGGCTGTGCACAGTAGGAGGAATGGGAGGACTCGGGACAGGCTGTGCACAGCAGGAGGAATGGGAGGACTCGGGACAGGCTGTGCACAGCAGGAGGAATGGGAGGACTCGGGACAGGCTGTGTACAGCAGGAGGGATGGGGGCACGGGAAAGGCTGTGCACAGCAGGAGGGATGTGGGGACACGGGACAGGCTGTGCACAGCAAGAGGGATGGGGTGGGGACTCGGGACAGGCTGTGCACAGCAGGAGGGATGTGGGGACACGTGACAGGCTGTGCACAGCAGGAGGGATAGGGTGGGGACTCGGGACAGGCTGTGCACAGCAGGAGGGATGGAGGGGACTCAGGACAGGCTGTGCACAGCAGGAGGGATGGGGGGGAGTTGGGACAGGCTGTGCACAGCAGGAGGGATGGGGGGCATGGGACAGGCTGTGCACAGCAGGAGGGATGGGGGGGACTCAGGACAGGCTGTGCACAGCAGGAGGGATGGGGGGGACTCAGGACAGGCTGTGCACAGCAGGAGGGATGGGGGGCACGGGACAGGCTGTGCACAGCAGGAGGGATGGGGGGCACAGGACAGGCTGTGAACAGCAGGAGGGATGGGAGGGCACGGGACAGGCTGTGCACAGCAGGAGGGATGGGGGGCTCGGGACAGGCTGTGCACAGCAGGAGGGATGGGGTGGACACGGGACAGGCTGTGCACAGCAGGAGGGATGGTGGCACGGGACAGGCTGTGCACAGCAGGAGGGATTGGGGGACTCAGGACAGGCTGTGCACAGCAGGAGGGAAGGGGGGACTCAGGACAGGCTATGCACAGCAGGAGGGATGGGGGCATGGGACAGGCTGTGCACAGCAGGAGGGATGGGGGGCTCGGGACAGGCTGTGAACAGCAGGAGGGATGAAGACGACGACCCAGGACAGGCTTTGCATAGCAGGAGGGATGAAGACGACGACTCAGGACAGGCTGTGCACAGCAGGAGGGATGGGGTGGACACGGGACAGGCTGTGCACAGCAGGAGGGATGGTGGCACGGGACAGGCTGTGCACAGCAGGAGGGATGGGGGGACTCAGGACAGGCTGTGCACAGCAGGAGGGAAGGGGGGGACTCAGGACAGGCTATGCACAGCAGGAGGGATGGGGGCATGGGACAGGCTGTGCACAGCAGGAGGGATGGGGGGCTCGGGACAGGCTGTGAACAGCAGGAGGGATGAAGACGACGACTCAGGACAGGCTTTGCACAGCAGGAGGGATGAAGACGACGACTCAGGACAGGCTTTGCACAGCAGGAGGGATGGGGTGGACACGGGACAGGCTGTGCACAGCAGGAGGGATGGTGGCACGGGACAGGCTGTGCACAGCAGGAGGGATGGGGGGACTCAGGACAGGCTGTGCACAGCAGGAGGGAAGGGGGGGGACTCAGGACAGGCTATGCACAGCAGGAGGGATGGGGGCATGGGACAGGCTGTGCACAGCAGGAGGGATGGGGGGCTCGGGACAGGCTGTGAACAGCAGGAGGGATGAAGACGACGACTCAGGACAGGCTGTGCACAGCAGGAGGGATGAAGACGACGACTCAGGACAGACTGTGCACAGCAGGAGGGATGGGGGGCATGGGACAGGCTGTGCACAGCAGGAGGGATGGGGGGACATGGGACAGGCTGTGCACAGCAGGAAGGATGTGGGGGACTCGGGACAGGCTGTGCACAGCAGGAGGGATGGGGGGGCTTGGGACAGGCTGTGCACAGCAGGAGGAATGTGGGGACACGGGACAAGCTGTGCACAGCAAGAGGGATGGGGTGGGGACTCGGGACAGGCTGTGCACAGCAGGAGGGATGTGGGGACACGGGACAGGCTGTGCAGAGCAGGAGGGATGGGGTGGGGACTCTGGACAGGCTGTGCACAGCAGGAGGAATGGGAGGACACGGGACAGGCTGTGCACAGCAGGAGGAATGGGAGGACTCGGGACAGGCTGTGCATAGCAGGAGGGATGGGGGGACTCGGGACAGGCTGTGCACAGCAGGAGGAATGGGAGGACTCGGGACAGGCTGTGCACAGCAGGAGGAATGGGAGGACTCTGAACAGGCTGTGCACAGCAGGAGGGATGGAGGGGACTCAGGACAGGCTGTGCACAGCAGGAGGGTTGGGGGGCACAGGACAGGCTGTGCAGAGCAAGAGGGATGGGGGGGAGTTGGGACAGGCTGTGCACAGCAGGAGGGATAGGGGGCACGGGACAGGCTGTGCACAGCAGGAGGGATGGGGGGACACGGGACAGGCTGTGCACAGCAGGAGGGATGGGGGGCACGGACAGGCTGTGCACAGAAGGAGGGATGGGGGGCACGGGACAGGCTGTGCACAGCAGGAGGGATGGGGGGGCTTGGGACAGGCTGTGCACAGCAGGAGGGATGGGGGGACTCGGGACAGGCTGTGCAGAGCAGGAGGGATGGGGGGGAGTCGGGACAGGCTGTGCACAGCAGGAGGGATGTGGGGACACGGGACAGGCTGTGCATATCAGGAGGGATGGGGGGGACTCAGGACAGGCTGTGCATAGCAGGAGGGATGGGGGGGACTCAGGACAGGCTGTGCATAGCAGGAGGGATGGGGGGGACTCGGGACAGGCTGTGTACAGCAGGAGGGATGGGGGGGACGGGACAGGCTGTGCACAGCAGGAGGGATGGGGGGACTCGGGACAGGCTGTGCACAGCAGGAGGAATGGGAGGACTCGGGACAGGCTGTGTACAGCAGGAGGGATGGGGGGACTCAGGACAGGCTGTGCACAGCAGGAGGGATGGGGGGGACTCAGGACAGGCTGTGCACAGCAGGAGGGATGGGGGGGGACTCAGGACAGGCTGTGCACAGTAGGAGGGATGGGTGGACCCGGGACAGGCTGTCCACAGCAGGAGGGATGGGGGGGACTCAGGACAGGCTGTGCACAGCAGGAGGGATGGGGGGACTCAGGACAGGCTGTGCACAGCAGGAGGAATGGGAGGACTCGGGACAGGCTGTGCAGAGTAGGAGGGATGGGTGGACTCGGGACAGGCTGTCCACAGCAGGAGGAATGGGAGGACTCGGGACAGGCTGTGCACAGCAGGAGGGATGGGGGGACTCAGGACAGGCTGTGCACAGCAGGAGGAATGGGAGGACTCGGGACAGGCTGTGCACAGCAGGAGGGATGGGGGGACTCAGGACAGGCTGTGCACAGCAGGAGGGATGGGGGGGACTCAGGACAGGCTGTGCACAGCAGGAGGGATGGGGGGGACTCAGGACAGGCTGTGCACAGCAGGAGGGATGGGGGGGACTCAGGACAGGCTGTGTACAGCAGGAGGGATGGGGGGGACTCAGGACAGGCTGTGCACAGCAGGAGGGATGGGGGGGACTCAGGACAGACTGTGCACAGTAGGAGGGATGGGTGGACTCGGGACAGACTGTGCACAGTAGGAGGGATGGGTGGACTCGGGACAGGCTGTGCACAACAGGAGGGATGGGGTGGGGACTCAGGACAGGCTGTGCACAGTAGGAGGGATGGGTGGACTCGGGACAGGCTGTCCACAGCAGGAGGGATGGGGGGGGACTCAGGACAGGCTGTGCACAGCAGGAGGGATGGGGGGACTCAGGACAGGCTGTGCACAGCAGGAGGAATGGGAGGACTCGGGACAGGCTGTGCAGAGTAGGAGGGATGGGTGGACTCGGGACAGGCTGTCCACAGCAGGAGGAATGGGAGGACTCAGGACAGGCTATGCACAGCAGGAGGGATGGGTGAACTCGGGACAGGCTGTGTACAGCAGGAGGAATGGGGTGGGGACTCGGGACAGGCTGTCCACAGCAGGAGGGATGGGAGGACTCAGGACAGGCTATGCACAGCTGGAGGAATGGGAGGACTCGGGACAGGCTGTGCACAACAGGAGGGATGGGGTGGGGACTCGGGACAGGCTGTGCACAACAGGAGGGATGGGGTGGGGACTCGGGACAGGCTGTCCACAGCAGGAGGGATGGGAGGACTCAGTACAGGCTCTGTACAGCAGGAGGAATGGGAGGACTCGGGACAGGCTGTGCACAGCAGGAGGAATGGGAGGACTCGGGACAGGCTGTGCACAGCAGGAGGGATGGAGGGGACTCAGGACAGGCTGTGCACAGCAGGAGGGTTGGGGGGCACAGGACAGGCTGTGCAGAGCAAGAGGGATGGGGGGGAGTTGGGACAGGCTGTGCACAGCAGGAGGGATGGGGGGCACGGGACAGGCTGTGCACAGCAGGAGCGATGGGGACTCGGGACAGGCTGTGCACAGCAGGAGGGATGGGGGGACTCAGGACAGGCTGTGCACAGCAGGCGGAATGGGAGGATTCGGGACAGGCTGTGCACGGCAGGAGGAATGGGAGGATTCGGGACAGGCTGTGCACAGCAGGAGAAATAGGAGGATTCGGGACAGGCTGTGCACAGCAGGAGGGATGGGGGGCACGGGACAGGCTGTGCACAGCAGGAGGGATGGGGGGGCTTGGGACAGGCTGTGCACAGCAGGAGGGATGGGGGGACTCGGGACAGGCTGTGCAGAGCAGGAGGGATGGGGGGGAGTCGGGACAGGCTGTGCACAGCAGGAGGGATGTGGGGACACGGGACAGGCTGTGCATATCAGGAGGGATGGGGGGGACTCAGGACAGGCTGTGCATATCAGGAGGGATGGGGGGGACTCAGGACAGGCTGTGCATAGCAGGAGGGATGGGGGGGACTCAGGACAGGCTGTGCATAGCAGGAGGGATGGGGGGGACTCAGGACAGGCTGTGCATAGCAGGAGGGATGGGGGGGACTCAGGACAGGCTGTGCATAGCAGGAGGGATGGGGGGGACTCAGGACAGGCTGTGCATAGCAGGAGGGATGGGGGCACGGGACAGGCTGTGCACAGCAGGAGGGATGGGGGGGAGTCGGGACAGGCTGTGCACAGCAGGAGGGATGGGGGGGGACTCAGGACAGGCTGTGCACAGCAGGAGGGATGGGGGGGACTCAGGACAGGCTGTGCACAGCAGGAGGGATGGGGGGGACTCGGGACAGGCTGTGTACAGCAGGAGCGAGGGGGGGGACTCAGGACAGGCTGTGCACAGCAGGAGGGATGGGTGGACTCAGGACAGGCTGTGCACAGCAGGAGGGATGGGGGGGACTCGGGACAGGCTGTGTACAGCAGGAGGGATGGGGGACGGGACAGGCTGTGCACAGCAGGAGGGATGGGGGGACTCAGAACAGGCTGTGTACAGCAGGAGGGATGGGGGGGACTCAGGACAGGCTGTGCACAGCAGGAGGGATGGGGGGGGACTCAGGACAGGCTGTGCACAGCAGGAGGGATGGGGGGGACTCAGGACAGGCTGTGCACAGCAGGAGGGATGGGGGGGACTCAGGACAGGCTGTGCACAGCAGGAGGGATGGGGGGGGACTCAGGACAGGCTGTGCACAGCAGGAGGGTTAGGGGGGACTCGGGACAGGCTGTGTACAGCAGGAGGGATGGGGGGGACTCAGGACAGGCTGTGCACAGCAGGAGGGATGGGGGGGACTCGGGACAGGCTGTGCACAGCAGGAGGGATGGGGGGGGGACTCGGGACAGGCTGTGTACAGCAGGAGGGATGGGGGACGGGACAGGCTGTGCACAGCAGGAGGGATGGGGGGACTCAGGACAGGCTGTGCACAGCAGGAGGAATGGGAGGACTCGGGACAGGCTGTGTACAGCAGGAGGGATAGGGGGGACTCAGGACAGGCTGTGCACAGCAGGAGGGATGGGGGGGGACTCAGGACAGGCTGTGCATAGCAGGAGGGATGGGGGGGACTCAGGACAGGCTGTGCATAGCAGGACGGATGGGGGGGACTCAGGATAGGCTGTGCATAGCAGGAGGGATGGGGGCACGGGACAGGCTGTGCACAGCAGGAGGGATGGGGGGGAGTCGGGACAGGCTGTGCACAGCAGGAGGGATGGGGGGGAGTCGGGACAGGCTGTGCACAGCAGGAGGGATGGGGGGGACTCAGAACAGGCTGTGCACAGCAGGAGGGATGGGGGGGACTCAGGACAGGCTGTGCACAGCAGGAGGGATGGGGGGACTCGGGACAGGCTGTGTACAGCAGGAGGGATGGGGGGGACTCAGGACAGGCTGTGCACAGCAGGAGGGATGGGGGGACTCAGGACAGGCTGTGCACAGCAGGAGGGATGGGGGGACTCAGGACAGGCTGTGTACAGCAGGAGGGATGGGGGACGGGACAGGCTGTGCACAGCAGGAGGGATGGGGGGACTCAGGACAGGCTGTGCACAGCAGGAGGAATGGGAGGACTCGGGACAGGCTGTGTACAGCAGGAGGGATGGGGGGGACTCAGGACAGGCTGTGCACAGCAGGAGGGATGGGGGGGACTCAGGACAGGCTGTGCACAGCAGGAGGGATGGGGGGGACTCAGGACAGGCTGTGTACAGCAGGAGGGATGGGGGGGGACTCAGGACAGGCTGTGCACAGTAGGAGGGATGGGTGGACTCGGGACAGGCTGTGCACAACATGAGGGATGGGGTGGGGACTCAGGACAGGCTGTGCACAGTAGGAGGGATCGGTGGACTCGGGACAGGCTGTCCACAGCAGGAGGGATGGGGGGGACTCAGGACAGGCTGTGCACAGCAGGAGGAATGGGAGGACTCGGGACAGGCTGTGCAGAGTAGGAGGGATGGGTGGACTCGGGACAGGCTGTCCACAGCAGGAGGAATGGGAGGACTCGGGACAGGCTGTGTACAGCAGGAGGGATGGGGGGGCACGGGACAGGCTGTGCACAGCAGGAGGGATGTGGGGACACGGGACAGGCTGTGCATAGCAGGAGGGATGGCGGGTCTCGGGACAGGCTGTGCACAGCAGGAGGAATGGGAGGACTCTGGACAGGCTGTGCACAGCAGGAGGGATGGGGGGGCACGGGACAGGCTGTGCACAGCAGGAGGGATGTGGGGACACGGGACAGGCTGTGCACAACAGGAGGGCTGGGGTGGGGACTCGGGACAGGCTGTGCACAGCAGGAGGGATGGGGGGGACTCAGGACAGGCTGTGCACAGCAGGAGGAATGGGAGGACTCGGGACAGGCTGTGCACAGCAGGAGGGATGGGGGGACACGGGACAGGTTGTGCACAGCAGGAGGGAAGGGGGGCACGGGACAGGCTGTGCACAGCAGGAGGGATGGAGGGGGACTCAGGACAGGCTGTGCACAGCAGGAGGGAAGGGGGGACACGGGACAGGCTGTGCACAGCAGGAGGGATGGGGGGGGACGGGACAGGCTGTGCACAGCAGGAGGGATGGAGGGGACTCGGGACAGGCTGTGCACAGCAGGATGGATGGGGGGCACGGGACAGGCTGTTCACAGCAGGAGGGATGGGGGGGACACGGGACAGGCTGTGCACAGCAGGAGGGATGGGGGGCACGGGACAGGCTGTGCACAGCAGGAGGGATGGGGGGACACGGGACAGGCTGTGCACAGCAGGAGGGATGGGGGGCACGGACAGGCTGTGCACAGCAGGAGGGATGGGGGGCACGGGACAGGCTGTGCACAGCAGGAGGGATGGGGGGACTCGGGACAGGCTGTGCACAGCAGGAGGGATGGGGGGACTCGGGACAGGCTGTGCACAGCAGGAGGGATGGGGGGGACTCGGGACAGGCTGTGCAGAGCAGGAGGGATGGGGGGGACTCAGGACAGGCTGTGCATAGCAGGAGGGATGGGGGGGACTCAGGACAGGCTGTGCACAGCAGGAGGGATGGGGGGCACGGGACAGGCTGTTCACAGCAGGAGGGATGGGGGGCACGGGACAGGCTGTTCACAGCAGGAGGGATGGGGGGGACACGGGACAGGCTGTGCACAGCAGGAGGGATGGGGGGGCTTGGGACAGGCTGTGCACAGCAGGAGGGATGGGGGGACTCGGGACAGGCTGTGCACAGCAGGAGGGATGGGGGGGACTCGGGACAGGCTGTGCAGAGCAGGAGGGATGGGGGGGACTCAGGACAGGCTGTGCATAGCAGGAGGGATGGGGGGGACTCAGGACAGGCTGTGCACAGCAGGAGGGATGGGGGCACGGGACAGGCTGTGCACATCAGGAGGGATGGGGGGGAGTCGGGACAGGCTGTGCACAGCAGGAGGGATGGGGGGGACTCGGGACAGGCTGTGCACAGCAGGAGGGATGGGGGGACTCGGGACAGGCTGTGCACAGCAGGAGGGATGGGGGTTCTCGGGACAGGCTGTGCAAAGCAGGAGGGATGGAGGGAGGACTTGGAAGGGGGGTAATCGGGATGGGTTGTGCAGAGCAGGAGAGAGACTTAAATGAAATGGGTCTCAGGAGTAGCCGCTATGTATCCTGCACTATATATGCAGTAGCAGCTCTGCTCCGTCTGAGGACAGTGACACTGGGCATCTGTTCTCAGTAATTGCTGGGTCAGACCAACCCTGTGTAGGGGCCACTTGTGTGTGGGCCCCAGTCGCATTGCCGTTAAGCAGGCACTGGTGGGCCCTGCTTGCAGTCCGGGCCTGGGACATGATGGCGTTCCTCACATGGTGGCGGTCCTGGCTGTGACTATACTGCAGTTTTGGCTACACCTCTGACCACACAAGCCCAGTATCCACTGCCTGGCCTGGGAAGCTGAGAATAAAACTGTGGTAACCCTTATGGACACATACTGTATGCACACACCGTTCTGGGCATGTGCAGTGTGAAAATACCCATGTTATGCTACCCCAACGGGATTAATATTTACTCTGCATGAGACTCATTGGGGGTCATTCCGAGTTGTTCGCTCGTTATTTTTTTTCCGCTACGGAGCGATTAGTTGCAAACTGCGCATGCGCAATGTACGCAGCGCGCCTGCGCCAAGTAAATTAGCTCAAAAGTTTGGTATTTTACTCACGGCGTAACAAAGTTTTTTCATCGTTCTGCTGATCGGAGTGTGATTGACAGGTAGTGGGTGTTTCTCGGCGGAAACTGGCCGTTTTATGGGAGTGTGCGGAAAAATGAATGGCGTTTCAGGGAAAAACGCGGGAGTGGCTGGAGAAACGGTGGAGTGGCAGGGCGTGTGTGTGACGTCAAACCAGGAACGAAACTGACTGAACTGATTGCTATTTGTGAGTAGGTCTGGAGCTACTCAGAAACTGCTAAGAATTTTCTATTCGCAATTCTGCTAACCTTTTGTTCGCAATTCTGCTAAGCTAAGATACACTCCCAGAGGGCGGCGGCTTAGCATGCGCAATGCTGCTAAAAGCAGCTAGCGAGCGAACAACTCGGAATGAGGGCCATTATGCTTAACAAAGCAACTAACAAAAACCCAGTAACAATCATATTTTTTCATGTGTGTGAAATAAAAGTAGTGTACAGCTTCTCTATGTCCTTACCTCAGCGTGACAGGAGAGCCGTGAGTGCGACACAATGAGAATCACCCTCTGGTGATATAAAGCAGGAATTCAGCATACTTGATCATCTTTTTAGGTCTTTCAATAAAAAGTGACAGTTGTGTCAAAGGTATGATGGTTGTGGGAATGAGTCCTGACAAGTGGGGCCTTGTTATCGCATCGAGCCTTAGGTGAGGTAACTGCCTGGAGTGACATGAGGAGAGACATCGCGGACACAGCACTTCACACTCTACTCGCAGGTTTCATCTCTATTGGACTGATATAATTTAACCTAAATTCCTGAAGTGGAATTATTTATATTTTATAAAGTTATTTTCACAAATGTGTAAAATTTTGGCCTAAAATGTTATATAGTAGAATTCTTATCTGCTTTGGTTCAGTATATTTTCTGTATCCTGCGCGTTTATTCGCCTGCGATGAAGGAAGTTATCAAAGTTGTAAAATCGTTTATTCATTTTATATGTTATAAGAACATTACTAACAAAATGTCAGGCCGTCAGAAATGCACAGCTCAAACACAACTGCGCTCCTTTAACTTTACAGCAAGGACAATGGTAAATGCATAAAGGACTACGCAAGTGTAGCCAGGAACAAAATGGCTGCCTGATAAAGTAGCTCCAGCGGTTCTAGGCAAATGCTGAGCCCCAAAGTTACTGACTATATGCCCAAGGTTTGTACTCTGAACCACTATGGCCACTTTCGGCAAAAGAAGTAAACGGACGGTGGGATGTAGCTGACATCCTTGGAGTTTGGGATCCGGTCGGTCAGAATACCGGCACTAGAATCCCGGCAGATGTCATAATGCCAACGCCAGAATCCCGAACGTAAGTATGCCTGGGATGGTTAGGGTAAGGCCGCAAGGGGTCGGTTAGGGTTAGGCTGTGGGAGGGGAGGTTAGGGTTAGGCTGCAGGAGCAGGGTTTGGGTTAGGCTGTGGGAGGGGATGTTAGGGTTAGGCTGCGGGAGGGGAAGGGAGGTTAAGGTTAGGCTGCGGGAGGGGAGGTTAGGGTTAGGCTTTGGGGGGGAGGTTAGGGTTAGGCTGCAGGTTAGGGGAGGTTATGGTTAGGCTGCAGGGAGGGGGGGAGGTTAGGGTATGGCTGTGAGAGAGGAGGTTAGGGTTAGACTGCAGGGAGGGGAGGTTAGGGTTAGGCTGCAGGGAGGGGGGGAGGTTAGGGTTAGGCTGTGAGAGAGGAGGTTAGGCTGCAGGGAGGGGAGGTTAGGGTTAGGCTGCAGGAGGGGAGGTTAGGGTTAGGCTGCGGGAGGGGAGGTTAGGGTTAGGCTGCAGGAGGGGAGGTTAGGGTTAGGTTGCAGGGAGGAGGGGGAGGTTAGGGTTAGGCTGCGGGAGGGGAGGTTAGGCTGCAGGGAGAGGGGAGGTTAGGGTTAGGCTGCGGGAGGGGAGGTTAGGGTTAGGCTGCGGGAGGGGAGGTTAGGGTTAGGCTGCAGGGAGGGGAGGTTAGGGTTAGGCTGCAGGGAGGGGAGGTTAGGGTTAGGCTGCAGGGAGGGGAGGTTAGGGTTAGGCTGCGGGAGGGGAGGTTAGGGTTAGGCTGCAGGGAGGGGAGGTTAGGGTTAGGCTGCAGGGAGGGGAGGTTAGGGTTAGGCTGCAGGGAGGGGAGGTTAGGGTTAGGCTGCAGGGAGGGGAGGTTAGGGTTAGGCTGCGGGAGTGGAGGTTAGGGTTAGTCTGTGGGAGGGGAGGTTAGGCTGTGGGAGGGGAGGTTAGGGTTAGGCTGTGGGAGGAGGGGTTAGGGTTAGGCTGCAGGAGGGAAGGTTAGGGTTAGGCTGCGGGAGGGGAGGTTAGGCTGCAGGGAGGGGGGAGGTTAGGGTTGGGCTGCCGGAGGGGAGGATAGGGTTAGGCTGTGGGATAGGAGGTTATGGTTAGGCTGCAGGGAGGTGTGGAGATTAGGGTTAGGCTGTGAGAGGGGAGTTTAGGGTTAGGCTACGGGAGGGGAGGGATAGGGGGAGAGTTAGGATTAGGGTTCTTTTGCTCCAGCGTCCCTGTCGGGATTTTAGGCTATCGGGATGCCGGTGTCGGTATCCTGACTGCCGGCATCCCATACCCAACTCAGACGGTGAGCTCTTCAATAAGACATGGGAAAGAAAGCGGTCCAGACAGATATTTTAGAGCCTCATCTATGCAGGGGTCAGCACCCTCTGCATAGATGAGATCTTACTGTACGTCCACAGCAGGATGACATATAAAAACATATAAATACTCTGGGGATGGGCGTGACACTGGAGGAAGACACAAATGCGTGAAGAACGGAAGAAGGGACCGACATGAAAGGAAAGTATGAAGATACAGTTGACAGACTGAACAATGTGGAAAGGGATAAGGGGGAAGTAGGAGTGACTGGTAAAAGAGGGGATAAATAACTCAACATGCCTACAACTTTGAAGATGTTTTTTTTTTATTACAACAAATAGGACAAAATAACAGAAAACTTCAGCGTACATAACTATTCACCCCCCTACAGTCAGTACTTTATAGAGACACCTTTTGCGGCAATTACAGCTGCAAGTCGCTTTGGATAAGTCTCTATGAGCTTGCCACATCTTGCCACTGGGATTTTTGGCCATTCCTCAAGGCAAAACTGCTCCAGCTCCTTCATGTTGGATGGTTTCCGCTTGTGAACAGCAATCTTCAAGGCTGACCACAGATTCTCATTGGATTGAGATCTGGGCTTTGACTAGGCCATTCCAACACATTTAAATGGTTCCCCTTAAACCACTCGAGTGTTGCAGTATGCTTCGGGTCAGAGCCGGCCTTAGGCATAGGCAAACTAGGCAAATGCCTAGGGCATTTGGTATGCTTAGGGGCACCAGCAGCTTCTGCTGATTAAAATGATATGCGGCATGCCTATATTCTGTGTGTATTCCTGGAAATCACTGTAATATAGCATTTCGAATGCAGATACAGCCGCAGTCGCACACAGTATATAGGCATGCTGCATATCATTTTAATCAGCAGAAGCTGCTTGTGCATCCTAGCCACATAGTAATGCAAATAAGATGCATTTTCACAAACAAAAGGCGCTCGACGTTAGCAGAGCTGCCAGCTAACTCATGCCAGGCATCTCTTGCAGAACTAGTGGCGGTGCTAGGGGGCACCAGCCAAAATCTTGCCTAGGGCATCATATTGGTTAGGGCCGGCTCTGCTTCGGGTCAATGTCCTGCTGGAAGGTGAACCTCCGTCCCAGTCTCAAATCACAGGCAGACTGAAACAGGTTTTGCTCAAGAATATCCCTGTATTTAGCACCATCCATCTTTCCCTCGAATCAAAACAGTTTCCCAGTCCCTGCTGCTGAAAAACATCCCCACAGCATGATGCTGCCACCACCATGTTTCACTGTGGGGATGGTGTTCTTGGGGTGATGGGATGTGTTGGGTTTGCGCCAGACATAGCATTTTCCTTGGTGGCTGAAAAGTTCAATTTTAGTCTCATCTGACCAGAGCACCTTCTTCCATACATTTGGGGAGTCGTCCACATGCCTTTTGGCAAACTCAAAACGTGCCTTCTTATTTTTAACACTAAGGGGTATATTTAGTTACTAAGCTCCCGATTTTGACCGAGATGGTGTTTTTTCTTCAAAGTGTCATCTCGGGAAATTACTAAACAAAAATCTCGGCAGTGATGAGGGCATTCGTATTTTTTTTTAAGTCAAAGAAAAAAATACGAATGAATACACCATCGGTCAAATACGCCTGTTATTTGATACAACTCGGTAATTTACTAAAAATTCTATTTCACAAACACTGCCGGCAATAGCCAAACACTGCCGTGAAAAATTACAATTCGTAAAAAAAAAGCAGTTTTAAAATAGACCTGCTTTTTTTTACCGTGTTCTGATAGGCATGCACGGATCCGTGAGATCCGTGCATGTTTATCAGTGGGAAGGGGTGGGAAAGTGTTAATTTTTTTTTTTTTAAATGCGTGGGGTCCCCCCTCCTAAGCATAACCAGCCTCGGGCTCTTTGAGCCGGTCCTGGTTGTAAAAATATGAGGGGGAAATTTACAGGGGTTCCCCCATATTTGATCAACCAGCACCGGGCTCTGCGCCTGGTCCTGGTGCAAAAAATAAGGGGGACAAAAAGCGTAGGGGTCCCCCGTATTTTTTGAACCAGCACCGGGCTCCACTAGTCAGAGAGATAATGCCACTGCCGGGGGACACTTTTATATAGGTCCCTGCGGCCCTGGCATTAAATCACTAACTAGTCACCCCTGGCCGGGGTACCCTGGAGGAGTGGGGACCCCTTAAATCAAGCCCCCCCCCCCCCTCCAGCCACCCAAGGGCCAGGGGTGAAGCCGAGGCTGTCCCCCCCATCCAAGGGCGGCGGATGGGGGGCTGATAGCCTTGTGAAAAAATAAGAATATTGTTTTATTGTAGCAGTACTACAAGTCCCAGCAAGCCTCCCCCGCAAGCTGGTACTTGGAGAACCACAAGTACCAGCATGCGGTGGAAAAACGGGCCCGCTGGTACCTGTAGTGCTACTACAAAAAAAATACCCAACAAAAAACAGGACACACACACACCGTGACAGTAAAACTTTATTACATACATGCACACCTACATACATACATACTTACCTATGGCCCTCATTCCGAGTTGTTCGCTCGTTATTTTTTTTCGCTACGGAGCGATTAGTCGCAAACTGCGCATGCGCAATGTTCGCAGTGCGCCTGCGCCAAGTAAATTTGCACAAAAGTTTGTTTTTTTACTCACGGCCTAACGAGGTTTTTTCATCGTTCTGCTGATCGTAGTGTGATTGACAGAAAGTGGGTGTTTCTGGGCGGAAACACCGTTTTCGGGGAGAATACGAAAAACGCAGGCGTGTCAGGGAAAAACGTGGGAGTGTCTGGATAAACGGGGGAGTGGCTGAGCGAACGCTGGGTGTGTTTGTGACGTCAAACCAGGAACGAAAAGGACTGAACTGATCGCAGTGTAGGAGTAAGTCTGGAGCTACTCAGAAACTGCTAAGAAATTTCTATTCGCAATTCTGCTAATCTTTCGTTCGCAATTCTGCTAAGATACACTCCCAGAGGGCGGCGGCTTAGCGTGTGTAAAGCTGCTAAAAGCAGCTAGCGAGCGAACAACTCGGAATGAGGGCCTATGTTCACACGAGGCTCGGTCTACTTCTCCATGTAGACTCCACGGGGTACCTGTGAAAATAATTATACTCACATAATCCAGTGTAGTTTGTGTTCTCTTTATAATCCACGTACTTGGCAAAAAAACAAACCGGAAACCCGAACCACGCACTGAAAGGGGTCCCATGTTTACACATGGGACCCCTTTCCCCGACTGCCGGGACCCCCCCTGACTCCTGTCAAAGAGGGTCCCTTCAGCCAATCAGGGAGCGCCACGTCGTGGAACTCTCCTGATTGGCTGTGCTCTCCTGTAGTGTCAGTGAGGCTGCGCACTGAAGATACAATGTAGCGCATAGGCGCTCCATTATATCCAATGGTGGGAACTTTGCGGTCAGCGGTTGACCGCGAGTAACCTCAACCACTGACCGTAAAGTTCCCACCATTGGATATAATGGAGCGCCTATGCGCTACATTGTATCTTCAGTGCGCAGTGCTGGTTAAAAAAATACGGGGGACCCCTGTCAATATTTTACCCATATTTTTTCAAGCAGGACTGGTTTAAAGAGCCCGAGGCTGGTTTTGCTTAGGAGGGGGGACCCCACGCATTTTTTTTCAGGATTTTTAACACTTTATTATTTTTTTTGAAATGTGCACAATGAAGCCCTGCACGGATCTCACAGATCCGGCCGAGATTCATTGTGTTAATGTCGGCAGTGTTTTACTATTCACTCCCGTAAAACACTGGCCGAAATTACGAATGACATCAACATCGGAAAAAACGAAAATGCAGAATACGACAGCTTAGTAAATCTGGCCTAAAAAATTAAAAAAGTTGCAAATTCACACATTCGATGTCATTCGTGTTTAATCTCCCTCCAAATCAGCACAAATACAAATTTTAGTAAATATACCCCTAATGGCTTTTTTCTGGACACTCTTCCATAAAGCCCAGCTCTATGGAGTGTACGGCTTATTGTGGTCACATGAGCAGATACACCAGTCTCTGCTGTGGAACTCTGCAGCTAATTCAGGGTTACCTTTGGTCTCTGTGCTGCCTCTCTGATTAATGCCCTCCTTGCCCGGTCTGTGAGTTTTGGTGGCTGGCCCACTCTTGGCAGATTTGTTGTGGTACCACGTTCTTTCCATTGGAAGATGATGGATTTGATGGCGCTCCGGGGGATCATCAAAGATTTGGATAATTTTTTATAACCCAACCCTGACTTGTACTTCTTAACAGCTTTGTCCCTGACTTGATTGGAGAGCTCCTTGGTCTTCATGGTGTGATGCCTCTTGCCTAGTGGTGTTGCAGCCTCTGGGGCCTTTCAGAAAAGGTGTGTTTATACTGACAGATCATGTGACACTTAGACTGCACACAGGTGGACTTCATTTCACTAATTATGTGACTTCTGAAGGTAATTGGTTGCACCAGAACTTTTGAGGGGCTTCATAGCAAAGGGGGTGAATAAAAAAATATAAAAAATAATTCTTTTTTATATAATTTTTTTCTCATTTCACTTCACCAACTTAGACTGTTTTGTGCAGATCAATCACATAAAATTCAGATAAAAAAAAAATAAAAAAAAATTACAGGTTGTAATGTAGCAAAATAGGTAAAAAGCCAAGGGGGTGAATACTTTAGCAAGGCACTGTATGAGATTTCTAACTTTAAGAAGCTACTGGTACTTTGTAAAAAAAAATAATTAGCGTTGTAATTGAGCAGATCTATGTAGCGTGCAGCCGCACATCCAATCTCTTGCAGCCGCACACTACATAGATCTGCTCAGCCGCAATGCTGATCATTTTTTCACAAAGTACAAGGTAAGCTTCAAATAGAATTCTCTAGCTTTACATGTAAGGGCAGATAGCTCAATGAATAGATTGTCTGACTGCAATGCCACAATCAATGGGTTCAAGTCCCAGGTATGTCAGCATCTTGAAATGTAATAAACATTCCAAGCCTTCCTAGAGCCTTCAGCGCCCCCACCCCCACCAATAAATCAATAGCACCCTCCTCCATGTAATACATAATCCTATTTACCCCAACCCACAATAACATGACATTCATTTTAATCACACTTAATAATAAAATCAATCTCCTGTAAAACAGCCCAGATACTATATAGTAGGTTTTAGCTGGATATGCTCTGGTGTATTTATGATGGGTGCAGTGTGTGCGGTGGACAAGAGCCCCCGGAGTCCAGGGGGCCCACGCCGCAAACCGTGCACCCATTATTTTTAATACTTACCCTCCAGAGTCCCGCGGCGAGGCAGCAGCGCTGCAGAAATCACTGGGAACATGGCGCAGCTCCATTTTCCTGGTGTTTTGTGCATGTGCAGTAGGAAAATCAATGGGAAAATGTCTTCTGCGCCATTTTCTCAGGGATCTGCGCATGTGGTCTAGATTCTGGGGCAGCGCTAGTGTACCCTAGGGACTCTAGCGCCCAGAGTTACAGCGCTATGGCTGGCTAGAGAGGAGCCGGCACACGGGCCTCCTCCTCTCTAGAAACGCCCCTGGGGATATGTATCAAACCTTCAAAAGAGTGGAGTTGCCCATAGCAACCAATATCTTCTGCCTAGAGAGAAGCTCATTGGTTGCAAGTTTCCACTCTCTAGAAGGCTGGTTACATTTCCCTCTCAATAAATACCTCCCCCCCCCCCCCCCTTTCACAAAATCCCAAATTCAATCAATAGCCCCCAGACCACCCCAGCATTAAATGAACAGTCCCATCACTCTGTCTATAATGAATAGGCACTACCATGAACTCTCTTTTACATTATTAAATGAAATGTAATTGTCCCCAACAGAGCAATTCAATTGTTGCTGTGATCTGGCACGCATGCGGCTGCTGCTGGAGGGACAGGGGGAGGTGAGAGGCTGCTGGAGGTACACAGGGGGAAATGAGAGGCTGCTGGAGGGACAGGGAGAGGTGAGAGGCTGCTGGAGGGACAGGGGGAGATGAGAGGCTGCTGGAGGGACACAGGTGAAGGTGAGAGGCTGCTGGAGGGACACGGGGGAGGTGAGAGGTTGCTGGAGGGACACAGGGGGAGGTGAGAGGCTGCTGGAGGGACAGGGGGAGATGAGAGGCTGCTGGAGGGACACAGGGGGAGGTGAGAGGCTGCTGGAGGGACACGGGGGAGGTGAGAGGTTGCTGGAGGGACACAGGGGAAGGTGAGAGGCTGCTGGAGGGACAAAGGGAGGTGAGAGGCTGCTGGAGGGACACAGGGGGAGGTGAGAGGCTGCTGGAGGGACAGGGGGAGGTGAGAGGCTGCTGGAGGCACACATGGGGAGGTGAGAGGCTGCTGGAGGGACACGGGAAGAAGAGAGACTTCTGAGGGACACAGGAGGTGGTAAGAGGCTGCTGGAGGGACACGGGGGAGGTGAGAGGTTGCTGGAGGGACACAAGGGAAGGTGAGAGGCTGTTGGAGGGACAGGGGTAGGTGAGAGGCTGCTGGAGGGACACGGGGGAGGTGAGAGGCTGCTGGAGGGACACAGGGGAAGGTGAGAGGCTGCTGGAGGGACACAGGGGAAGGTGAGAGACTTCTGAGGGACACAGGAGGAGGTGAGAGGCTGCTGGAGGGACACGGGGGAGGTGAGAGGCTGCTGGAGGGACACAGGGGAAGGTGAGAGACTTCTGAGGGACACAGGAGGAGGTGAGAGGCTGCTGGAGGGACACGGGGGAGGTGAGAGGCTGCTGGAGGGACACAGGGGAAGGTGAGAGGCTGCTGGAGGGACACAGGAGAGGTGAGAGACTTTTGAGGGACACAGGAGGAGGTGAGAGGCTGTTGGAGGGACACGGGGGAGGTGAGAGGCTGCTGGAGGGACACAGGGGAAGGTGAGATGCTGCTGGAGGGACACAGGGGAAGGTGATAGGCTGCTGGAGGGACACAGGGGAGGTGAGAGGCTGTTGGAGGGACGGGGAGGTGAGAGGCTGCTGGAGGGACACGGGGAAGGCGAGAGGCTGCTGGAGGGACAAAGGGGGAGGTGAGAGGCTGCTGGAGGGACAGGGGGAGGTGAGAGGCTGCTGGAGGGACACAGGGGGAGGTGAGAGACTTATGGAGGGACAAAGAGGGAGGTGAGAGGCTGCTGTACGGACAGGGGGAGGTGAGAGGCTGCTGGAGGGACAGGGGGAGAGGCTGCTGGAGGGACAGGGGGAGGTGAGAGGCTGCTGGAGGGACACAGGGGAAGGTGAGAGGCTACTGGAGGGACACGGGGAGGTGAGAGGCTACTGGAGGAACACAGGGGGAGGTGAGAGGCTACTGGAGGGACAGGGGGAGGCGAGAAGCTGCTGGAGGGACACAGGGGAGGGAAGAGTTAAAGATAAATTATTAAGACTTAAGAGTTGGACTTAGACCAACATTAAAAATAACATTGTTACTCTGACCCTAGGTCCAGGGCTGGACTGACCGTCTATGGCTTCCTGGGCCAGTCCGGCCACATAGAGAGCGCGGCTGGCCAAGCAGCGCAGCCTCCCGATGCTCTGCACGGTCACCCAGCACCCAAGTAGAAGGGGGTGTGCAACGAGGCCAGGACCCCCTGACTTGCGGTACATCCCTATAATCCATGAATGTGCCCCTTTCCGTTATGGCTATGCCCCCCCTCTCCCGCCGGCGGTGGTGCCCCCCCCCCTTCTTGTTATGCATGCATGTGCGCAGTGATGTGCCAGGGCTGTATCACGGCCTCCCGTCTGTCCCTGCCTAGATCACGACACCTTCATCCATTTGGGGAAAAAAAACTAATTTTTCAGACAATTGTTACATAAAACTTTCACCCGCTCTCCAACTATTTTTTATGGAAATCAGCCCCATGTAAAACTGATTTAGCATTTTGCGCAATTCCCATAAAAGAAAATAACTGCTTCAAGAGTTTGTTTGAAAATATTTATTTCAGTCTTCATGTTAAACGCCGTATACCGGTAACGTAGTTATGTTTTATTTCTGTAAGGAGACAGTACGGGGAGCACTGAGAAACATAAATCCACTTTGTTTTCTTATTACTGTACCCGGTGTGACAGAAAACGATGATTCCATTACACAGCCACATGTGGTTGTAAGATTGAAATGTCATTTTTACTCGCAGTGATTACTCCATACAGTTTTATGAAAATTAAATTACCCTGATTGCCAAAGGGCTTTTGTATTGTTGGAAATATTCAGCCGATTTCTTATACAACCCAGGCATTCAGAAAATGTATCTTCCAGCTGGTTATGTGGTCGTGTGTCTCGGAGCTTTCTCTCATCGTTCCCAAAATCAGGATTTGTGATGTCATTACAGTTCAGGACGGAGCTTGAGCAGGAAGAATGGCTGCTCATTATGGCGGCTGACAGCGAATGTCAGTGTCCTCCATGATGCTTTTTTCCAGGCGGGTAATAGTGTAGATTATGAAATTATTTTATTTATGTGAAGCAGAGTACAGGGTCTCCTGTGTCACATTGGGGTTACGGACGCCATAAACATCAGGAATTCTCCCGTCTTCTGTCTCTACCAAATGCAATCCACTAAAAAAGGAAAGGCGCCTGTGATAGAACCTGTGTTGAGATGCTATTTGCTGCTCTCAGAATAGGGTATTAGCGTCCCTATATAGAGTAAACAAGCAAAAAAGGAAAGAGAGCGCAAATAGACTTGAATTATTCCATATTTATTATATCTAAAATTGCACATACACCAAAATTTAATTTAAACTATACCAATTGGCAACTGAATTTAAAACAACTTAGTATTTTAAAAAAATATATTTCATAGCATAGGATCCCTAACACTCGAATATCCTTATGGTTCCACTCAAGTAATACCCTACTGATTACCAGATAATTTTCACAGGTGTCCTTTAGTGAAATCAGTGTAGAAAGAGTCCAAGAATGGTGAAAGACCCTTATTTATATCCACCAGTCACGTCCTGTGTGATAATACATGTATTTATACCGTAATCATGGTTATTGTTTCTTTTAAGAAAGAATTGAAACAGTTAATGTAGCAAATATACTGATACTTCAGGTAGCTAAAAGTCAGTTTGTAAAGCAGGCTTTATCTCATATTGCAGCCTCTCTAGAGCGTCTCCGTCTGCCGCTCTCTACCTTAATCACTTATTGTGTTCAGAGCGGTTAGGCTTACCGCTTCCCGAGAGTTTTGGTCCACGGCGCCGGGGTTGCGCGCACCGCCTGGCGTGTCCAAGGTGATTGTAGCTGCAGCGCCTGTGTTCACCTCTCAGTGCCCGACTGGACCGCTGGCTCCAGGCACGTGATCGGCAGCCACGGTCCCTACTTTGCAAAGGGACCAATGCAGGTGGCTCCAGACCCAGGACCGGACTGTCCAATAAAGTGATTGATGCTGAAATCGGTGGCAACCAAATCCGTGAAGAGTGTTTGGATCCTAAAACACCCTGACGCGTTTCTCGACCGTTATAAGCTGGTCGTTTCTTCAGAGGGAAGCCGATCACGTGCCTGGAGCAGTAAAAAGTTGCCTGGTGCGATCAACTCGGAATGAGGGCCCATGTGCCCCCAAACCCATAAATACCACCCATGTGTCGGGGGCTATTTATAAACTGAACAACGCACTTCTATCCATCTATTTAGTAACATTTCATTGCTCCACATTTGGCATCATAGTGAGGAGAGGTCACAGCACTGATATCTCACATACTGGGAGCATGTCATAGTAATCTGCAGTTATATAGATGTCACCAGTCCTTGTTATGTGTATAGCACGTAGTGTATATAGCGCTTATGTGCTGACAAATACTTGTATATTCATATTGGGATCAGAAATGTCATAAAGAATTCAGTAAAATGTCTGTAACATGCCGGTGGGTGCAGGAACATGGTAGGCGTAGGAACATGGTAGGCGCAGGCACAGTGGTATGCCGATGGGTGCAGGAACATGGTAGGCGCAGGCACAGTGGCATGCCGATGGGTGCAGGAACATGGTAGGCGCAGGCACAGTGGCATGCCGATGGGTGCAGGAACATGGTAGGTGCAGGCACAGTGGCATGCCGATGGGCGCAGGAACATGGTAGGCGCAGGCACAGTGGTATGCCGATGGGTGCAGGAACATGGTAGGCGCAGGCACAGTGGCATGCCAGTAGGTGCAGGAACATGGTAGGTGCAGGAACAGTGGCATGCCGATGGGTGCAGGAACATGGTAGGCGCAGGCACAGTGGTATGCCGGTGGGTGCAGGAACATGGTAGGCGCAGGCACAGTGGCATGCCGATGGGTGCAGGAACATGGTAGGTGCAGGAACAGTGGCATGCCGGTAGGCGCAGGAACATGGTAGGTGCAGGAACAGTGGCATGCCGGTGGGTGCAGGAACATGGTAGGCGCAGGCACAGTGGCATGCTGGTGGGCGCAGGAACATGGTAGGCGCAGGAACAGTGGCATGCCGGTAGGTGCAGGAACATGGTAGGCGCAGGCACAGTGGCATGCTGGTGGGCGCAGGAACATGGTAGGCGCAGGAACCGTGGCATGCCGGTAGGCGCAGGAACAATGGTAGGCGCAGGCACAGTGGCATGCCGGTGGGTGCAGGAACATGGTAGGTGCAGGAACAGTGGCATGCCGGTAGGTGCAGGAACATGGTAGGCGCAGGAACAGTGGCATGCCGGTAGGCGCAGGAACAATGGTAGGCGCAGGCACAGTGGCATGCCGGTGGGTGCAGGAACATGGTAGGCGCAGGCACAGTGGCATGCCGGTGGGTGCAGGAACATGGTAGGCGCAGGCACAGTGGCATGCCGGTAGGCGCAGGAACATGGTAGGCGCAGGCACAGTGGCATGCCGGTAGGCGCAGGAACATGGTAGGCGCAGGCACAGTGGCATGCCGGTAGGCGCAGGAACATGGTAGGCGCAGGCACAGTGGCATGCCGGTAGGCGCAGGAACAATGGTAGGTGCAGGCACAGTGGCATGCCGGTGGGTGCAGGAACATGGTAGGCGCAGGCACAGTGGCATGCCGGTAGGTGCAGGAACATGGTAGGTGCAGGCACAGTGGCATGCCGGTAGGCGCAGGAACATGGTAGGCGCAGGCACAGTGGCATGCCGGTAGGCGCAGGAACATGGTAGGCGCAGGCACAGTGGCATGCCGGTAGGCGCAGGAACAATGGTAGGCGCAGGCACAGTGGCATGCCGATGGGTGCAGGAACATGGTAGGCGCAGGCACAGTGGCATGCCGGTAGGCGCAGGAACATGGTAGGCGCAGGCACACTGGACATGGCGATAGGTGCAGGAACATGGTAGGCGCAGGAACAGTGGCATGCCGGTAGGTGCAGGAACATGGTAGGTGCAGGCACAGTGGCATGCCGGTAGGCGCAGGAACATGGTAGGCGCAGGCACAGTGGCATGCCGGTGGGTGCAGGAACATGGTAGGCGCAGGCACAGTGGCATGCCGGTAGGCGCAGGAACATGGTAGGCGCAGGCACAGTGGCATGCCGGTAGGCGCAGGAACATGGTAGGCGCAGGCACACTGGACATGGCGATAGGTGCAGGAACATGGTAGGCGCAGGCACAGTGGCATGCCGGTAGGCGCAGGAACATGGTAGGCGCAGGCACAGTGGCATGCCGGTGGGTGCAGGAACATGGTAGGCGCAGGAACAGTGGCATGCCGGTAGGCGCAGGAACATGGTAGGCGCAGGCACAGTGGCATGCCGGTGGGTGCAGGAACATGGTAGGCGCAGGCACAGTGGCATGCCGGTAGGTGCAGGAACATGGTAGGCGCAGGCACAGTGGCATGCCGGTAGGTGCAGGAACATGGTAGGCGCAGGCACAGTGGCATGCCGGTAGGCGCAGGAACATGGTAGGCGCAGGCACAGTGGCATGCCGGTAAGCGCAGGAACATGGTAGGCGCAGGCACACTGGACATGGCAATAGGTGCAGGAACATGGTAGGCGCAGGCACAGTGGCATGCCGGTGGGTGCAGGAACATGGTAGGCGCAGGCACAGTGGCATGCCGGTGGGTGCAGGAACATGGTAGGCGCAGGCATAGTGGCATGCCGGTAGGCGCAGGAACATGGTAGGTGCAGGCACAGTGGCATGCCGGTAGGCGCAGGAACATGGTAGGCGCAGGCACACTGGACATGGCGATAGGTGCAGGAACATGGTAGGCGCAGGCACACTGGACATGGCGATAGGTGCAGGTACATGGTAGGCGCAGGCACAGTGGCATGCGGGTAGGCGCAGGAACATGGTAGGCGCAGGCACAGTGGCATGCCGGAAAAAGCAGGAACATGGTAGGCGCAGGCACAGTGGCATGCCGGAAAGAGCAGGAACATGGTAGGCGCAGGCACAGTGGCATGCCGGAAAGAGCAGGAACATGGTAGGCACAGGCACAGTGGCATGCCGGTGGGTGCAGGAACATGGTAGGCGCGGGCACAGTGGCATGCCGGAAAGAGCAGGAACATGGTAGGCACAGGCACAGTGGCATGCCGGTAGGTGCAGGAACATGGTAGGCGCAGGCACAGTGGTATGCCGGTAGGCGCAGGAACATGGTAGGCGCAGGAATAGTGGCATGCCGGTAGGTGCAGGAACATGGTAGGCGCAGGCACAGTGGCATGCCGGTAAGCGCAGGAACATGGTAGGCGCAGGCACACTGGACATGGCAATAGGTGCAGGAACATGGTAGGCGCAGGCACAGTGGCATGCCGGTGGGTGCAGGAACATGGTAGGCGCAGGCACAGTGGCATGCCGGTAGGCGCAGGAACATGGTAGGTGCAGGCACAGTGGCATGCCGGTAGGCGCAGGAACATGGTAGGCGCAGGCACACTGGACATGGCGATAGGTGCAGGAACATGGTAGGTGCAGGCACAGTGGCATGCGGGTAGGCGCAGGAACATGGTAGGCGCAGGCACAGTGGCATGCCGGAAAGAGCAGGAACATGGTAGGCACAGGCACAGTGGCATGCCGGTGGGTGCAGGAACATGGTAGGCGCAGGAACAGTGGCATGCCGGAAAGAGCAGGAACATGGTAGGCGCAGGCACAGTGGCATGCCGGAAAGAGCAGGAACATGGTAGGCACAGGCACAGTGGCATGCCGGTGGGTGCAGGAACATGGTAGGCGCAGGCACAGTGGCATGCCGGTAAGCGCAGGAACATGGTAGGCGCAGGCACACTGGACATGGCAATAGGTGCAGGAACATGGTAGGCGCAGGCACAGTGGCATGCCGGTGGGTGCAGGAACATGGTAGGCGCAGGCACAGTGGCATGCCGGTGGGTGCAGGAACATGGTAGGCGCAGGCACAGTGGCATGCCGGTAGGCGCAGGAACATGGTAGGCGCAGGCACACTGGACATGGCGATAGGTGCAGGAACATGGTAGGCGCAGGCACAGTGGCATGCCGGTGGGTGCAGGAACATGGTAGGCGCAGGCACAGTGGCATGCCGGTAGGTGCAGGAACATGGTAGGCGCAGGAACAGTGGCATGCCGGTAGGCGCAGGTACATGGTAGGTGCAGGAACAGTGGCATGCCGGTAGGCGCAGGAACATGGTAGGCGCAGGCACAGTGGCATGCCGGTAGGTGCAGGAACATGGTAGGCACAGGCACAGTGGCATGCCGGTGGGTGCAGGAACATGGTAGGCGCAGGCACAGTGGTATGCCGGTAGGCGCAGGAACATGGTAGGCGCAGGCACAGTGGCATGCCGGTAGGCGCAGGAACATGGTAGGCGCAGGAATAGTGGCATGACGGTAGGTGCAGGAACATGGTAGGCGCAGGCACAGTGGCATGCCGGTGGGTGCAGGAACATGGTAGGCGCAGGCACAGTGGCATGCCGGTAGGCGCAGGAACATGGTAGGCGCAGGCACAGTGGCATGCCGGTGGGTGCAGGAACATGGTAGGCGCAGGCACAGTGGCATGCCGGTAGGTGCAGGAACATGGTAGGCACAGGCACAGTGGCATGCCGGTGGGTGCAGGAACATGGTAGGCGCAGGCACAGTGGTATGCCGGTAGGCGCAGGAACATGGTAGGCGCAGGCACAGTGGCATGCCGGTAGGCGCAGGAACATGGTAGGCGCAGGCACAGTGGCATGCCGGTAGGCGCAGGAACATGGTAGGCGCAGGAATAGTGGCATGCCGGTAGGTGCAGGAACATGGTAGGCGCAGGCACAGTGGCATGACGGTAGGTGCAGGAACATGGTAGGCGCAGGCACAGTGGCATGCCGGTAGGCGCAGGAACATGGTAGGCGCAGGCACACTGGACATGGCGATAGGTGCAGGAACATGGTAGGCGCAGGCACAGTGGCATGCCGGTGGGTGCAGGAACATGGTAGGCGCAGGCACAGTGGCATGCCGGTAGGCGCAGGAACATGGTAGGCGCAGGCACAGTGGCATGCCGGTAGGCGCAGGAACATGGTAGGCGCAGGCACACTGGACATGGCGATAGGTGCAGGAACATGGTAGGCGCAGGCACAGTGGCATGCCGGTGGGTGCAGGAACATGGTAGGCGCAGGCACAGTGGCATGCCGGTAGGTGCAGGAACATGGTAGGCGCAGGAACAGTGGCATGCCGGTAGGCGCAGGTACATGGTAGGTGCAGGAACAGTGGCATGCCGGTAGGCGCAGGAACATGGTAGGCGCAGGCACAGTGGCATGCCGGTAGGTGCAGGAACATGGTAGGCACAGGCACAGTGGCATGCCGGTGGGTGCAGGAACATGGTAGGCGCAGGCACAGTGGTATGCCGGTAGGCGCAGGAACATGGTAGGCGCAGGCACAGTGGCATGCCGGTAGGCGCAGGAACATGGTAGGCGCAGGCACACTGGACATGGCGATAGGTGCAGGAACATGGTAGGCGCAGGCACAGTGGCATGCCGGTGGGTGCAGGAACATGGTAGGCGCAGGCACAGTGGCATGCCGATAGGCGCAGGAACATGGTAGGCGCAGGCACAGTGGCATGCCGGTAGGCGCAGGAACATGGTAGGCGCAGGCACACTGGACATGGCGATAGGTGCAGGAACATGGTAGGCGCAGGCACAGTGGCATGCCGGTGGGTGCAGGAACATGGTAGGCGCAGGAACAGTGGCATGCCGGTGGGTGCAGGAACATGGTAGGCGCAGGAACAGTGGCATGCCGGTAGGCGCAGGAACATGGTAGGCGCAGGAACAGTGGCATGCCGGTGGGCGCAGGAACATGGTAGGCGCAGGAACAGTGGCATGCCGGTAGGCGCAGGAACATGGTAGGCGCAGGCACAGTGGCATGCCGGTGGGTGCAGGAACATGGTAGGCGCAGGAACAGTGGCATGCCGGTGGGTGCAGGAACATGGTAGGCGCAGGCACAGTGGCATGCCGGTAGGCGCAGGAACATGGTAGGCGCAGGCACAGTGGCATGCCGGTAGGTGCAGGAACATGGTAGGCGCAGGCACCGTGGCATGCCGGTAGGCGCAGGAACATGGTAGGCGCAGGCACCGTGGCATGCCGGTAGGTGCAGGAACATGGTAGGCGCAGGCACCGTGGCATGCCGGTAGGCGCAGGAACATGGTAGGCGCAGGCACCGTGGCATGCCGGTAGGCGCAGGAACATGGTAGGCGCAGGCACCGTGGCATGCCGGTAGGCGCAGGAACATGGTAGGCGCAGGCACAGTGGCATGCTGGTAGGCGCAGGAACATGGTAGGCGCAGGCACCGTGGCATGCCGGTAGGCGCAGGAACATGGTAGGCGCAGGCACAGTGGCATGCCGGTAGGCGCAGGAACATGGTAGGCGCAGGAACAGTGGCATGCCGGTAGGCGCAGGAACATGGTAGGCGCAGGCACAGTGGCATGCCGGTAGGCGCAGGAACATGGTAGGCGCAGGAACAGTGGCATGCCGGTAGGCGCAGGAACATGGTAGGCGCAGGCACAGTGGCATGCTGGTGGGTGCAGGAACATGGTAGGCGCAGGAACAGTGGCATGTCGGTAGGCGCAGGAACATGGTAGGCGCAGGCACAGTGGCATGCCGGTGGGCGCAGGAACATGGTAGGCGCAGGCACAGTGGCATGCCGGTGGGTGCAGGAACATGGTAGGCGCAGGCACAGTGGCATGCCGGTAGGCGCAGGAACATGGTAGGCGCAGGCGCAATGGACATGCCAGTCGGTGCGGGAATACGATAGGCGCAGGCACACTGAACATGCTGGTAGGGGCAGGTACAGGGCTGCCAAGATATGGTGACCTCCTTTGTGAAAGACGATGTGCGGCGTACAACACATGGGCCTTCACTCTTGTCCGGGTATCACTGGTGCAGAACACTGTGAAAAATGTTTGATATTTTACTAATACTACTAACTAAACGGATTCATTTCAGCTGTCAGTACTAGAGGCTCTGTGTGTGATTCCGGGGTGGACGCTGCTGGGCCGCTCTAGCATCTGTTGCCGGAGTTGCAGGTGCGATAATATGCAAATGCTGGTATCACCCTCCACTCGTGTACTAGCGTGCACCTGAGAGCGCAAGCCCTGATACACCTGCTTTCTGCACTCATGCACGCTGTAACCCTACCTAGTACGTCTGCGACACTCATATAACACTCCCACGAAACCGGCACTTCAGGCCACCTGCCAGTCACCTCCCAGTCACCGCTCAGTCACTGCTCAGTCACCTCCCAGTCACTGCACCGTCACCTCCCACTCACCGCTCAGTCACCTCCCAGTCACTGCACCGTCACCTCCCAGTCACTGCCCAGTCTCCTCCCAGTCACCTCCCACTCATCGCTCAGTCACTGCCCAGTCACCTCCCAGTCACTGCACCGTCACCTCCCAGTCAGTGCCCAGTCTCCTCCCAGTCACTGCCCACTCACCTCCCACTCATCGCTCAGTCACTGCCCAGTCACCTCCCAGTCACTGCACCGTCACCTCCCAGTCAGTGCCCAGTCTCCTCCCAGTCACTGCACAGTCACCTCCCAGTCACTGCACCCTCTCCTCTCAGTCACTGCCCAATCTCCTCCCAGTTGCTGCCCAGTCTCCTCCCAGTCACTGCCCAGTCTCCTCTCAGTCACCGCACCGTCAACTCCCAGTCTCATCTCAGTCACTACCCAGTCTCCTCCCAGTAACTGCCCAGTCTCCTCTCAGTCACTGCCCAGTCTCCTCCCAGTAACTGCCCAGTCTCCTCCCAGTAACTGCCCAGTCTCCTCTCAGTTACTGCCCAGTCTCCTCCAAGTCACTGCCCAGTCCCCATCCCAGTCTCCCCTGAGTCACTGCCCAGTCCCCATCCCAGTCACTGCCCATTCACCTCCCAGTCACTGCCCAGTCTCCTCCCAGTCACCTCCCAGTCACTCACTGCCCAGTCACCTCCCAGTCACTGCACCGTCTCCTCTCAGTCACTGCTCAGTCTCCTCCAAGTCACTGCCCAGTCCCCATCCCAGTCTCCTCCCACTCACCTCTCAGTCACTGCCCAATCTCCTCCCAGTCTCTTCCCAGTCACCTCCCAGTCACTGCACCGTCTCCTCTCAATCACTGCCCAGTCACCTCCCAGTCACTGCCCAGTCTCTTCCCAGTAACTGCCCGGTTACCGCCCAGTCTCTTCCCAGTAACTGCCCAGTCACTACCCAGTATCCTCTCAGCCACCTCCCAGTCACTGCCCAGTCTCCTCCCAGTCACTGCACCATCACCTCCCAGTCACTGCCCAGTCTCCTCCCAGTCTCCTCTCAGTCACTGCCCAGTCTCCTCCCAGTCACTGCCCAGTCTCCTCTCAGTCACTGCCCAGTCTCCTCTCAGTTACTGCCCAGTCTCCTCCAAGTCACTGCCCAGTCCCCATCCCAGTCTCCTCTGAGTCACTGCCCAGTCTCCTCTGAGTCACTGCCCAGTCTCCTCCCAGTAACTGCCCAGTCTCCTCCCAGTCACCTCCCAGTCACTGCACAGTCTTTTCCCAGTAACTGCCCAGTCACTGCCCAGTATGCTCCCAGTCACCTCCCAGTCTCCTCCCAGTAACAACCCAGTCACCTCCCAGTCACTGCACCATCTCCTCCCAGTAACCGCCCAGTCTCCATTCAGTCACTGCCCAGTCTCCTCCCAGTCACTGCACAGTCTACTCTCAGTCACTGCCCAGTCTCTTCCCAGTAACTGCCCAGTCACCTCACAGTCACTGCACCGTCACCTCCCAGTCACTGCCCAGTCTCCTCCGAGTCACCTCCCAGTCACTGCCCAGTCTCCTCCCACTCACCGCTCAGTAACCTCCCAGTCACTGCACAGTCACCTCCCAGTCACTGCACCCTCTCCTCTCAGTCACTGCCCAATCTCCTCCCAGTTGCTGCCCAGTCTCTTCCCAGTAACTGCCCAGTTTCCTCCCAGTCATTGCCCAGTCTCCTCCCAGTAACTGCCCAGTCTCCTCTCAGTCACTGCACCGTCACCTCCCAGTCACCATCCAGTCACTGCCCAGTCTCATCTCAGTCACTGCCCAGTCTCCTCCCAGTAACTACCCAGTCTCCTCTCAGTCACTGCCCAGTCTCCTCTCAGTTACTGCCCAGTCTCCTCCAAGTCACTGCCTAGTCCCCATCCCAGTCTCCCCTGAGTCACTGCCCAGTCCCCATCCCAGTCACTGCCCAGTCTCTTCTGAGTCTCCTCCCAGTAACTGCCCATTCACCTCCCAGTCTCCTCCCAGTAACTGCCCAGTCACCTCCCAGTCACTCACTGCCCAGTCACCTCCCAGTCACTGCTCCGTCTCCTCTCAGTCACTGCTCAGTCTCCTCTAAGTCACTGCCCAGTCCCCATCCCAGTCTCCTCCCAGTCTCCTCCCACTCACCACTCAGTCACTGCCCAATCTCCTCCCAGTCTCTTCCCAGTCACTTCCCAGTCACTGCACCGTCTCCTCTCAATCACTGCCCAGTCACCTCCCAGTCACTGCCCAGTCTCCTCCCAGTAATTGCCCAGTCTCTTCCCAGTAACTGCCCGGTTACCGCCCAGTCTCTTCCCAGTAACTGCCCAGTCACTACCCAGTATCCTCTCAGTCACTGCCCAGTCTCCTCCCAGTCACTGCACCATCACCTCCCAGTCACTGCCCAGTCTCCTCTGTCACTGCCCAGTCTCCTCCAAGTCACTGCCCTGTCTCCTCCCAGTCATTGCCCAGTCTCCTCTTAGTCAATGCCCAGTCTCCTCTCAGTTACTGCCCAGTCTCCTCCAAGTCACTGCCCAGTCCCCATCCCAGTCTCCTCTGAGTCACTGCCCAGTCACCTCCCAGTCTCCTCTGAGTCACTGCCCAGTCTCCTCCCAGTAACTGCCCATTCACCTCCCAGTCACTGCCCAGTCTCCTCCCAGTATCCGCCCAGTCACTGCCCAGTCTTTTCCCAGTAACTGCCCAGTCACTGCCCAGTATCCTCCCAGTCACCTCCCAGTCTCCTCCCTGTAACTACCCAGTCATCTCCCAGTCACTGCACCATCTCCTCCCAGTAACCGCCCAGTCTCCTCTCAGTCACTGCCCAGTCTCCTCCCAGTCACTGCACAGTCTACTCTCAGTCACTGCCCAGTCTCTTCCCAGTAACTGCCCAGTCTCCTCTCAGTCACTGCCCAGTCTCCTCTCAGTCACTGCCCAGTCTCCTCCAAGTAACTGCCCAGTTTCCTCTCAGTCACTGCCCAGTCTCCTCTCAGTCACTGCCCAGTCTCCTCCCAGTCACTGCCCAGTCTCCTCTCAGTCTCCTCTCAGTCACTGCCCAGTCTCCTCTCAGTCACTGCCCAGTCTCCTCTCAGTCACTGCTCAGTCTCCTCCAAATCACTGCCCAGTCCCCATCCAAGTCTCCTCCCAGTCACTGCCCAGTCTCTGAGTCACTGCCCAGTCACCTCCCAGTATCCTCCCAATCACCTCCCAGTCTCTTCCCAGTCACCTCCCATTCTCCTCTGAGTCACTGCCCAGTCACCTCCCAGTCTCCTCCCAGTCACTGCCGAGTCACTGCCCAGTAACCTCCCAGTCACCGCCAAGTCACCCCCCAGTCACTGCCCAGGAATGCTCAAATTCTGATAATGTCTGTACTGTACACAATAGCGCATTATGCGTACACTCAGGGTAACATATGCACTGTCTGGGTTTTCATAACATTTTGCGCATGTGCAGTGGCAGATAATGGCAGTACGTGCGGTGTGTGTGTGACTCAGAATCTATTTACAGGAAGCAGGAGATAACGACCTGATGCATCCAATCACATGCACTCGCCAGTAGGTCAGTGCAGGTAAGGAGTTTGTTTTTACAATAACACAGGGGAATTAATGATGGGGCCACTCTAGAGGGCTGGTATGATAAATGCAGGGACAGGGCTGGTGTAATGAATGCAGGGGCAGGGCTGGTATGATAAATGCAGGGACAGGGCTGGTATAATGAATGCAGGGGACAGGGCTGGTGTAATGAATGCAGGGGCAGGGCTGGTATAATGAATGCAGGAACAGGGCTGGTATAATGAATGCAGGGGCAGGGCTGGTATAATGAATGCAGGGACAGGGCTGGTGTAATGAATGCAGGGGCAGGGCTGGTATAATGAATGCAGGAACAGGGCTGGTATAATGAATGCAGGGGCAGGGCAGGTATAATGAATGTAGAGGCAGGGCTGGTGTAATGAATGCAGGGACAGGGCTGGTATAATGAATGCAGGGACAGGGCTGGTATAATGAATGCAGGGACAGTACTGGTATAATGAATGCAGGGGACAGGGCTGGTGTAATAAATGCAGGGACAGGGCTGGTATAATGAATGCAGGGACAGTGCTGGTGTAATGAATGTAGGGACAGGGCAGTGACAGGGCTGGTATAATGAATGCAGGGGCAGGGCTGGTATAATGAATGCAGGGACAGGGCTGGTGTAATAAATGCAGGGACAGGGCTGGTGTAATGAATGCAGGGACAGGGCTGGTATAATAAATGCAGGGACAGGGCTGGTATAATGAATGCAGGGTCAGGGCTGGTATAATGAATGCAGGGACAGTGCTGGTATAATGAATGTAGGGACAGGGCTGGTATAATGAATGCAGGGACAGGGCTGGTATAATGAATGCAGGGACAGTGCTGGTGTAATTAATGCAGGGACAGGGCTGGTATAATGAATGCAGGGGCAGGGCTGGTATAATGAATGCAGGGACAGTGCTGGTGTAATGAATGTAGGGACAGGGCAGTGACAGGGCTGGTGTAATGAATGCAGGGGCAGGGCTGGTATAATGAATGCAGGGGCAGGGCTGGTATAATGAATGCAGGGACAGGGCTGGTATAATGAATGCAGGGGCAGGGCTGGTATAATGAATGCAGGGACAGGGCTGGTGTAATGAATGCAGGGGCAGGGCTGGTATAATGAATGCAGGGGCAGGGCTGGTGTAATAAATGCAGGGACAGGGCTGGTGTAATGAATGCAGGGACAGGGCTGGTATAATAAATGCAGGGACAGGGCTGGTATAATGAATGCAGGGACAGGGCTGGTATAATGAATGCAGGGACAGTGCTGGTATTATGAATGTAGGGACAGGGCTGGTATAATGAATGTAGGGACAGGGCAGTGACCGGGCTGGTGTAATGAATGCAGGGGCAGGGCTGGTATAATGCATGCAGGGGCAGGGCTGGTGTGATAAATGCAGGGACAGGGCTGGTGTAATGAATGCAGGGACAGGGCTGGTGTAATGAATGCAGGGGCAGGGCTGGTGTAATGAATGCAGGGGCAGGGCTGGTATAATGAATGCAGGAACAGGGCTGGTATAATGAATGCAGGGGCAGGGCTGGTATAATGAATGCAGGGACAGGGCTGGTATAATGAATGCAGGGACAGGGCTGGTATAATGAATGCAGGGACAGTGCTGGTATAATTAATGTAGGGACAGGGCTGGTATAATGAATGTAGGGACAGGGCAGTGACAGGGCTGGTGTTATGAATGCAGGGGCAGGGCTGGTATAATGAATGCAGGGGCAGGGCTGGTGTAATGAATGCAGGGGCAGGGCTGGTGTAATAAATGCAGGGACAGGGCTGGTGTAATGAATGCAGGGACAGGGCTGGTATAATAAATGCAGGGACAGGGCTGGTGTAATGAATGCAGGGACAGGGCCGGTGTAATGAATGCAGGGACAGGGCTGGTGTAATGAATGCAGGGACAGGGCTGGTGTAATGAATGCAGGGGCAGGGCTGGTATAATGAATGTAGGGACAGGGCTGGTGTAATGAATGCAGGGGCAGGGCTGGTATAATGAATGCAGGGACAGGGCTGGTGTAATGAATGCAGGGACAGGGCTGGTGTAATGAATGCAGGGGCAGGGCTGGTATAATGAATGCAGGGACAGGGCTGGTGTAATGAATGCAGGGACAGGGCTGGTGTAATGAATGCAGGGGCAGGGCTGGTATAATGAATGTAGGGACAGGGCTGGTGTAATGAATGCAGGGGCAGGGCTGGTATAATGAATGCAGGGACAGGGCTGGTGTAATGAATGCAGGGACAGGGCTGGTATAATGAATGCAGGGGCAGGGCTGGTGTAATGAATGCAGGGACAGGGCTGGTATAATGAATGCAGGGACAGGGCTGGTATAATGAATGCAGGGACAGGGCTGGTGTAATGAATGCAGGGGCAGGGCTGGTATAATGAATGTAGGGACAGGGCTGGTGTAATGAATGTAGGGACAGGGCTGGTGTAATGAATGCAGGGGCAGGGCTGGTGTAATGAATGCAGGGACAGGGCTGGTATAATGAATGCAGGGACAGGGCTGGTATAATGAATGCAGGGGCAGGGCTGGTATAATGAATGTAGGGACAGGGCTGGTGTAATGAATGTAGGGACAGGGCTGGTGTAATGAATGCAGGGGCAGGGCTGGTATGATGAATGCAGGGACAGGGCTGGTGTAATGAATGCAGGGACAGGACTGGTGTAATGAATGCAGGGGCAGGGCTGGTGTAATGAATGCAGGGACAGGGCTGGTATAATGAATGCAGGGGCAGGGCTGGTGTAATGAATGCAGGGACAGGGCTGGTGTAATGAATGCAGGGGGAGGGCTGGTATAATGAATGCAGGGACAGGGCTGGTGTAATGAATGCAGGGGCAGGGCTGGTGTAATAAATGCAGGGACAGGGCTGGTGTAATGAATGCAGGGACAGGGCTGGTATAATAAATGCAGGGACAGGGCTGGTGTAATGAATGCAGGGACAGGGCTGGTGTAATGAATGCAGGGGCAGGACTGGTGTAATGAATGCACGGACAGGGCTGGTGTAATGAATGGAGGGACAGGGCTGGTATGATGAATGCAGGGACAGGGCTGGTATAATGAATGCAGGGACAGGGCTGGTGTAAAGAATGCAGGGACAGGGCTGGTATAATGAATGCAGGGACAGGGCTGGTGTAATGAATGCAGGGACAGGGCTGGTATGATGAATGCGGGGACAGGGCTGGTATAATGAATGCAGGGGCAGGGCTGGTGTAATGAATGCAGGGGGAGGGCTGGTATAATGAATGCAGGGACAGGGCTGGTGTAATGAATGCAGGGGCAGGGCTGGTGTAATAAATGCAGGGACAGGGCTGGTGTAATGAATGCGGGGACAGGGCTGGTGTAATGAATGCAGGGACAGGGCTGGTATAATGAATGTAGGGACAGGGCTGGTGTAATGAATGCAGGGGACAGGGCTGGTGTAATGAATGGAGGGACAGGGCTGGTATGATGAATGCGGGGACAGGGCAGGTGTAATGAATGCGGGGACAGGGCTGGTGTAATGAATGGAGGGACAGGGCTGGTATGATGAATGCGGGGACAGGGCTGGTGTAATGAATGCGGGGACAGGGCTGGTGTAATGAATGCAGGTACAGGGCTGGTGTAATGAATGCAGGGGCAGGGCTGGTGTAATGAATGCAGGGACAGGGCTGATATAATGAATGCAGGGACAGGGCTGGTGTAATGAATGCAGGGGCAGGGCTGGTGTAATGAATGCAGGGACAGGGCTGGTATAACGAATGCAGGGACAGGGCTGCTGTAATGAATGCAGGGGCAGGGCTGGTATAATGAATCAGGGACAGGGCTGGTGTAATGAATGCAGGGACAGGGCTGGTGTAATGAATGCAGGGACAGGGCTGGTGTAATGAATGCAGGGACAGGGCTGGTATAATGAATGCAGGGACAGGGCTGGTATAACGAATGCAGGGACAGGGCTGCTGTAATGAATGCAGGGGCAGGGCTGGTATAATGAATCAGGGACAGGGCTGGTGTAATGAATGCAGGGACAGGGCTGGTGTAATGAATGCAGGGACAGGGCTGGTGTAATGAATGCAGGGACAGGGCTGGTATAATGAATGCAGGGACAGGGCTGGTATAATTAATGCAGGGACAGGGCTGGTGTAATGAATGCAGGGACAGGGCTGGTATAATGAAGGCAGGGACAGGGCTGGTATAATTAATGTAGGGACAGGGCTGGTGTAATGAATGCAGGGACAGGGCTGGTATAATGAATGCAGGGACAGGGCTGGTATAATTAATGCAGGGACAGGGCTGGTATAATGAATGCAGGGACAGGGCTGGTATAATTAATGCAGGGACAGGGCTGGTATAATTAATGCAGGGACAGGGCTGGTATAATGAATGTAGGGACTAGTGATGAGCGGGATCGGTTCCTCGGAAACCGAACCCCCCCGAACTTCACCCATTTTACACGGATCCGAGGCAAACTCGTATGTATGGCTCGGTTAATCTGAGCGCTCCCGAACGTCATTATCCCGCTGTCGGATTCTCGCGAGATTCGGATTCTATATAAGCAGCCGCGCGTCGCCGCCATTTTCACTCGTGCATTGGAAATGTTAGGGAGAGGACGTGGATGGCGTCCTCTCCGTTTATTAATCTTGAATTCTTGATGCAAAAATATTTGTGCTTATTGCTTAATTGTTGGGACTGGGGAGCAGCTGTATATTATATAGGAGGAGTACAGTGCAGAGTTTTGCTGACCAGTGACCACCAGTATACGTTGTCTGCCTGAAAGATGCTCCATATCTGTGCTCAGTGTGCTGCATATATCTGTGCTCACACTGCTTAATTGTGGGGACTGGGGACCAGCAGTATTATATAGGAGGAGTACAGTGCAGAGTTTTGCTGACCAGTGACCACCAGTATACGTTGTCTGCCTGAAAAACACTCCATATCTGTGCTCAGTGTGCTGCATATATCTGTGCTCACACTGCTTAATTGTGGGGACTGGGGAGCAGCTGTATTATATAGGAGGAGTACAGTGCAGAGTTTTGCTGACCAGTGGCCACCAGTATACATTGTCTGCCTGAAAAACACTCCATATCTGTGCTCAGTGTGCTGCATATATCTGTGCTCACACTGCTTAATTGTGGGGACTGGGGACCAGCAGTATTATATAGGAGGAGTACAGTGCAGAGTTTTGCTGACCAGTGACCACCAGTATACGTTGTCTGCCTGAAAAACGCTCCATATCTGTGCTCAGTGTGCTGCATATATCTGTGCTCACACTGCTTAATTGTGGGGACTGGGGACCAGCAGTATTATATAGGAGGAGTACAGTGCAGAGTTTTGCTGACCAGTGACCACCAGTATACGTTGTCTGCCTGAAAAACACTCCATATCTGTGCTCAGTGTGCTGCATATATCAGTGCTCACACTGCTTTATTGTGGGGACTGGGGACCACCAGTATATTATATAGGAGGAGTACAGTGCAGAGTTTTGCTGACCAGTGACCACCAGTATACGTTGTCTGCCTGAAAAACACTCCATATCTGTGCTCAGTGTGCTGCATATATCTGTGCTCACACTGCTTTATTGTGGGGACTGGGGACCACCAGTATATTATATAGGAGGAGTACAGTGCAGAGTTTTGCTGACCAGTGACCACCTGTATACGTTGTCTGCCTGAAAACACTCCATATCTGTGCTCAGTGTGCTGCATATATCTGTGCTCACACTGCTTAATTGTGGGGACTGGGGAGCAGCAGTATTATATAGGAGGAGTACAGTGCAGAGTTTTGCTGACCAGTGACCACCAGTATACGTTGTCTGCCTGAAAAACACTCCATATCTGTGCTCAGTGTGCTGCATATATCTGTGCTCACACTGCTTTATTGTGGGGACTGGGGACAACCAGTATATTATATAGGAGGAGTACAGTGCAGAGTTTTGCTGACCAGTGACCACCAGTATACGTTGTCTGCCTGAAAAACACTCCATATCTGTGCTCAGTGTGCTGCATATATCTGTGCTCACACTGCTTTATTGTGGGGACTGGGGACCACCAGTATATTATATAGGAGGAGTACAGTGCAAAGTTTTGCTGACCAGTGACCACCAGTATAAGTTGTCTGCCTGAAAAACACTCCATATCTGTGCTCAGTGTGCTGCATATATCTGTGCTCACACTGCTTTAGTGTGGGGACTGGGGACCACCAGTATATTATATAGGAGGAGTACAGTGCAGAGTTTTGCTGACCAGTGACCACCAGTATATATAGCAGTACGGTACGGAAGGCCACTGCTCTACCTACCTCTGTGTCGTCAAGTATACTATCCATCTAGATTCTATACCTGTGGTGCATTTTAGTTTTGCAGTTTGCTGACAGTGACCACCAGTATATATAGCAGTACGGTACGGAAGGCCACTGCTCTACCTACCTCTGTGTCGTCAAGTATACTATCCATCCATACCTGTGGTGCATTTCAGTTGTGTGCAGTATATATAGTAGTAGGCCATTGCTATTGATACTGGCATATAATTCCACACATTAAAAAATGGAGAACAAAAATGTGGAGGTTAAAATAGGGAAAGATCAAGATCCACTTCCACCTCGTGCTGAAGCTGCTGCCACTAGTCATGGCCGAGATGATGAAATGCCATCAACGTCGTCTGCCAAGGCCGATGCCCAATGTCATAGTAGAGAGCATGTAAAATCCAAAAAACAAAAGTTCAGTAAAATGACCGAAAAATCAAAATTGAAAGCGTCTGATGAGAAGAGTAAACTTGCCAATATGCCATTTACGACACGGAGTGGCAAGGAACGGATGAGGCCCTGGCCTGTGTTCATGGCTATTGGTTCAGCTTCATATGAGGAAGGAAGCACTCATCCTCTCGCTAGAAAACTGAAAAGACTTAAGCTGGCAAAAGCACAGCAAAGAACTGTGCATTCTTCTAAATCACAAATCCCCAAGGAGAGTCCAATTGTGTCGGTTGCGATGCCTGACCTTCCCAACACTGGACGGGAAGAGCTTGCGCCTTCCACCATTTGCACGCCCCCTGCAAGTGCTGGAAGGAGCACCCACAGTCCAGTTCCTGATAGTCAAATTGAAGATGTCACTGTTGAAGTACACCAGGATGAGGATATGGGTGTTGCTGGCGCTGGGGAGGAAATTGACAAGGAGGATTCTGATGGTGAGGTGGTTTGTTTAAGTCAGGCACCCGGGGAGACACCTGTTGTCCATGGGACGAATATGGCCATTGACATGCCTGGTCAAAATACAAAAAAAATCACCTCTTCGGTGTGGAATTATTTCAACACAAATGCGGACAACAGGTGTTAAGCCGTGTGTTGCCTTTGTCAAGCTGTAATAAGTAGGGGTAAGGACGTTAACCACCTAGGAACATCCTCCCTTATACGTCACCTGGCCCGCATTCATCAGAAGTCAGTGACAAGTTCAAAAACTTTGGATGACAGCGGAAGCAGTCCACTGACCACTAAATCCCTTCCTCTTGTAACCAAGCTCCTGCAAACCACACCACCAACTCCCTCAGTGTCAATTTCCACCTTACACAGGAAAGCCAATAGTCCTGCAGGCCATGTCACTGGCAAGTCTGACGAGTCCTCTCCTGCCTGGGATTCCTCCGATGCATCCTTGAGTGTAACGCCTATTGCTGCTAGCGCTGCTGTTGTTGCTGCTGGGAGTCGATCATCATCCCAGAGGGGAAGTCGGAAGACCACTTGTACTACTTCCAGTAAGCAATTGACTGTCCAACAGTCCATTGCGAGGAAGATGAAATATCACAGCAGTCATCCTGCTGCAAAGCGGATAACTCAGGTCTTGTCAGCCTGGGTGGTGAGAAACGTTGTTCCGGTATCCACCGTTAATTCAGAGGCAACTAGAGACTTGTTTGAGGTACTGTGTCCCCGGTACCAAATACCATCTAGGTTCCATTTCTCTAGGCAGGCGATACCGAAAATGTACACAGACCTCAGAAAAAGAGTCACCAGTGTCCTAAAAAATGCAGTTGTACCCAATGTCCACTTAACCACGGACATGTGGACAAGTGGAGCAGGGCAGACTCAGGACTATATGACTGTGACAGCCCACTGGGTAGATGTATTGCCTCCAGCAGCAAGAACAGCAGCGGCGGCACCAGTAGCAGCATCTCGCAAACGCCAACTTGTTCCTTGGCAGGCTACGCTTTGTATCACCGCTTTCCAGAAGAGGCACACAGCTGACAACCTCTTACGGAAACTGAGGAACATCATCGCAGAATGGCTTATCCCAATTGGACTCTCCTGGGGATTTGTGACATCGGACAACGCCAGCAATATTGTGCGTGCATTACATCTGGGCAAATTCCAGCACGTCCCATGTTTTGCACATACATTGAATTTGGTGGTGCTGAATTATTTAAAAAACGACAGGGGCGTGCAAGAGATGCTGTCGGTGGCCCGAAGAATTGCGGGCCACTTTCGGCATTCAGCCACCGCGTGCCGAAGACTGGAGCACCAGCAAACACTCCTGAACCTGCCTTGCCATCATCTGAAGCAAGAGGTGGTAACGAGGTGGAATTCAACCCTCTATATGCTTCAGAGGATGGAGGAGCAGCAAAAGGCCATTCAAGCCTATACATCTGCCCACGATATAGGCAAAGGAGGGGGAATGCACCTGACTCAAGCGCAGTGGAGAATGATTTCAACGTTGTGCAAGGTTCTGCAACCCTTTGGACTTGCCACACGAGAAGTCCGTTCAGACACTGCCAGCCTGAGTCAGGTCATTCCCCTCATCAGGCTTTTGCAGAAGAACCTGGAGACATTGAAGGAGGAGCTAAAACAGAGCGATTCCGCTAGGCATGTGGGACTTGTGGATGGAGCCCTTAATTCGCTTAACCAGGATTCACAGGTGGTCAATCTGTTGAAATCGGAGCACTACATTTTGGCCACCGTGCTCTATCCTAGATTTAAAACCAACGTTGTATCTCTCTTTCCGGCAGACACAAGTCTGCAGAGGTTCAAAGACCTGCTGGTGAGAAAATTGTCAAGTCAAGCGGAACGTGACCCGTCAACAGCTCCTCCTTCACATTCTCCCGCAACTGGGGGTGCGAGGAAAAGGCTAAGAATTCCGAGCCCACCCGCTGGTGGTGATGCAGGGCAGTCTGGAGCGAGTGCTGACATCTGGTCCGGACTGAAGGACCTGGCAATGATTACTGACATGTCGTCTACTGTCACTGCATATGATTCTGTCACCATTGAAAGAATGGTGGAGGATTATATGAGTGACCGCATCCAAGTAGGCACGTCAGACAGTCCGTACGTATACTGGCAGGAAAAAGAGGCAATTTGGAGGCCCTTGCACAAACTGGCTTTATTCTACTTAAGTTGCCCTCCCTCCAGTGTGTACTCCGAAAGAGTGTTTAGTGCAGCCGCTCACCTTGTCAGCAATCGGCGTATGAGGTTACTTCCAGAAAATGTGGAGAAGATGATGTTCATCAAAATGAATTATAATCAATTCCTCCGTGGAGACATTCACCAGCAATTGCCTCCAGAAAGTACACAGGGATCTGAGATGGTGGACTCCAGTGGGGACGAATTAATAATCTGTGAGGAGGGGGATGTACACAGTGAAAGGGGTGAGGAATCGGAGGATGATGATGAGGTGGACATCTTGCCTCTGTAGAGCCAGTTTGTGCAAGGAGAGATTGATTGCTTCTTTTTTGGTGGGGGCCCAAACCAACCAGTAATTTCAGTCACAGTCGTGTGGCAGACCCTGTCGCTGAAATGATGGGTTCGTTAAAGTGTGCATGTCCTGTTTATACAACATAAGGGTGGGTGGGAGGGCCCAAGGACAATTCCATCTTGCACCTCTTTTTTCTTTCATTTTTCTTTGCATCATGTGCTGTTTGGGGACAATTTTTTTGAAGTGCCATCCTGCCTGACACTGCAGCGCCACTCCTAGATGGGCCAGGTGTTTGTGTCGGCCACTTGAGTCGCTTAGCTTAGTCACACAGCGACCTTGGTGCGCCTCTTTTTTTCTTTGCATCATGTGCTGTTTGGGGACAATTTTTTTGAAGTGCCATCCTGCCTGACACTGCAGTGCCACTCCTAGATGGGCCAGGTGTTTGTGTCGGCCACTTGAGTCGCTTAGCTTAGTCACACAGCGACCTTGGTGCACCTCTTTTTTTCTTTGCATCATGTGCTGTTTGGGGACAATTTTTTTGAAGTGCCATCCTGTCTGACACTGCAGTGCCACTCCTAGATGGGCCAGGTGTTTGTGTCGGCCACTTGTGTCGCTTAGCTTAGTCACACAGCGACCTTGGTGCGCCTCTTTTTTTCTTTGCATCATGTGCTGTTTGGGGACAATTTTTTTGTAGTGCCATCCTGTCTGCCACTGCAGTGCCACTCCTAGATGGGCAAGGTGTTTGTGTCGGCCACTTGTGTCGCTTAGCTTAGCCATCCAGCAACCTCGGTGCAAATTTTAGGACTAAAAATAATATTGTGAGGTGTGAGGTGTTCAGAATAGACTGGAAATGAGTGGAAATTATGGTTATTGAGGTTAATAATACTATGGGATCAAAATGACCCCCAAATTCTATGATTTAAGCTGTTTTTGAGGGTTTTTTGTAAAAAAAACACCCGACTCCAAAACACACCCGAATCCGACAAAAAATGTTCAGGGAGGTTTTGCCAAAACACGTCCGAATCCAAAACACGGCCGCGGAACCGAATCCAAAACCTAAACGCAAAACCTGAAACATTTCCGGTGCACATCACTAGTAGGGACAGGGCTGGTATAATGAATGTAGGGACAGGGCCGGTATCATGAATGTTTTTGCTTTTTTTGAGACAATGTGCCGCGAAGAGGACAGCACAGCCAGAAGATACAGGAGAAGGTAAGTCCCTGGGGCCTGGATACAGGGACCGGCAGGAGACAAGGAATGGGGGCAGGCTGGAGACACAGAATGGGGGCAGGCTGAAGGTACAGAAGGGGTGCTTGCTGAAGAGACAGAATTGGGGCTGGAGAGACAGAAGGGGGTTGGAGAGACAGAAGGAGGCTGGAGAGACAGAAGGAGGCTGGAGAGACAGAAGGGGGCTGACTGGAGCTAGAGAGACACTGTGGGGGGAAAGGGGGGGGAGGCGAGAGAGACAGAAAGAGCCTGGAGAGACAGAAGGGGGCTGACTGGAGTTAGAGAGACACTGCGCAGGGGTGGACTGGAGAGACAGAATGAGTCTGGAGAGACAGAAGGGGCTGGCTAGAGAGACACGGGGGGGGGGGCTAGAGAGACACTGAGAGACACTGGGGGGGGGGGCTGGAGAGACAGAAAGAGCCTGGAGAGACAGAAGTGGGCTGGAGAGACAGAAGGGGGCTGGCTGGAGCTAGAGAGACACATTGGGGGCTTGGGCTGGAGAGACAGAAAGAGGCTGGAGAGACAGAAGGGGGCTGGCTGGGGCTAGAGAGACACATTGGGGGGTAGGCTGGAGAGACAGAAAGAGGCTAAAGAGACAGAAGGGGGCTGGCTGGAGCTTGAGAGACACTGCGGGGGGGGGGGGCTGTGGGCTGAAGAGACAGAAAGAGGCTGGAGAGACAGAAAGGGGCTGGCTGGTGCTAGAGAGACACATTGGGGGGGTGGGCTGGAGAGACAGAAAGAGTCTAGAGAGATAGAATGGGGCTGGTTGGAGCTAGAGAGACACATTGGGGGGTAGGCTGGAGAGACAGAAAGAGGCTGGAGAGAGAAGGGGGCTGGCTGGAGCTAGAGAGACACATTGGGGTGGGCTGGAGAGACAGAAAGAAGCTGGAGAGACAGAAGGGGGCTGGCTGGAGCTAGAGAGACACTGCGGGGGGGGGGGGGGGGCTGTGGGCTGAAGAGACAGAAAAAGGCTGGAGAGACAGAAGGGGGCTGGCTGGAACTAGAAAGACACATTGAGGGTGGTCTGGAGAGACAGAAAGAGGCTGGAGAGACAGAAGAGGATGGAAAGACAGAAAGAGGCTGGAGAGACAGAAAGGGGCGGGCTGGAGCTAGAGATACACATGGGGGGTGGGCTGGAGAGACAGCAGGGGGCTGGCTGTAGCTAGAGAGACACATTGCGGGGTGGGCTGGAGAGACAGAAAGAGGCTTGAGAGACAGAAGGGGGCTGGCTGGAGCTAGAGAGACACTGCGGGGGGGGGGGGGAGGCTGTGGGCTGAAGAGACAGAAAGAGGCTGGAGAGACAGAAGGGGGCTGGCTGGAACTAGAAAGACACATGGGGGGGTGGGCTAATTCTGCTAATCTTTCGTTCGCAATTCTGCTAAGCTAAGATACACTCCCAGAGGGCGGCGGCTTAGCGTGTGCAATGCTGCTAAAAGCAGCTAGCGAGCTAACAACTCGGAATCACCCCCAAAGTGTCAAACTTATAAAATTTAGCAAATGTGTTTGACCCTGACCAAGTAGCTGTTCGGCAAAGTTGTAAAGCCGAGACGCCCCGGGCAGCCGCCCAGGATGAGCCCACCTTCCTAGTAGAATGGGCTTTCACCAACTTCGGTATCGGCAATCCTGACGTAAATGAGCGTGCTGAATCGTACCTCTGATCCAGCGTGCAATAGTCTGCTTAGAAGCAGGACACCCAATCTCGTTGGGAGCATACAGGACAAACAGAGCCTCTGTTTTCCGTATCCGAGCTGTTCTTGCGACATAAATCTTCAAAGCTCTAACCACATCTAGAGACTTTGACTCAGTGAAAGTGTCAGTAGCCACTGGCACCACAATAGGTTGGTTCATATGGAAAGATGAAACCACCTTTGGAAGAAAATGTTGGCGAGTTCTCAACTCTGCCCTATCTTCATGGAAGATCAGGTAAGGGCTCTTGTGAGACAAGGCCCCCAACTCAGACACCCGCCTTGCGGATGCCTGGGCCAAAAGCATCACCGCTTTCCAAGTGAGAAACTTCAATTCTATCTCCTGCAGAGGTTCAAACCAATCCGATTGAAGGAACTGCAACACCACATTAAGGTCCCATGGTGCCACTGGAGGCACAAATGGAGGCTGGATGTGCAGAACCCCTTTCACGAAGGTCTGAACTTCTGGAAAGGAGGCCAATTGTTTTTATAAGAAAACTGATAAGGCCGAAATCTGGACCTTGACTGACCCCAATCTAAGGCCCGCATCCACACCAGCCTGCAGAAAATGGAGAAAATGTCCCAACTCAAACTCTTCCGTAGGAGCCTTCTTGGATTCACACCAAGACACATATTTTCTCCAAATACGGTGGTAATGTTTAGACGTTACTCCTTTCCTGGCCTGAATGTGGGGATGACTTCCTTGGGAATACCCTTTCGGGCTAGGATCCGGCGCTCAACAGCCATGCCGTCAAACGTAGCCGCGGTAACTCTTGATACACGCACGTCCCCTGCTGCAGCAGTTCCTCGCGAGGAGGAAGAGGCAGAGGATCTTCTATGAGCAACTGCTGAAGATCTGGATACCAATCCCTCCTTGGCCAGTCTGGGGCAATGAAGATTGCTCGAACTGTTGTTCGTTTTATTATTTTGAGAACTTTTGGAATCAGTGGAAGTGGAGGAAAAACATATACCGACCGAAACACCCACTGGGTCACCAGTGCATCCACTGCTATTGCTTGAGGGTCTCTCGACCTGGAACAATATCTCTGAAGTTTCTTGTTTAGACGAGATGCCATCATGTCTACTTGAGGAACTCCCCAAAGACTTGTCACCTCTGTGAAGACTTCTTGCTGGAGGCCCCACTCTCCTGGATGGAGATCATTCCGTGCTGCTGTCTGCTGAGGAAGTCTGCTTCCCAGTTGTCCACTCCCGGAATGAAAATTGCTGACAGAGCTCTTACACGCCTTTCTGCCCAGAGGAGAATCCTTGTCACCTCTGCCATTGCTGCTCTGCTTTTCGTTCCACCTTGCCTGTTTATGTACGCGACTGCTGTTACATTGTCTGACTGGATCTGCACGGGATGATCTTGAAGAAGATGTACCGCTTGTAGAAGGCCGTTGTAAATGGCTCTCAATTCCAGAACGTTTATGTGAAGGCAGGCTTCCTGACTTGACCATTTTCCTTGGAAGCTTTCCCCCTGTGTGACAGATCTCCAGCCTCGGAGTAGGTGGGATCCGGACCACTTGTCCAACAGGTCCCAATGGAATACTCTGGCATGAAATCGGCCAAACTGTATGGCCTCGTAGGCCGCTACCATTTTCCCCAACAACCGAATGCATTGATGGATCGACACGCTTGTTGGTTTCAATATTTGTTTGACCATTTTCTGGATTTCCAGAGCCTTTTCCACTGGAAGAAATACTCTCTGTACTTCTGTGTCCAGAATCATCCCTAAAAAAGACAATCTTGCCGTCGGTTCCAACTGCGACTTTGGAAAATTCATGATCCAACCGTGTTGTTGGAGTATTGACAGGGAGAGTGCGATGTTCTGCACCAACTGTTCCCTGGATCTCGCTTTTATCAGGAGATCGTCCAGATAAGGAATAATAATGACTCCTTTTTGACGAAAGAGGACCATCATTTCCGCCATTACCTTGGTGAATACCCTCGGTGCCGTGGAGAGATCGAATGGCAACGTCTGGAACTGGTAATGGCAATCCTGTACTGCAAATCTCAGATAAGCTTGGTGAGGAGGATAAATGGGAACATGCAAGTAAGCATCCTTTATGTCTACTGACACCATGAAGTCCCTCTCCTCCAGACTGGAAATCACTGCTCTCAGGGATTCCATCTTGAACTTGAACCTTTTTAGGTAGAGATTCAGATTTTTCAGGTTTAAAATCGGTCTGACCGAGCCGTCCGGCTTCGGAACTACAAAGAGGCTTGAATAAAAACCTTCTCCTTGTTGTGACAAGGGTACCAGGACAATGACCTGATCCTAACATAATTTTTGAATTGCTGATGTTACTGCCTCTCTTTCTGGAAGAGAAGCTGGCAAATTCGATTTGAAAAATCAGCATGGGGGGACGTCCTGAAACTCCAGTTTATACCCATGGGACACTATTTGTAAGACCCATGGGTCCAGGCCAGATTGAATCTGGCCTGGACCCATGGTTTCAGACTTGCTCCCACCCGAGCGGACTCCCACAAGGGTGCCCCAGCGTCATGCTGCAGATTTGGCAGAAGCAGGGGTTGATTTCTGCTCCTGGGATCCTGGAGACGCTGCGGATTTCTTTCCTCTTCCCCTTTCCTCTTCCTGCAAAGAAGGGGGGAACATTTGGCCTTTTTGTATTTGTTGGGCCGAAAGGACTGCATATGAGAGTGATATGTCTTTTTCTCCGGTGCAGGAGCATAAGGCAAGAACGTCGACTTACCTGCGGTGGCCGCCGAGACTAACGCATCCAGCCCATCACCAAATAAGGCCTCACCTTTATACGGGAGAGCCTCCATATTTCTTTTGGCATCTGCATCAGCATTCCACTGGCGAATCCACAACGCCCTCTGAGCCGATACTGCCATTGTAGCGGCTGCTGAACCCAAGAGTCCAATATCCTTTATAGCTTCTAGCATGTATGCAGTAGCGTCTTTGATATGACCTAACGTTAGGAGTATCTCGTCTCTATCTATCGTGTCAATTTCAGATGATAGGTTGTCTGACTATTTTTCGATAGCACGACTCACCCACGCGCAAGCAATGGTGGGTCTGAGCAGCGTACCATTGGCCACATAAATAGATTTTAACGTAGTCTCCATTTTGCGGTCTGCCGGCTCCTTTAGTGAAGCCGTCCCAGGTGCAGGTGTAAGAGGTGCGGCTGCGCGTGTGGTGGTGCCTGCTGCCGTGCAGGTGTAGTCTCGGTACTCACCAGGCGCCGCTCTCTCTCACCTTCAGGTACCGGAACCTTCAACGGACCTGGCAATCTTCAATCGGATCCGGACACGGCGATTCCCTCTCGGAGCTGTCCGACGACCGAGCTGAGGAGAGAATAGTTTACCTTAAAAGGGGGTATCAACCCTTCTTCCACTGGAAAAGGGGATACCCCAGGGGTGACCGCGACCTTCACCGGCTGGGTGAAAGGTCATCACTGGCACAAAGCCTCAGCCACCCAGATTTCACACACTCGCGCTCTCGCACGTAGTGTGATGAAAAGGATTCTCACGTCCGTGAGCAATCCCGACTCCAGCGCTCGGGGACAGACAAGGGACAAATGTACACGGATGCTACTCACCGTCACAAGTCTTGCACTCCGATCTTCTCCACTTACAGGTCCCTGTAAGGAGGCAAAGAGAAACAGCCGTGCAGGGCCAAGAACTACCCTAGTGTGCGTCCGCTACACTAGCTACATAAACAGAGCCCTCAAACTAGCTCGTGTGGGTGGTGCAACACAACTATGCACAACTTAAACAACACATACACTTTGCCCTGCACGGTACCAACATACATCACAATATCGGAATACAAGATCACACGGTGCTGTCCCTTTAAATCTCCCCCGCTGCTGAAAGAGGGTGGGCGCCACACAGCCTGCCCACCTCCTGTACACTTCCCTTATGTGGGCCTCAGGCCTGCCTACCTAAATACCTCAGGGTGGCCTGGGCCTAGCGCCCAGTGCCACCTTTATTCACCTCGTGGGTCTTATTCACTGGGCCTAGCGCCCCCTAGCTGCACACAGGCCGGAGGCCTGACTTCACCCACGGGCCTAGCGCCCGCCTAACTTGTCACCCTTTGGGTGACCTGGGCCTTGTGTCCAGGGTCACCTTATATATACCTACTGCCCAGTATACACTAGGGCCTAACGCCCTCTAATGCCCCACAGGCCTATTGCCTGATCTGCCCCTCGGGCCTAATGCCCGCCTACGGCGCCGTCGAGGTGGCTTGGGCCTAACGCCCAAACCACCGACTATGAAGATGACCCCCAACCTCCTATCTGCGCAACAGGCCTAGTGCCTGAATTGTGCCCCCGGGCCTAATGCCTGTCCCTGGTGGTCGAGGGAGGAAAAGGGAGGGGGTGAAAGTTGCCTCACTGAGGCCTCACCTGCTCCAGGGATCTCCAGCGCCCTCTTCTGCCGCTGACCCGTCCTGGCCAGCAGCGTCGCCTCCGCTGCTCCGCGTCCAGCCGCCGCTGGACATCTTCCTTCAGGAGCCCGACATCTTCTGGCCTCTTCAGCGGCCACCGGAGCTCTTCTCCCCACGGCCGCCGTCTTCTTCTCCGCGCCGGACTCTCTTCTCCGCTCCGGCGCGCCGAACCTCTTCTCCAGGACCCGGCTGCTTTCCTCTTCGCGCTCTTCCGCGCGTCCGGTGTCTTCGGCTCCCGCCCGGCGTCTGACGTCAGACGCCAGGGGCGGGGCCTATGACGCGGCGAGCGCCGATTGGCTCGCCGCGTCCCTCTCTGATTGGCTGCCGCTCCGGGAGCCGCGATTGGCTCCCGGAGGGCGCCAACGTTTGAATCTACCCGCAGCCTCCGGTCCGGTGCAGGGAAAAGGGTAATCCCTGCACCGGACACCCGCCGCCACACACTGACAGGCGCTGGGGACAGACAAGCTGTCCCAGCGCTGTCAGCGACGTTGTCCCGCAGGGGACACAGGCACCCTGGCTGCTGCTGGAATGTGTCCTGTAAAACAGGACACATTCCCACACAGGGAGAATCACCTTTTTTGTTAACCTTGACAGAGCACTGTCTAATACCGGGGGTGATTCCCATCTTTTCCTGTCCTCTGCTGGGAAAGGATAAGCAATCTGAATCCTTTTGGGAATATGAAATTTCTTTCCAGGATTCACCCAAACTCCCTCAAAAAGAGTATTTAGCTCGTGAGAAGGAGGGAAAGTTACCTTACATTTATTTTCCTTATAGAAATAAGCCTTCTCCTGAGGTACAGTAGGGGCTTCTGTAACCTCTAAGACCTCCTTTATAGCAACAATCATATATTGTACGCTTTTTGCCAATTTGGGATCTATCCCCCTGGAATCACTATCGTCGACACCGGAATCAGAGTCCGTGTCGGTATCAGTATGTACAATGTTTTCAATCTCTTATGTGACCCAGAGGGGTCGCCTGCGGATGAAAAGGCAGAACTATGAGAAATCACATCTTATAACTGATTTTCTCCAGCTTTCTGTATGAGACTCAGACTTATCTAATCTCCTACTGATATAATTCACACTATCACGTATTTCTTTCCCCCATTCAGGCTCGTGTTGTGCCAGCAGCGCCACCACATTACAACTCTGTGTCCCTAAAATGGCTCTCTCAGGGGAAGAGCTCCCTGCCTCAGACATGTCACACACGTGCACAAACACACCACAGACACTCCGGGACTTATAGGGGACAGACCCACAGTAAAATCTGTCAGAAGGACACAGATAGGAGCAGCCAGTTCACAAACGCAGCGCCAGTAACACAATGTCTGTGAAACATAAAATGCCCACAGACATACAGCGCTTTTTTATAATGTCAATACACAATGTAAAGCACCAATTTCACTGTGCCCCCCCCCCCCCCGTTTTGCACCCTGATATTTGTATTCAGTAGTGGAGGAGGACCAGCGTTTTCTCTGCAGCCTGAGGAGAGAAAATGGCGCTGAGCCGTGTGCTGGCTGACTGAGGAGGAAGCTCCACTCTTCAGTGGCGTGTTTCTCCTCAGCTTTTATGAGGTAATTTATTATACTGGCGGGGGTAGGACTGTGCCTCAGCAACTTATGCCCCTTATTTATGCCAGTTTCCATAGGTTTTATGCTGCCCAGGGCGCCCCTCCCCCGCGCCCTGCAGTGCCTGTGTATATGTGGGCAACATGGCGCACTGCGCTCCCGCCAGCCGCGCGGTACTTTTAGCCGTCACTTTCTTGATTGAAGATCTGTCTTCTAACACTCACCTGTCTTCTGACTTCTGGCTCTGTGAGGGGGGTGACGGCGTGCTGTGGGAGTGAGCATCTAGGCACGGCTAGCGTTCAGTTCCCTTCAGGAGCTAATTGTGTCCTGTCAGCCAGAAGCAGAGCCATGAAACTCTATAAGAAGTTGGTTCCTACTTCTGCCCCCTCAGTCCCATGATGCAGGGAGACTGTTGCCAGCAGATCTCCCTGAAAATAAAAAACCTAACATAAGTCTTTTCAGAGAAACTCAGTAAAGCTCCCCTGAAGTGCATCCAGTCTGCCTGGGCACATTTTCTAAAACTGAGGTCTGGAGGAGGGGCATAGAGGGAGGAGCCAGTTCACACCCTTGAAAAGTTTTAAAGTGCCCATGGCTCCTGCGGAACCGTCTATACCCCATGGTACAGAAGTGGACCCCAGCATCCTCTAGGACGTATGAGAAAAAATATTTATTATCCTGAACACTTACAAAAATTCACATAGACGTATAAAAACACAAATTTTAAAGCTCTTTTTAGCTAATTTAGCTTAATTAGGATAGATTAGATCTCAAATGTTTAGCCCCCTAAATCTCCCATACTTTTCAGAATGGCCCTCTCAAAATCAGGGGGGGGGGGGGGGGAGTGCATATGCACCTACGCCATGGGTCTTCAACCTGTGGCCCTCCAGCTGCTGCGGAACTACACATCCCACCATGCCCTGCCACAGTTTTGCTATTAAGGCATGGTAAAACTGAGGCAGGGCATGCTGGGATGTGTAGTTCCACAGCAGCTGGAGGGCCACAGGTTGAAGACCTATGACCTACGCACACCACTCTCTAGTTCCGCCACTGGGTCAGGGATAGGTTGGGGAAGTGTAAGTAGTGATAGGGTGCAGCTGCAGCTAGGACTCAGGGTTATGCCGTAGCGGACAGTCATTTTATTTCTCCTGGGTTAATTATATCTACTTGTATTATTAGGAACTAAGGAGAAATTATTTTACTGAGAAAATGTAAAAAAGTGCTAGACACGGCCCCCCTGCAGTGCACCCCCTAATAAAATTAGCTGTGCACGTCTATGTATAACGCAGCATATTCCGGTGCGCTTTACAATCAGAACAACAGTTATAAAACAAAACTTGGCAAAGACAGAAAGAATAGAGGCAGGAAGGCCCTGCTCGCAAGCTTACACTCTATATAATTCATATTATACATAATAATAATAAAAAAGAATATTTTATACTCTACACTGAATATCAGTTACTAAATAAAAACCTCCTTCCGATTCTCTCAGCCTCCCTTTTGCGTGCGCCTTAAACGGGCTGAAAAATCATTTTAACTCCAAGGTGAAAATTACTAGTCAATAAATAATTGTTTTTTATCTGTACATTTCAGCAATAAATCTGTCTCTAGATGACCCCCCCTCTTTAATTACAGCAACATCCAGAAAATTAATTTGATTAAAGTTACAAGTCAAGGTGAATTTAATTGCATCATGTTTATTATTAGTAGACTAGATAATTAACGTTAAATCTTCAATAGACCCATCCTATAACAGGAATGCATCTTTCCATATACCCCCCAAATCTCACAGAGAGGAATAGACCTCCGCTCATTAAGGGTGCCGTCCAATTTAGTAGCAAAATTAAATAATGACATTAATATGTTTAATAGGATAAATCTCAGTGATTAATCCTCCACAAATCAGACAAGAGCGGGTTATAAAAATGAAGTTGAAAGTTACACTTAATTTATTTTAGAAGAGTGACATTACAGAATCTCTTGTTTAATGAGCGACGGGCTGTGACGGGGATCGGCGGAAAAAGTTAGATAATTCCGGGAGATTTGGGAAGGCGGCAGGGAAAGCAGGTTCAGTGCAGGTCACCCGAAGCATTTCCTGCAAGATACATTTTCATAGTAATATCTGGATGATAATCGAGTTTTACATTTATAAATGGGGTTGTTACCATTTCAGTACCCCCTAATTATGGCCCTCATTCCGAGTTGTTCACTCGCAAGCTGCTTTTAGCAGCTTTGCACACGCTAAGCCGCCGCCTACTGGGAGTGAATCTTAGCTTATCAAAATTGCGAACGAAAGATTCGCAATATTGCGAAAAGACTTCTCTGTGCAGTTTCTGAGTAACTCGAGACTTACTCTGCCAGTGCGATCAGTTCAGTGCTTGTCGTTCCTGGTTTGACGTCACAAACACTCCCAGCGTTCGCCCAGACACTCCACCGTTTCTCCAGACACTCCCGCGTTTTTCCCAGAAACGGCAGTGTTTTTTCACACACTCCCATAAAACGGCCAGTTTCCGCCCAGAAACACCCACTTCTTGTCAATCACATTACGATCACCAGAACGAAGAAAAAACCTTGTAATGCCGTGAGTAAAATACCTAACTGCACAGCAAATTTACTTGGCGCAGTCGCAGTGCGAACATTGCGCATGCGCAATTAGCGGAAAATCACTGCGATGCGAAGAAAATTACCGAGCGAACAACTCGGAATGACCACCTATGTATGATGTGCAAAATTAGGTCTGCGCTTGATTTAATATTTAATCCAATTCTTACTGTATCTGAAGTATTTAGATTTTGGGAAAGATATTAGGAAACTAATACCTCTTTTATACCGAGCTTTTTGACCCGGATTATTGGCGGCTTAATCCAGGTTGCAGCTCGGGGTAAAAGGGTTTACCCGGGTCCAGTGACCCATGAATCCAATCCGGGTAGCTTGCAGGGTTTTTCTGGGAAGGACCCTTGTGGTGGTGCAGTGTAAACGGGCGAGCTCCGTCAATGCGACCCGTGACCCATTCACAGCATAGAAAAGCCGGCGCTAGGAGATGATCTCCTAGCGCCGGAACTGCACATGTGACCACTGACGTCACCGACCCGGCAATAAGCCAAGTCTTGCCGCCTGTCCGTTCACAGTTGGAGCCGGTTACAAAATCCCGGGATCCTTTATAGTTGGTCCAGTGTCTTGTCTGCCACTGAGACTGTTATTTCGTGTTGTTTTCTTTTCCCAGCTATGTGTAATTACTTAACGAGCTTTATCTGTTCTTATTCAGTGATCAATCAGGGGAATAACTGAGCATTTAACTGGTCCCTTGAGGCTGAAGCTGCATCTGGAAATTCTCTTTTCCTCTACTCCAACACTGGTCCACCCTCATCCAGAATTCCCATCTGTGGGAGACGCGGATACGCATGATTTGGCTGTGGGAGCTGTTCTGCTAATAAAGGACTGGGCCTAATATTATGTTACATTGTGACCACTTTTCACAGCATGGATGGGGGTTGAGTCCAGATTGGACGCAGCTGAGCCCCTGTCTGCGTCTTTTGCTGGTTGTGCGTCTGCGACTTTATGCAAATGCAGCTACAAAGCCCCTCCTACTAATGCACATCTTGTGTATAAATGTGAATCGTTAGATGCTGAAATACCCCTTGGTGTGTCTATAGGTGCACTATCAGTCACAGCACGGAAACTCGCACAAGCCCTATGACGTGCTAGGGCCACAGGGCAGGACTGTCTGACCCTAGAGTGAATTCACCAATAAGCAGTGGCAAATTTCCCATTAGGCACATGAGGCATAGCGGCGGCACTTGTTGGGGGCGGCACTTGTTGGGGGCGGCACTTGTTGGGGGGGGGCACTTGGATGCATGTGTCGGTACTGTCAGCCCCAAAACTACCAGTAACTGCTAAATATTTCCACTGTACTATACCATGTGCCGTCTTCTCTGGAGTGTAAACAGGTAGGACATGCACAGACTGCCCCTGTAAGCTGTCCTGCTTAGTAAATATGTATAATTAATATGTTATTGACCTATAACCAGTCAATAAAAATAATACAATTAGGCAGGTGGGGGGGGGGGGAAGGGGGGGTGGCCGTTGCTGGTGTGCCTAGGGGCGCCCTCCCCCCTAAATCTGCCCCTGCCGATATGGAGCATTGGAGAAGATAGAAAATCTAGATTAATTTAGTATGCTACCAGGCTGTGTTATCTATAGTGTAACTACCTAGTACAGATGGTGCTTTGGATACAGGATGGATCAATCTAGGACATGTGTGTCTGCAATGGCTGTGGTAGAACTTGAGTCAGTAGCAGCTCTAAACACAGATGGTATATATGGAGACGGAGACTGCATACAGGAGGCTAGGCTTAGCAGACTGTGGCAAATGCACATGTATAGCTGCAGGAGGCAGACAGCACACTGGTGTAAGATAAGTACAACATAATGAGCAGATGGTAACTCCTACCTGCAGGATGGTGAACACTGAAAACAGGCTGAATCAAATAGAACAGGAGAAAACAACATAGAGAGCTGGTACAGATGCTGGAGCTCAGGACAGAGAGTACATCTGTCACTGGAGACCAGGAGACCTAGAAGACTAGATGTACTGGCAATGGACAGGTGACAGGAAGCAGTTTAAATAGGGAGCTCTAGCACAGGATTGGAAGTGATAGTCATGTGCAGAGTATAGATGCTGTGAATGGCTGAATCTGTCTCAGTAGACTTCAGGCAAGATGGATATGCACTTGCCACGCCGGACTGCAGCTACAGGAGAATCCTGACAAGACTGACCAGCAGATCAGATATGCGCCAGCCACTAAATCAGCAGCGCCGGGTAGGGTAAGAGAGTCTAAGTACCCATTTTGTGACACAGAGTTTGCTTATAACAATGCTTAAGATAGTTCCACTTCCCAAAGCCATTCATTGAACATGATACAGATATCACACAGCTTTTATTCCAGGTCTACCCATTACCACTTACAGAAAAGGTGTCTCTGATACATAGCTGCTTCATGCAACTCTCCAATAAGCTGTTTCTCCTCCCTTATTCTCTTTTCCTTATAGACATTTAGGCAACATAGGTCCAAAGTGTCCTTTTACTTCTCACTTTAGCCCCTATTTATTACTATCCGTATTTCAGATCAGTCTGTGATGTGATAATATCTCCTACAGTCGCACTGCGATATTATAAAATATATAAGGAATTTATTATCATTTGTATCCTGGGACAGAGCTTACGAGAAAGCAGTGACCCTGCAAATCCCCTCCCCACACTTGTTGGGTATTTTTATAAAATAATACCCAATGTGTCTGTGCACGCACGAGTAACCCCTCTTCTGTGCTCCTGCCCCGGACCTCCGAATCTCGCCCTGTACCACTTCCCTGCTCCCTGTCTCATCTCCTGTCCTTGTTCCTAGTAATAGTAGAAAATAAATAAAATAAAACTTATCTCCATTCAGAGATCGTGATTGGTGGACTACTTCTCCGTGACCCGACCAGCTGATCTGTGCACTCCGCTGAGGTGTAGTGAAAGTTCTGGCTGACACCTCATCTGAGCACACAGATCAGCTGGTTGAGTCACATAGAAGGAGCTTACCGATCCCTGAATGGAGATAAGTTTTATTTTATATTATAACTATTTTCTCTTTGATCAGCCTGTGGTCTATTAGACACGCCGGCTGATCACAGAGGCGGGATCCGGGCTCCGCGCTGCCTGTCAGCATTCAGGTAGGCCAAAGCAGGAGTAGGGAAAATGGAGGGAGGTCTGCATAACGCCATCTGAAGATGACATTATTTTTGTGATGCTCCCTTCATTATTTTTAAATTTAGCTTTAGCAAATCTGAAACGGAATCTATTTTCCCATTACAGGTATGGGAAATGTGATCTGCTTTCAAAAAAATATGTGAATTTGAGGTCACAGAGAGAAATTTTTCATACAGATAAGTGATACAAAAATAATGTGAAAAGCGTGTGCACATTATGGTACTAAAGAAAATATTCATAAATATGCCCCTTTGTGATAAAATGCTTAGCAGGATTTCCTTATGGATCAGTGGCTGGGAACTTTTTATGTGGATCATAGGTTCTTAAACGCGGTCCTCAAGGCACCCCAACGGTCCAGGTTTTAAGTTTGTCCATGCTTGGCCACAGGTGGCTTAATTAGCACCTCTAGCAATTTGATTTAACCATCTGTGCTGAGTCACGGATATACCTAACACCTGGACCATTGGGCGCCTTGAGGACAGCGTTTGAGAACTTCTGATTTAGAGGGTGACCTGCTGTGTTGGAGGAATGGGCCCAGGAAAGAAGTGACTGCCGGAGGTTTCCTGCAAGGAGATAAAATAACATCTGGATTACTGATGGTGTTTGTATCACCACCTAACTGCTGGTCACGGGGCTTATGCCCTGAGCTAGCGCAGCGTATGGGTGATTCTATAAATGAGAATGAATAAGAAGAGCAATGATCAATGTGGCAGCCATGATTTGTGCCAGAAGATATGATAGATTTTTGTGGTCACTAAGGATTCCATGGTACATCTGAGTATATAAGCTTATAGATGGCAATCCTTGTGATAGACGGCAATCCATTCATTTATTACAGTAAGGGTACCAACACCAAAGCATTCCATTCAGCCTTTCTTCTCCCCGATGGAGTGTTGGAACTTTATCACTTCCATTGGTAAGTGCACTTACGGGTGCTCTATATTCCTAATTGTATCACACCATTGACTTTTATTTGTTTCCCATAAGTATCTGATTTCTTGGAGATTGGGAAAGACTGGGACGACTTGTTGCCGTTCACCAAGCGACACGCCAGAAATAAGATCTGACTACTGTGGGTGTCACCAATTCTCTGAGGTTTATGTTGCGCCATCATCATCCCCATCTATGTAGATAATTGCAGAAAAAAATTCTTAAAGCTGATATTGCAATTCATCAAGGGCAAACACTATTGTCATGGTCTCTACTACGGGTGGTATTTAGGTTGCCGGCTGTTGGGATCCCAGCGCACAGTCCGGCGCCGGTATGCTGGCCGCCGGGAGCCCGGCCGCTAGCATACCATACTACACCCTCTAATACAATAGTCATTATCAGAAGGAAGATATCTAGAAAAATACTATAAGGCTGGACAATACTGTATGCTGTAAGACAGGATCAGCGGAGAAGGGTCCTCTATGGGAACTGGAGGTGGCATCAGACTTTTCCATACAGTCTCAAGAGAAATTCCCTTTCCTGATATTTGCCAAACCAAGTAGGCGCTGTGTACTTGGCTCCGTTTACAATCCTTCAAAAGATATTGTGTCACCCAAAAAAGAAACCTTCTGATGTTCAATCACACATTTTCCATCATAGCATGAAGACGTTGACGTGTCACATTGCAGACAGGATTTTACAGGTAGACGATAAGGATAAAATAAATCAAGATGCCATAATAATAGATAAAGTCATACTTGTATAGAAGATGTCCAAAATCAGGTTGATGGAGCTTTGAAAAACAGGACATTGGTGAAGCTAGGGCATTGGCTCCAGAGTGGCTGACGTTTGCATGGAATGTGGCTCTGTCCTCCTGTCCTCTGTGTGGCAGAGGACAACCACGCTTTACCATGATACTTATATTAAGTCATCTGAAGTTAGGGCAGAGTCTGAGCGGACCACTGTTCCGTTCTATATGAAACCATAGCATTTAGCGCCGTGCCATGAAAGGAGTAAACCTCCAAAAAATAAAATGGAAACTGAATAAACTTCCTTTGCTGAATTCATACAGATAACAAAAAAAAACTTTTTGCGGAGAATTCTCCTACATCTGTTTGGATACAGAGTTTACCAAATAATTAAGAACAAGGTAAAACAATTTTACTCTTGGAACGTAATACAAACATAATTGTTTTTACCATCTGCTGATTCTTGATTGTCCAAAGAGCTGAGAGATTCATAAGACAATGGTATCACCAAGCCAAAAATTCTCCAGCTGACGATCCTCAAACCTCCCAGTACAGGTAATCCGATCTACCAGACTGTGGAACCCCAACTTTTTAGATGTGTATGTGGCATACCTCGTAAGTCAGCTCAGGTTCTTCACTCCATTTTCGGAGAGGTGAGAAAGGTAGGTATACTTGAAGATACGTGAAACCAGCTTGCTTTTCAAGAAAAACACAGTTTAATTTGAGGGTCGGCAGAAATCAGCCACCACTTGGCAATTGGGACAATGTCACAATACAGCTTTAGAAAAGAAGGCATAAAATATAACAACAGACATTTTCACAATAGCTTACCGGGCCCGGCAGTGAGACTCTAGACACTCAATCCTACACCACATTATCAGCACTGGTTCCATATAACTGCTTCACTGTTACCTTCATAATAATCTCACTACACTCTAACTCAGGCCCGCTTCAGTATTAGTATTAACTCTATAGTTACACCTCAGCATAAACAATTTCTCAGTAACATTTACCCTTTAAAGTTTGGCACGATATCTCAACGTCCATTAAGCATTAGGTAACTGATGTTGAGTTTTCAGTGGTTGCAGCTGGTTGGAGCTCATAGGTAGACTGACAGTGGGCGTCTCTATACTTGTATATTCAGAAGCATGGCAATACACCAGGGAAGGGCTTTGTAGCAGCATTAGCATAGAGTCACAGACGCAGCTGCAGCAAAAGATGCAAGACAGGCCGCAACTGCGCCCAACTCACCATCAGGCCCTATGAGAAGGGATCCCGCCCCCTCTACAAATTCCACCCCCTCAATAGACCCTGCCCCCTTTAGGGCTGCTTTAAGAAATTTCCCAGGCTGGTTTCCTATCCCACGCCGCCCCTGGTATATAACAAGGGGTGTTACTGTCAGTGTATCTCTTCTGTTATATACACACAGTGTATATCTCATCACTATCACGCTGTTATGTCTCCTGGTTCCTGAGTATATAACAAGGGGTGTTACTGTCAGTATATCTCTTCTGTTATATACACACAGTGTATTTCTCATCACTATCACGCTGTTATGTCTCCTGGTTCCTGAGTATATAACAAGGGGTGTTACTGTCAGTATATCTCTCCTGTTATATACACACAGTGTATATCTCATCACTATCACGCTGTTATATCTCCTGGTTCCTGAGTATATAACAAGGGGTGTTACTGTCAGTGTATATCTCTTCTGTTATATACACACAGTGTATTTCTCATCACTATCACGCTGTTATATCTCCTGGTTCCTGAGTATATAACAAGGGGTGTTACTGTCCGTGTATATCTCTTCTGTTATATACACACAGTGTATTTCTCATCACTATCACGCTGTTATGTCTCCTGGTTCCTGAGTATATAACAAGGGGTGTTACTGTCAGTATATCTCTTCTGTTATATACACACAGTGTATTTCTCATCACTATCACGCTGTTATGTCTCCTGGTTCCTGAGTATATAACAAGGGGTGTTACTGTCAGTATATCTCTCCTGTTATATACACACAGTGTATTTCTCATCACTATCACGCTGTTATGTCTCCTGGTTCCTGAGTATATAACAAGGGGTGTTACTGTCAGTGTATCTCTTCTGTTATATACACACAGTGTATTTCTCATCACTATCACGCTGTTATGTCTCCTGGTTCCTGAGTATATAACAAGGGGTGTTACTGTCAGTGTATCTCTCCTGTTATATACACACAGTGTATATCTCATCACTATCACGCTGTTATGTCTCCTGGTTCCTGAGTATATAACAAGGGGTGTTACTGTCAGTGTATCTCTCCTGTTATATACACACAGTGTATTTCTCATCACTATCACGCTGTTATGTCTCCTGGTTCCTGAGTATATAACAAGGGGTGTTACTGTCAGTATATCTCTTCTGTTATATACACACAGTGTATTTCTCATCACTATCACACTGTTATGTCTCCTGGTTCCTGAGTATATAACAAGGGGTGTTACTGTCAGTGTATCTCATCTGTTATATATACACAGTGTATATCTCATCACTATCACGCTGTTATGTCTCCTGGTTCCTGAGTATATAACAAGGGGTGTTACTGTCAGTATATCTCTTCTGTTATATACACACAGTGTATATCTCATCACTATCACACTGTTATGTCTCCTGGTACCTGAGTATATAACAAGGGGTGTTACTGTCAGTATATCTCTCCTGTTATATACACACAGTGTATTTCTCATCACTATCACGCTGTTATGTCTCCTGGTTCCTGAGTATATAACAAGGGGTGTTACTGTCAGTGTATCTCTCCTGTTATATACACACAGTGTATATCTCATCACTATCACGCTGTTATGTCTCCTGGTTCCTGAGTATATAACAAGGGGTGTTACTGTCAGTGTATCTCTCCTGTTATATACACACAGTGTATATCTCATCACTATCACGCTGTTATGTCTCCTGGTTCCTGAGTATATAACAAGGGGTGTTACTGTCAGTATATCTCTTCTGTTATATACACACAGTGTATATCTCATCACTATCACGCTGTTATGTCTCCTGGTTCCTGAGTATATAACAAGGGGTGTTACTTTCAGTGTATCTCTCCTGTTATATACACACAGTGTATATCTCATCACTATCACGCTGTTATGTCTCCTGGTTCCTGAGTATATAACAAGGGGTGTTACTGTCAGTATATCTCTTCTGTTATATACACAGTGTATATCTCATCACTATCACGCTGTTATGTCTCCTGGTTCCTGAGTATATAACAAGGGATGTTACTGTCAGTGTATCTCTCCTGTTATATACACACAGTGTATATCTCATCACTATCACGCTGTTATGTCTCCTGGTTCCTGAGTATATAACAAGGGGTGTTACTGTCAGTGTATCTCTTTTGTTATATACACACAGCGTATTTCTCATCACTATCACGCTGTTATGCCTCCTGGTTCCTGAGTATATAACAAGGGGTGTTACTGTCAGTGTATCTCTCCTGTTATATACACACAGTGTATATCTCATCACTATCACGCTGTTATGTCTCCTGGTTCCTGAGTATATAACAAGGGGTGTTACTGTCAGTATATCTCTTCTGTTATATACACACAGTGTATATCTCATCACTATCACGCTGTTATGTCTCCTGGTTCCTGAGTATATAACAAGGGGTGTTACTGTCAGTGTATCTCTTTTGTTATATACACACAGCGTATTTCTCATCACTATCACGCTGTTATGTCTCCTGGTTCCTGAGTATATAACAAGGGGTGTTACTGTCAGTGTATCTCTTCTGTTATATACACACAGTGTATATCTCATCACTATCACGCTGTTATGTCTCCTGGTTCCTGAGTATATAACAAGGGGTGTTACTGTCAGTATATCTCTCCTGTTATATACACACAGTGTATATCTCATCACTATCACGCTGTTATGTCTCCTGGTTCCTGAGTATATAACAAGGGGTGTTACTGTCAGAATATCTCTCCTGTTATATACACAGTGTATACAGGGCCGGTTCAAGGGCGCAGAGCGCCCCGGGCAGGAAAGGGGCGTGGCCTAATACAGGGGGCGTGGTGAGTCACGCCCCCTGTACATTGAAAGCGCCGCTTGAATGCTGAGCGGTGCGCGATGACGTCATCGCGCACCGCACAGCAAAAGGTCCTCTCCACGAAGAGAAACTAGACGCTATGCGTCTAGTTCCCTTCGTGGAGAGGACCTTTGCTGTGCGGTGCGCGATGACGTCATCGCGCACCGCTCAGCAGTTACTCTCCACGAAGGGAAACTAGACGCATAGCGTCTAGTTCCCTTCACAGGAGGCGCCGAGGACGGGGACGGCAGCGGGCAGCGGAGGCGGACGGGGGACACAGCGGGCAGCAGTGGCGGATCTTGCCACGGTGCGGCGCCCTCCGGATGGCGCCAGCGCCCTCCGGAAGGCGGCGCCCCGGGCAAAAGTCCTGCTTGCCCGTGGCAAGAACCGCCACTGAGTGTATATCTCATCACTATCACACTGTTATGTCTCCTGGTTCCTGAGTATATAACAAGGGGTGTTACTGTCAGTGTATCTCTTCTGTTTGTATCTCTTCTGTTATATATACACAGTGTATATCTCATCACTATCACACTGTTATGTCTCCTGGTTCCTGAGTATATAACAAGGGGTGTTACTGTCAGTATATCTCTTCTGTTATATACACACAGTGTATATCTCATCACTATCACGCTGTTATGTCTCCTGGTTCCTGAGTATATAACAAGGGATGTTACTGTCAGTGTATCTCTTCTGCTATATACACAGTGTATTTCTCATCACTATCACGCTGTTATATCTCCTGGTTCCTGAGTATATAACAAGGGGTGTTACTGTCAGTGTATCTCTTCTGTTATATACACACAGTGTATTTCTCATCACTATCACGCTGTTATGTCTCCTGGTTCCTGAGTATATAACAAGGGGTGTTACTGTCAGTGTATCTCTTCTGTTATATACACACAGTGTATTTCTCATCACTATCACGCTGTTATGTCTCCTGGTTCCTGAGTATATAACAAGGGGTGTTACTGTCAGTGTATCTCTCCTGTTATATACACACAGTGTATATCTCATCACTATCACGCTGTTATGTCTCCTGGTTCCTGAGTATATAACAAGGGGTGTTACTGTCAGTGTATCTCTCCTGTTATATACACACAGTGTATATCTCATCACTATCACGCTGTTATGTCTCCTGGTTCCTGAGTATATAACAAGGGGTGTTACTGTCAGTATATCTCTTCTGTTATATACACACAGTGTATTTCTCATCACTATCACGCTGTTATGTGTCCTGGTTCCTGAGTATATAACAAGGGGTGTTACTGTCAGTATATCTCTTCTGTTATATACACACAGTGTATATCTCATCACTATCACGCTGTTATGTCTCCTGGTTCCTGAGTATATAACAAGGGGTGTTACTGTCAGTATATCTCTTCTGTTATATACACACAGTGTATTTCTCATCACTATCACGCTGTTATGTCTCCTGGTTCCTGAGTATATAACAAGGGGTGTTACTGTCAGTGTATCTCTCCTGTTATATACACACAGTGTATTTCTCATCACTATCACGCTGTTATGTCTCCTGGTTCCTGAGTATATAACAAGGGGTGTTACTGTCAGTATATCTCTCCTGTTATATACACACAGTGTATATCTCATCACTATCACGCTGTTATGTCTCCTGGATTTTGTGTCATTGTCAGAATTTGTGTCGGATACTTTGTTACATTTATTGTTCCAATAATACATTTATGTTATAAGAAAAGCAGCAGATTAGCGTCAGTTTGGCGGCATCTCACGGTGTATTTATTGTGCTACTTGGGTACGTTCAGCATCACTGAGGGACTCAGCTTGTTACTTATATCTCCAAGGGAGGCAGATTGGTCAGTGACTATAGGCAGCACTGAGTAATGGTGCTGGTCCTGTCACTGGTCAGCGCTGGTAGAAACTTATTGTCATTACAATCCCTGGGTATCAGGCCAGCTCACATATGGTAGATGCTGATGATGTCACAATGCGTTACTGGTCACTATGATGTCACAGGCTGATCACATTCTCTCAGCTACTGTACTTGGCTTTGGGATCACTCCTTGTTTGGAGCCCGACTAAAGAGGCAGGATGGGTTGCTGTGGCAGCAGATGTTGCGGTGACGATGGAGCCGATGATGACGTGGTGATTGCTGAATCTGTCAGAGGGCAGGATCCTGTCACCCCTACAGAGACAGAGACAGAGTTCTCCCCAATGGATCACGCGCATTGGCTGATGAAAATTATCACCACCCCGCCCATGTACAAGCGACGCAAGATCCGGGAATTTAGGTGCCGCAGGTTCAGGCCGAAACTCCCCACCATATATGAGGAGGAGGAACCTGCTGAGGAGAGCGACAGCGGAGCAGAGGACATCACTGACTCCGGGAGCACAGAGGTAGTGCGCGGCGCTGCATGTGCAGGATGGGGGTCCAGGTCCCCACTTTATCACACCCTGGACTTTACTGTGTCGCTCATCACCCTATTATGCCTGATCGCCATACTCATCTATCTGTGTATAAACTGGTTGTACCTGCACTGGTGATAATAGCCAGGAGATAGATGTTCCCTGTCACCACTACTCCAACAGGGTGATAGATGTTCCCTGTCACCACTACTCCAACTGGGTGATAGATGTTCCCTGTCACCACTACTCCAACTGGGTGATAGATGTTCCCTGTCACCACTACTCCAACTGGGTGATAGATGTTCCCTGTCACCACTACTCCAACTGGGTGATAGATGTTCCCTGTCACCACTACTCCAACTGGGTGATAGATGTTCCCTGTCACCACTACTCCAGCTGGGTGATAGATGTTCCCTGTCACCACTACTCCAACTGGGTGATAGATGTTCCCTGTCACCACTACTCCAACTGGGTGATAGATGTTCCCTGTCACCACTACTCCAACTGGGTGATAGATGTTCCCTGTCACCACTACTCCAACTGGGTGATAGATGTTCCCTGTCACCACTACTCCAACTGGGTGATAGATGTTCCCTGTCACCACTACTCCAACTGGGTGATAGATGTTCCCTGTAACCACTACTACAGCTGGGTGATAGATGTTCCCTGTCACCACTACTCCAACTGGGTGATAGATGTTCCCTGTCACCACTACTCCAACAGGGTGATAGATGTTCCCTGTAACCACTACTCCAACTGGGTGATAGATGTTCCCTGTCACCACTACTACAGCTGGGTGATAGATGTTCCCTGTCACCACTACTCCAACAGGGTGATAGATGTTCCCTGTCACCACTACTCCAACAGGGTGATAGATGTTCCCTGTCACCACTACTACAGCTGGGTGATAGATGTTCCCTGTCACCACTACTCCAACTGGGTGATAGATGTTCCCTGTCACCACTACTCCAACTGGGTGATAGATGTTCCCTGTCACCACTACTCCAACTGGGTGATAGATGTTCCCTGTCACCACTACTCCAACCGGGTGATAGATGTTCCCTCTCACCACTACTCCAACTGGGTGATAGATGTTCCCTGTCACCACTACTCCAACTGGGTGATAGATGTTCCCTGTCACCACTACTCCAACTGGGTGATAGATGTTCCCTGTCACCACTACTCCAACTGGGTGATAGATGTTCCCTGTCACCACTACTCCAACTGGGTGATAGATGTTCCCTGTCACCACTACTCCAACAGGGTGATAGATGTTCCCTGTCACCACTACTCCAACTGGGTGATAGATGTTCCCTGTCACCACTACTCCAACTGGGTGATAGATGTTCCCTGCCACCACTACTCCAACAGGGTGATAGATGTTCCCTGTCACCACTACTCCAACTGGGTGATAGATGTTCCCTGTCACCACTACTCCAACTGGGTGATAGATGTTCCCTGTCACCACTACTCCAACAGGGTGATAGATGTTCCCTGTCACCACTACTCCAACTGGGTGATAGATGTTCCCTGTCACCACTACTCCAACTGGGTGATAGATGTTCCCTGTCACCACTACTCCAACTGGGTGACGTGAGGAAACCACTGACTGTGAGAGACTTGTTCCTGCTGGGAGGAGCTTATTTGTATATATGTGTATATATTTCTGTATATTTGTATATATGTAAATTTGTGTATATTTGTATATATGTATATTTTTATATATACATCTATCTATCTATCTATCTATCTATAACCATTTTATAATAAAACAATGTATAATGGCAGAACATGAGTGCGTCTGATGTGTGTGTGACACAATCCCGGCTCACACGCCGCTGGTGCACACCTACATACATCTTGTAAGTTTTGCTCATTTGCATATACAGGAAATTGTGTCGATTTAGATAACGCATTTTACAGCTGCAGAATGTGACGCACAGGCGTTCCAACTCGGAATCAGCCCCATAGTGTTATATAGGTATTGGTACTGGTAACTATGACGCCATAAGACGTTGCTGAAAGGGTTAAAGCTCGTCTCTGCTTCAATGTCATAGAATTGCTTGTGTTATAGAACTTAATGTTCCAGCACATTCCTTGCTACTGTCCTTGTCTCTTATCTTTTTTATACCGTGTGAACAACCTCCCTATTTGAAATACAAACTTGCCCATATATGCATATCCTTCCACTGCGGCAGTTCCTAGCCAATCATGTTATGTTAGCCCCTTTTTGTGTTCTGTCCAATTAGTTATTGACTTGGGATATACACGCCCTAAATCCTTTCTTTTATATACTTTTGTTAAACGAACAATAAACAGTGTGAATCTTTACTGCTTGTGTTGTGCATGTTCCTTGTGGCTAAAGGTTTACACTCACAGACGTCTGAGAGGCCATCACATCGAGGGTTAAAGAATATAGGGGCAATCCTTTCAAGTGGGGGCTCCGTCCGCGATTCAGTGATCGTCCCCGAATGGTAAGATAGAGAATTTATTGTCTGTCTTTGCCATACGGGATTGCGGTCATACACTGAAGCTGAATCCGTGTCAGTGTTCTGGGAACACGTGACCAAACATCTTTAATGTCTGGGACTTAAAGATACGTCTGAGAAGGGACCAGGGGTCCAAGCGCAACTCTCCAAAGACGTTAGTATCTGGGATACTTAAAATAGACCTGGGAGTCTATACATAACGTGACGTTAGTATCTGGGATACTTAAAATAGACCTGGGAGTCTATACGTAACGTAGAGAATACCTCGATTTGATCGTCTATATATTCTTGTATGTTTGTAGTGAGATAAGTTCTTATATTTGATCAGACGGCTGGTAAGTTTTCGTCTGCCAGATATCTTTACTCAAACACTTTTCCTGCTTCCTGTTTAAAACGCTGTATTTTTCTGACATCTTGTACGAATGGTAAGTATCGTACACGTCAAAAGATTTCATGTTCTCACTATACAGATAATATTGTGATATTGTCAATGACTAATTAACTGGTTAGCTGATGCATGTATAGTAGAGTGTTGTAAATTTTAGATATTTTCTTTTAAAGTTGTACTGTTGATTTATATTACTGTCTGACAATGGGCTCTAGTCAGAGTAAAAAAAACTACATATCCCCCGCCCCTCCCTGGTGAGACATGCAAGATGTATGTCGCCCGCAACTCTACCTCAGAGTATTACTTAGTTAACCCATGGGTGGATAATTTAGCGGGATGGACAGAGAAAGCAGGACAGGACCCATTCCTACGGGAAGGCAGTAATTACCCTTTCTATATGGAGGATTAAAAAAAAATAAAAAAATGTCAGTTCCCAACAGCACAGAAGCGAAGCAGTGAGAAACTGTAAATCTTTGAAATCCCTCTCGCCTCCCCCTTGCATTCCAATGTATCCTGCGCTCGGAGACACAGATCTCTTGGCAGCAGTAACCCTTTCACACCAGATGGGATCGCCTCCAGCTCCACTGCTAGAAAATGCGTCCACTAGCTCTATCCCTAACGCACCAGTAGCCCAGAGTTTAGATAATAGTAAAACACTGTCCCAAGCCCACTATTACCCTCGATGGCTGTATATCTTATTTGCGCAAAGCTTGCAAAGGACGCAGCGATACACATATGAAGGAAGTCTTTAAAACCCGTGCTCCTTTGCCTGTGCTTTTTTGCCTGTCGCTGTAGCTTGTAAACAGAAACCTTCGGAGTCTGTTACTGAGTTTTGGAAAAGGTTTAAGGACTGCTGGACAGATGACGCTGGCTTACCTTTGCTTAACTCAGAAAGCTTACTCATTTCCACCTTCATTAACAACCTTCTACCTTCTGTCATAGTTTCTGTTAAGCAAAATGTCTCTTCCTGGACTTCTGATAGTACGATAGATTTTGAAAAAAAACATCTGTATGAGAAAGAGGCTGCAGGGTGTTTTGATGTAAAGAAACCTGCGCCCACTCATAACTATCAGAACTCCGGACGCTTTGACAGACAGAACCAACCCCGCAGTCAGGGAAGATTCCAGAAACCCCGCGCACTGACGGGGCCCGGAGGAGGGTATCCCAGCCTTTATTCAACTCACCCGTCATAGTAAAGATTCACCTCTGCTGCCACTTATTATAAATGGAAGTAAAATTCCCTTTTTAGTGGACAGCGGTGCAACAACCAGTGTTTTGTGTTCTGATCTATGCAGTATCCCCTCTCACCAGAAAAGATAGAAGGTCTCCGCCCCATGATACAGCAATTCTTACAACAGGGTATTCTCAGACATATTGTATCACCATACTGTACTCCTGTGAACCCTGTTGCCAAAGCTGATGGCAGTATAAGATTTGTACAGAATCTCAGAGCGATCAATCAGTTAATTGTCCCAATTGCACCAATTGTTCCAGATGTAAACTCACTCATTTCTGCAATCCCTGCAGATGCTGCGTTCTTCTCTGTAATTGATTTGAAGAATGCCTTTTTCAGCATACCTGTAGATTCACAGACACAATTACTTTTTGCCTTTTCTTTTGAGGGTAAACAACTTACCTGGTGCAGATTATTGACGCACCTGTTGTCTCCAGGCCACATTGAGGCCCTGGCAACCTCACCATGGTTCAGTCCTGCTACAGTATGCAGATGATCTGCTGCTCTGTAGTCAAACTGAGGAGGCCTGCCGAGAGGATGGTGTTTCATTACTAAACTGGCTTTGTGAATGTGGACACAAGGTGTCCAAAACAAAAATGCAATGGTGTAAAAAGCATGTTGATTACTTAGGTTTTGTGCTCACTCAGGGAGAGAGGAAAATCAGTCCACAACGCATACAGTCTGTATTGGGCCTGGTCACCCCAACTACCCAGAAGGAACTACTGTCCTTCCTGGGTATGGTAAATTACTGCAGACAGTGGATTTCTGATTGCTCTTATTATGATAACATTTTGAGACAAGCCACACTGAAGGACAAACCTAAAAACTGTACAATGGTCACAAGAAATGTTAACTGCATATGAAAGTTTAAAATGTATGTTGATGAAAAGTCCGGCACTTGGCCTCCCCAATTATGTACTACCTTTCCATCTATATGCAAGGGACAATTGTAAAACCATGGCGGGGGTGCTCACACAGTTTCATGGAGTGGAAGTTTCACATCCCGTACCACCTGCAGAGTTCAGGGGTCGTAGGAAGAATGAATAGGACCCTCAAAGACAAACTAAGGAAGGCCACAGGAGGTACCTTCCACAAGTGGAAGCAGGTCCTTCCCATTATCCTAGCAGAAATCAGAATGACCCCACAGAAAACTCTAGGATACTCACCCTTTGAAATACTAATGGGTAGACCCTTCCCCACACCCTGGGCTAAGAAACCGTTGGTAATACAGGAAGGAGATCTAGAACTCATCAGAGAAGAGTATGTCAGGTCCCTGATAACAAAACTGAATGAAATTGAACATGAGGTTGTTTGTAAAAACCCTTTGAATCCACAGGAACCTACACACCCCTTTAAAGTCGGAGACAGAGTCGTGGTGAAGGTGCTCCCCAGGAACAAGAGCCCAGGAGACTTCACCTATGGTCCAGAGACAGAGGTCGTAGCAGTTACCCGAACAGCAGTCCTGACAGAGGAAAGTCCTACCTGGATCCATGCATCCCGAGTAAAAAAGGTTCCTAGACCAGACCTAGAGAGGGAAGCAAGTGATTCCAGTGAGGTACGAACCGGGGCAGACAGCCCTGACCTCCCACCTAGCGAAGACAGAAGAACAGAAAACGATGAAGAACCTGCCCCCTATCTTTACCCTGGGGACTATCTTGATAGCCCTACTGGCCCATTTTCCCCTCTCAATGACTGAGGTTGATATAACTCAGAATAAGGGAAACTGACACTATGGTATAACTCTTCCACCACATACAGCGCAACCTACATACTAGATTATTTCCAATTCCCCCAACTAGCTGCTGTCCAAAAGTCTGTTGACTACCAGATCCGCGCTGACACCACAGACAACCTAAGCCCCGAGGTACCCTATATTTGCGTTACAGGCCATAACTGGGGAAATGATTGCAGCTCATGGTCCGCGGCTGCCTGGAACACAGGTACCCCATGGGGCTATAAGCCCGCTGAAGCCTTAGATGAAAAGGGTAAACACGGAACATCATTAACTCAACGATTAACCCTTCTTAAAATGCCCAACAATTACTGCAACTCCCGCTCAGGCTAAAAATTGCGCCATTGGTGTGCAGAAAGACGTAAGCTTTGCAAGAATCATATAGTATAACAATAATGATTCTAAGAGGGGATTGAAAGGGTTAAAGCTCGTCTCTGCTTCAATGTCATAGAATTGCTTGTGTTATAGAACTTAATGTTCCAGCACATTCCTTGCTACTGTCCTTGTCTCTTATCTTTTTTATACCGTGTGAACAACCTCCCTATTTGAAATACAAACTTGCCCATATATGCATATCCTTCCACTGCGGCAGTTCCTAGCCAATCATGTTATGTTAGCCCCTTTTTGTGTTCTGTCCAATTAGTTATTGACTTGGGATATACACGCCCTAAATCCTTTCTTTTATATACTTTTGTTAAACGAACAATAAACAGTGTGAATCTTTACTGCTTGTGTTGTGCATGTTCCTTGTGGCTAAAGGTTTACACTCACAGACGTCTGAGAGGCCATCACATCGAGGGTTAAAGAATATAGGGGCAATCCTTTCAGTTGCTAACGCTGAACATAAATTTTATTGCTTACAAAGTGTAATGAAATCTTGTGTAACATAAGGTGTAATATACCCCCTACATTACATTACTGTGGATATAAGAAGTCACCCCAGGGTTCTGTGTGTAACATAAGGTGTAATATACCCCCTACATTACATTACTGTGGATATAAGAAGTCACCCCAGGGTTCTGTGTGTAACATAAGGTGTAATACACCACCTACATTACATTACTATGGATATAAGAAGTCACCGCAGGGTTGCATGTGTAACATAAGGTGTAATATACCCCCTACATTACATTACTATGGATATAAGAAGTCACCCCAGGGTTCTGTGTGTAACATAAAGTGTAATATACCCCCTACATTACATTGCTGTGGATATAAGAAGTCCCCCAGGGCTCTGTGTGTAACATAAGGTGTAATATTCCCCCTACATTACATTACTGTGAATATAAGAAGTCACCCCAGGGTTCTGTGTGTAACATAAAGTGAAATATACCCCCTACATTACATTACTGTGGATATAAGATGTCACCCCAGGGTTCTGCGTGTAACATAAGGTGTAATATACCCCCTACATTACTGTACTGTGGATATAAGAAGTCACCCCAGGGTTCTATGTATAGGATAAAGTGTAATATACCCCCAGCATTACATTACTGTGGATATAAGAAGTCACCCCAGGGTTCTGTGCATAACATAAGGTGTAATATACCCCATACATTACATTACTGTGGATATAAGAAGTCACCCCAGGGTTCTGTGTGTAACATAAGGTGTAATATACCCCCTACATTACATTACTGTGGATATAAGAAGTCACCCCAGGGTTCTGTGTATAGCATAAGGTGTAATATACCCCCTACATTACATTACTGTGTATATAAGAAGTCACCCCCGGGTTCTGTGTATAGCATAAGGTGTAATATACCCACTACATTACATTACTGTGGATATAAGAAGTCACCCCAGGGTTCTGTGTATAACATAAGGTGTAATATACCCCCTACATTACATTACTGTGGATATAAGAAGTCACCCCAGGGTTCTGTGTATAACAGACTAGGCCTACAGACATCTAGATGGTCCCTCAGCTGCATGGTCACTGCTAATATCTCTATCATGTATAGAAGGGTGTGCATTATCCCAGATAGGATCTCACATTATATACAGGACATTCCTCAGTCACTTATGACACTTACACTAGTCAGTAGCTTCTGCTCTAGAGCTGTGTTTCTCAGACTCGGTCCTCAGGGCCCCAGCAGTGCAGGTTTTCCCGATGGCCTAGATGGTGCACAGGTGTCCAGTGGCGCACCCAGGGGGGGGGGGGGTTCCGAGCACCCCCCCCCCCTTTTTTTTTTTTTTTTTTTTTTTTAGCTGCATGAGTATTATTAATGGCTGTCTAGCGTCCTCTGCAGCCTGCTGTCTTCCTGGTGGCACTTGTAAGTGCAATAAAAGTTTACTTTATTTTAATTATAGTACATATATATCCATGTGCATACATATATACACATGTATATACATACATACATATACACACACACACACACACACACACACACACACGATATATATATACATGTGTATATATATATATATATATATATATATATGTGTACTGTACATATATATATATATATATATGCATGTTTAATATGCTATGTATATGTGTATATGTATGTATGTATATATATATATATATATATATATGTGTAGATATATGTACAGTATATATATATATATATATATATATATATATACACACACACACACACACACACACACACGGACACACTAGTTTTTCGGACCCAGCATATACTGGGTCACCTCAGTCCCCACCCCCGTGATTGGCTCCGCCCAGTTCTGGAAACCCCCCCATGCAAATCCTGCGTTTGCCACTGCAGGTGTCGTCATTACTGACACACTATAGAATATGTGCTGCATTCATCCTAACTGACATATTATAGAGATCCACAAGGGGTCTGGAAATCATGAACTGTTGGGGTTGCTGAGGGCTGAGTTTTGGGGTTTCTAAGGGCTGAGGTTTGGGGTTCCTGAGGGCTGAGTGTGAGAAACACTGCTGTAGAGAGTAGTGATGTGCACCGGAAATTTTTCGGGTTTTGTGTTTTGGTTTTGGATTCGGTTCCGCGGCTGTGTTTTGGATTCGGACGCGTTTTGACAAAACCTCCCTGAAATTTTTTTGTTGGATTCGGGTGTGTTTTGGATTCGGGTGTTTTTTTACAAAAAATCCCTCAAAAACAGCTTAAATCAGGCATGTCCAAACTGCGGCCCTCCAGCTGTTGAGAAACTACACATCCCAGCATGCTCTGACACAGATTTAGCATTCTCTGACAGGAAAACTGTGTCAGGGCATGCTGGGATATGTAGTTTCACAACAGCTGGAGGGCCGCAGTTTGGACATGCCTGGCTTAAATCATAGAATTTGTGGGTAATTTTGATCCCATGTATTATTAACTTCAATAACCATAACTTCCACTCATTTTCCAGTCTATTCTGAACACCTCACACCTCACAATATTATTTTTAGTCCTAAAATTTGCACCGAGGTCGCTGGATGGCTAAGCTAAGCGACCCAAGTGGCCGACACAAACACCTGGCCGATCTAGGAGTGGCACTGCAGTGTCAGACAGGATGGCACTTCAAAAAAATAGTCCCCAAACAGCACATGATGCAAAGAAAAAAAGAGGCGCAATGAAGTCGCTGTGTGACTAAGCTAAGCGACCCAAGTGGCCGACACAAAGACCCAAGTGGCCGACACAAACACCTGGCCCATCTAGGAGTGGCACTGCAGTGTCAGACAGGATGGCACTTCAAAAAAATAGTCCCCAAACAGCACATGATGCAAAGAAAAAAAGAGGCGCAATGAGGTAGCTGTGTGACTAAGCTAAGCGACCCAAGTGGCCGACACAAACACCTGGCCCATCTAGGAGTGGCACTGCAGTGTCAGGCAGGATGGCACTTCAAAAAAATTGTCCCCAAACAGCACATGATGCAAAGAAAAAAAGAGGCGCACCAAGGTCGCTGTGTGACTAAGCTAAGTGACACAAGTGGCCGACACAAACACCTGGCCCATCTAGGAGTGGCACTGCAGTGTCAGACAGGATGGCAGATTTAAAAAATAGTCCCCAAACAGCACATGATACAAAGAAAAAAAGAGGTGCACCAAGGTCGCTGGATGGCTAAGCTAAGCGACACAAGTGGCCGACACAAACACCTGGCCCATCTAGGAGTGGCACTGCAGTATCAGACAGGATGGCAGATTTAAAAAATAGTCCCCAAACAGCACATGATGCAAAGAAAAAAAGAGGCGCAATGAGGTAGCTGTGTGACTAAGCTAAGCGACACAAGTGGCCGACACAAACACCTGGCCCATCTAGGAGTGGCAATGCACTGTCCTACTACTATATATATACTGCGCACAACTTAAATGCACCACAGGTATGGATGGATAGTATACTTGACGACACAGAGGTAGGTAGAGCAGTGGCCTACTGTATGTACCGTACTGCTATATATTATATACTGGTGGTCAGCAAACTGTGCAAAACTGAAATGCACCACAGGTATGGATGGAAAGTATACTTGACGACACAGAGGTAGGTAGAGCAGTGGCCTACTGTACCGTAATGCTATATATTATATACTGGTGGTCAGCAAACTGTGCAAAACTGAAATGTACCACAGGTATGGATGGATAGTATACTTGACGACACAGAGGTAGGTACAGTAGTGGCCTTCTGTACCGTACTGCTATATATTATATACTGGTGGTCAGCAAAATTATGCACTGTACTCCTACTATATACTACAATGCAGCACAGATATTGAGCGTTTTTCAGGCAGAGAACGTATAATACTGGTGGTCACTGGTCAGCAAAACTCTGCACTGTACTCCTCGGTCCCCAGTACCCACAATAAAGCAGTGTGAGCACAGATATATGCAACACACTGAGCACAGATATGGAGCGTTTTTCAGGCAGAGAACGTATAATACTGGTGGTCACTGGTCAGCAAAACTCTGCACTGTACTCCTCCTATAATACTGCTGGTCCCCAGAATAAAGATATTTGCAGCCCCCTGAAACAAAGTGAGAGGACGCCAGCCACGTCCTCTCAGTATCATTTCCAATGCACGAGTGAAAAATGGCGGCGACGCGCGGCTCCTTATATAGAATCCGAATCTCGCGAGAATCCGACAGCGGGATGATGACGTTCGGGCGCGCTCGGGTTAACCGAGCAATACGGGAGAATCCGAGTATGCCTCGAACCCGTGTAAAATGGGTAAAGTTCGGGGGGGTTCGGATTCCGAGGAACCGAACCCGCTCATCACTAGTAGAGAGTAGATATTCCGCTATATTCATACACAAAGTTATAATCAAGCCCAGGTCTAGCCCCTGGTCTACTAACACCGTGTGAGAAGAATTTGTGGAGCCCCCATTCCAACAGCATCACCTCCCACAGTAACAAGGAACACACATTACACCCCAGGAATACCAAAAGCTGTATTATACAATCCTTTTTTTTTTTTAACCTCATTTGTTTTATTGTTTCCTGTGGGGGACAATGTGTGTGATTTTTCCTGTGGGGTCCAATGTGTGTGGTGTTTCCTGTGGGGAACAATGTGTGGGGGTATTCCTGTGGGGGCCAATGTGTGTGGTGTTTCCTGTGGGGGACAATGTGTGTGTTTTTTCCTGTGGGGGCCAATGAGTTTTATTTTATTCTTGTGTAAAGTTTTTTTATCTGCGCTTGCGTCTGAGTTACAGCGAGCACGCATGCACTGCGCTGGTGTTTGTATAGAGTCAGACGCTCGCACCAAGAAGTGTATAAGGAATGTGTTGGGCATTCCTGTGTGGTTACCGGGGGCTGGCTAATCAGACGCAGATATAACGTAGTGTGGGCATGTTGCTGAAACTGGTTACATATAAAGATATAATAATAATAATAATAATAATAATAATAATTTTATTTATATAGCGCTCTTTCTCCAATACGACTCAAGGAGCTTAACAGATACAGTACATAGCATAATATAGTACAGAAAATAATGAAGTACATTTTCATAAAATACAAAAGCATGAAGATACTAAAAGGGACATTATGGAAATGCTTGAGTAAACAGGAAAGTCATGGGTCTACTTTTGAAGGATTCTATAGTTGGGACCTCTCGCACTGTGCGGGGAAGTGAGTTCCATAGAGTCGGAGCCGCATGACTAAAAGCTCGACCCCCAGATGAGTTACGGGAGATTCTAGGTACTGCTAAAAGTCTTTCATCTACAGATCGCAGTGATCGAGTGGGGCAGTATGGGGTCAGAAGCTGCTTCAGGTACCTTGGACCCTGGTCTACTCAGTAAGCCAATCTTGAAGATGATTCGCCATCTTACAGGCAGCCAGTGAAGGGAGTAGAGGATGGGTGTTATGTGGCTAGAACGGGGCTGGTTGGTTAATAGCCTGGCGGCTGTGTTTTGCACCAGCTGTAAGCGTTGCAATTCTTTTCCTGGGAGACCAAGGTAGAGGGCATTACAGTAGTCTAATCAAGATGATACAAATGCATGTATGATTTTTGGCATATCATCTGAGGGAATTAAGTGCTTGATTCTGGCTATGTTCCTCAGGTGAAAGAATGAGGATTTGATTGTGGCTGATATCTGATGTTTAAGTGTCAAGCCACCATCCAGGACAACACCAAGATTCCGCACACGATCAGTGGTCTGTAATTCTGAATCCCCGAGTGTAAATCCAGTTGGTTGGCTATGCTGCAGTCTTGTCTTTTGATGTTGCGGTCGTATCATAAGGACCTCTGTTTTATCCGGGTTCAGTCGCAGCCAACTGGCGCTCATCCACTCCTGTAGTTTAGCTAGACAGCCATTTAGGGTTGCTATTGGGTTATCAGTGCCCGGAGCAAAGGACAAGTACAGTTGTGTATCATCTGCATAGCAGTGGTAGACTAGCCCATGGCGTCTGATTATTTCACCCAGCGGGAGCATGTATACTGCAAAAAGCATGGGGGGATAGTATAGAACCTTGTGGGACACCACATGGCAATGGCACTGGTGGTGATGAGTATAATCCAGATGATACTCTCTGTGACCTGCCTGTGAGAAATGATTTGAACCATTTTAGGACTGTGCCATCCAGACCACAGAAATGTATCAGTCGCTCAATCAGAAGCCCATGGTCCACGGTATCAAATGCTGCCGAGAGATCCAGAAGGATTAATATTGAACAGTCACCTCTGTCTCTTGCCGTCAGAAGATCATTTAACACACACACCAGGGCTGTTTCAGTGCTATGTCTTCTCCTGAATCTTGATTGGAATGGATCATAGATATCATGGGTTGTCAGGCGGGTTTCCAGTTGATTTGCAACCACTTTCTCAATAACCTTTCCTAGGAAAGGAAGGTTTGATACCGGTCTGTAGTTGGTCATGCAGTCGGGATCTAAATTAGGGTAAATTTACTAGGGTGGGAGTTTTTGTTAGAACTGGTGATGTTGCTCAAAGCAACCAATCAGATTATATCTAATATCTTCTAGAAGCAGCTGCATAAATGTTTAGTAGAATCTGATTGGTTGCAATGAGCAACATCACCAGTTCTAAAAACCTCCCACCTTAGTAAATGTCCCCCATGGAATTGCTCACATTGGAGGCTACTCAGATGGATGATCTGCACCTACAGTAGCATAGGGCTGGTGCACGTTACAATGGTGCGACTGATGGCGTCTAAAGACTCACAAAGCGTTATTGCAGCATCTGTAGACACTGAAAGTGGCGTCTCTGTCCTTGTATATCTGGATGTACACCAGGGAAGGGCATTGTAGCGTCATTAGCATAAAGTCACAGACGCAACTGCAGCAAAAGACGCAAGACAGGCCGCAACTGCGCCCAACTCAGGATCAGACCCTATAAGGAGGGATCCCGTCCCCTCCACAGACTCCTCCCCCACAACAGACTCCACCCCCAGTAGGGCTGCTTCCATAAATTTCCATCCCATTTCACTCCTGGACAGATAAAAGCTAATTTCCAATTGGTTTCTGTGATTAACTGCGTTTCACACCACAATGTATCCCCAGAAATGCAGACGTGCAGTGTAGACGGTGGTGAGCTCACAGAGACCACATTACACCACTTTATCACTGAAAATAAGCCACGTTTAATATTACCGTTCATTTATATAGCACGGACGCACTCAGCGGCTCTGTACAGTCACTATGGACACACAGAATGTAGCACGGCTACCAATGGAGTAATAAGCGATGACAGCAATGGGCTGGGGGCCCTGCTCGCCAGAGATTAAAGCCTAACGGAATCAGTCTTAAAATAATCTTGATCCAATTACCTTACGCATCAATATATTCAATGGAAAAGTGTTTGGGCTACAACAGGGCAGGTTGATTTGGATAGAAAGCCCTGGTATAGCTGCACCGTTGCGATGCGAATGAGACACCCAGTATTGGTAAAAATGGGCAGACAAAATACTGCGCCCGTAATATCTGTAATTCATCAGACTTCTGTTTAGCAGCATAAAGTAAAAATGTGATTACAGAGGAATTATGTCAGTGCCATAGAGCAGACCTGGTGGATGTAGGACAACGTATTCTCATTACAGATGGGAGAATGTAATCAGCAATGGCTGCAGGGCACCGCAACGCGAGTAAAGGGTTCAATCCAACTCGAAACCTTTGGTAAAAAAAATTAAAAATAATAAAGGTAGGGCGTAAAATTGCAGCGTGCACCTTTAGCCCAGCTAGAACAGGAGGTGCTGGAGAGATTTATTATCTAGGCTTGCTCGTTGCACCTGGGTCAGGAGGTAGGGCCATGCATATTATAGGCTATTCGTTATGCATGTTGGCTGCACCAGGAGCAGCCGTGGGACGTTCTAATGATGCAGTATCTGACTCCCCATGTACAGTAGGCAGAGGGGCTGCGCGGTGACAGCGTGTGCCTCGGGCCGACCAATAAAGTGTGTCCACACCACCACCTGGGAATACAAGGCATGATACCAATTAAGATTTTTACATGCTGCAGGGTCAGTGCTGTCATCTTCTCTTTATTAGCTTCTGTCTGGTTTGTATAATATTGCACAATTTGTATCGCCGTCCCTCCTCTGGGTCCCACGCTCTACATCATATATTCACGCTTTTCTATTCCCTATCTGGACACAAGGTAATTCTGGTTGGGGGGACGCGTATAAATCAGAAGACCCAGCTTCTCCCTGTGTGTAATTGATTCGCATCATATGCCATCTGGAGCGTTGGCTTCCGCAGGGAGAGGACGCAGAATTGGCGGAAGGAAGAAAAGGCAGTCATTGAAAATAATATATTTACGTCTTACAACTCTCAAAGTATACTTGTGGCAAGTGGCACAGAGAACCCAAGTGCGGCCGGCCCTGTACCATGCCGAAGTGGTTCCGCAGAGAAAAATACGCGTTGCGTAGTTTCAAAGTAACAAATTATTGGCACAAAAAAAGAAAGAAAGAATTTTACTCAAATGAAAATTCCCAGCGCTCCAAGGCCCCGCGTTATGTGGAATGTACTTCCTGGGTAACCTAGAGGACGTTCCTGCGAGGGGATATTAATGAGCTGAGGTGTGTTTCATACATAGGGCATAATTCAGACCTAATCGCAGCAGCAAATTTGTTAGCAGATGGGCAAAACCATGTGCAGTGCAGGTGGGGCAGATGTAACATGTGCAGAGAGAGTTAGATTTGGGTGGGTTATATTGTTTCTGTGCAGGGTAAATACTGGCTGCTTTATTCTTACACTAGAATTTGGATTTCAGTTTGAACACGCCTCACCCAAATCTAACTCTCTCTGCACATGTTACATCTGCCCCACCTGCAGTGCACATGGTTTTGCCCAACTGCTAACAAATTTGCTGCTACGATCAGGTGTGAATTAGGCTCATAGAGTTTATACCCTTTACAGAGGCTGCAGGAGCAACGACCGCAATTAAGTAAAGTTTTAGCTGGTTTGTTGATTTGGGGCCTAGTTCCAATAATGATTTCATTTTTATCTTTGGTATATACATTATCAACAGAAGGTGCATACAGTATCCGGCCTCCATGTACTTTTTCTCTGTAGCACGGAGCTTTCTGGTTTTGTACTAAACTCTGAAAGTAGCCTTAACAAATAATTATTAAGTGAAGAGTTTATGTAAATCTCAAGTTTTACATATATCTGTAATAACAGCACTGAATCAGATCCACCCAGCCTAAACCTGGATATTCTAAGTGTGTCATCTATAAACATATGGGGCTAATTCAGACCGGATCGCTCGCTAGGGGGTTTTGCAGCTCTGCGATCAGATAGTCGCCGCCTATAGGGGAGTGTATTTTCGCTTTGCAAGTGTGCGATCGCATGTGCAGCCGAGCGGTACAAAAAAGTTTTGTGCAGTTTCTGAGTAGCTCAGAACTTACTCAGCCGCTGCGATCACTTCAGCCTGTCTGGTCCCGGAATTGACGTCAGACACCCGCCCTGCAAACGCTTGGACGCGCCTGCGTTTTCCCTACCACTCCCAGAAAACGGAAACTTGCCACCCACAAACGCCCTCTTCCTGTCAATCTCCTTCCGATCGGCTGTGTGAATGGATTCTTCGTTAAATCCATCGCACAGCAACAATCCGCTTTGGCCCCGGGTGACGCACCTGCACATTGCGGTGCATAAGCATGCGCAGTTTTGACCTAATTGTAGTGCTGCAAAAAATGCTAGCGAGCGATCAGGTGAATTAGGCCCATGGTCACCAAGAGCGCTTCTACACAATATAATGATATAATGATGAGGGGGGGGGGGGAGGGGGGTGCAATAGTCAGAATTCAATTTCATTTTAGGTTTGATGCCTCAAATGTTTTACAAAATATCTTATCCAGAAAAAGAAAATCTGCATAATGGAAAACAGAATGAGACGGGGAGAGACTTTACTTTTAACAATGATTTATTAAGCAAATACATAAAACATACAGAATATCGCAAGAAAATAACATCGGAGAGTGTGACGGAGAGAGGGGTGGATGGCGGGGAAGGATATGACTGAGTTGGAAACACACCACTTAAGGAGATTCAAGATGTAGAGAAGGGATGTAGTTAATATCCCGGCGGTTGGGAACCCGGTGGTAATAATACCGACGACTGATGGGCCAGTAGTTAGAGAGGAAGGGTCAAGGGGGGTTCCTAAGAATGGGGGAGACCAATACACATTTGAAGATGGAGAGGAAGGTACCAGAAGAGGTAAGTGGGCAATGTTGCACCAGGATAGAGGAAGAAGGAGAAGAAGAAGGGCAAGGACTTCAACCTCTGAGAAAGGGGGTAAGTAGAAGAAAGCAGTGATGGGGAGGTGAGGATGGGTGAAGAGCTGGGTGCAGAGGAGTCTGCATGAAGAAGGTGTCTCTGATATTGGTGATCTGGTTGGAGAACTCATGTGCAGGGAAGAGGGAAGGAAGGAGAGAGGGTGGGGGATGAGGGACAAGTGGAAGGTGGTGATTGGCAGTGTGGGTAGGGGATTGGGAAGAGATGAGATTATAATGTCACATATTGTTTCTAGTTATTCTTTATGGCCGGAGGTAAGTGGCTCTGGGCATCGGGTCCACCTTCGTCCTTTACACCACTCTCTCATTTTATTCTTTTCCACCTTCTTACTTTCTCCATCTCTATTTCCTCTGATCTTTCTACTTTGATCCCCGTCTCCAGCACTTTACCAGATATCTTACTGATTTACAATGTAGCATTACATCAACAAATCTGGTCATCACTTAGAGTCTATTGATTGAGGTGACCCAATGCTGTGCAGCTGCTTGTTTATATCACCGTAGATCACACTGCTTCCATTACATGGACCTTCCCGTGTTGTTATGGAGCAGAACAACTGTGTATCTCTCGCAACATGATAATAATAAAGTGTGATAAACAAAATGTTTCATATTCACTTTATCTTTACTTACTGAAAGTAACAAGACGCGTGGCATCATCCAGTGACTGACAGACCAGGCCACATCCATGGGTTGTGCGTCTAGCACTAGATTGCCCCCAGACTCTTCCACAAACAGGTGCCTAGGGGGAGGTGGGTATTATGGCCCTGGTCAGCACAAGGCCTAGACCCAGACACACCACCAAGATGGTGGACCATGCCACTAACAGCGGGCACCACCGCTAGGCCTGGTACCTGCCGGTGTTGTGCATGGAACCCACCCGCCATGGTGTGCAGGAACATACTGTAGCTCCCAATGTGCCGCGAGTGTGGACTAATGTACTGCACTCACAATAGCTGGACAGTTTCCTCAGACTGCAGTGGTCCTGGCCTACATCAGGAGGCGATGGAGGTGCGTAATGACAAAGCCCTGGCCATCATCATCCGCAGGTGGAACTACACTTTACTGAAGCCAGCGATATAAATCCCAGAAGATATCAGCTAAACCCGTCTGTCTGTTATATCTCAGGAAAGGTCTTGTACAGCCAAGCTACGTCACAGCATTGATGGAACTAAATGATTTACTGACAGCGCACACCCTCTATAAAATATAGCAGCCATCTCTGCTTCTGCCTGGCGCTCCCACCTTCCCCGTACAATGACTTCAAAGCCTAATACTACTTCTGACCACATAAATCCCTGGACATAGGCGACAGCTTTCATTCTCCAAGCGGAGGAGCATTACCCCTTACTATGTATTATATACATAAGCGCCTTGAATCTTGTTTGAGAGATAACATTATATATATATATATATATATATATATATATATATATATATATATATATATATATTGGAGAAATATGTCTGGCACTCCCCCGTAGGCTAATTGAGCAAGGCTCACACTCCGGTGCCCTCCTGAACAGACCTGGCAGTCTGTATATCTATTGCATTGGGAAAAAGAGGCGGCACTCTGGAGATTCTGGTAAAGCAGTAAACTCTGTCAGGTGAGACTTTATCAACGTTTCGGGGTGCAAGCCCCCGTCAGGACTGTATGTCCTGAAGACGGGGGCTTGCACCCCGAAACGTTGATAAAGTCTCACCTGACAGAGTTTACTGCTTTACCAGAATCTCCAGAGTGCCGCCTCTTTTTCCCAATGCAATATATATATATATATATATATATATATATATATTATATCTCCATTCACACCGCTCTGTTGCCTGTCACTGATCGCAGGCACAGGGTATCACCAGAATTAGCCGATGCCATGGGAGTGGAGGGTTCTAGGAAACCAGCTTCATTCTGTTTATTATCTGATGTGAAACAGGCTCAGGAGTAAATGAGCAGGAGATACCTGAGAGTGCACAACTTTGTCTGAATCCCTTTTTAATAGGGAAACGGCAACTGGACTCAGCACTGATATGAAGAAAATGAAAATATATCTTTACATAACTGGCAGCAGAAATAAAATGTAAAGAAAATACTTTGTCCTTCAACACAAACTTTGCAAAGTTCCTGTACAGGTTAAGAATATTGGGGGTCATTCCGAGTTGATCACTCGTTATTTTTTTTTTCCGCAACGAAGCGATTAGTTGCTAATGCGCATGCGCAATGTCCGCAGTGCGACTGCGCCAAGTAAATTTGCTATGCACTTAGGTATTTTACTCACGGCATTACAAGGTTTTTTCTTCGTTCTGGTGATCGGGGTGTGATTGACAGGAAGTGGGTGTTTCTGGGCGGAAACTGGCCGTTTTATGGGTGTGTGTGAAAAAACGCTGCCGTTTCTGGGAAAAACGCGGGAGTGTCTGAAGAAACGGGGGAGTGTCTGGGCGAATGCTGGGTGTGTTTGTGACGTCAAACCAGGAATGAAACTGACTGAACTGATCGCAGATGCCGAGTAAGTCTGGAGCTACTCAGAAACTGCTAAGAAGTGTCTATTCGCAATTCTGCTAATCTTTCGTTCGCAATTTTACTATGCTAAGATTCACTCCCAGTAGGCGGCGGCTTAGCGTGTGCAAAGCTGCTAAAAGCAGCTTGCGAGCGAACAACTCGGAATGAGGGCCATTGTACTTGTCTGCACTTCCACCCTCCTGGTGCTTCTAGTAGTAAGTGGGGGATAACCTGCCCTCTCTCTCACCCCTCATCCTTCCCAGCCTGGGTGCATGGTGTCACATGTAGCGGGGGTGCAACGCTGGGGTCATACTGTACATAGTCCGTCTTTTCTCTCCACATTTATAAGATCATCCAAAACTCATATACATAGATATGAGATTAATGATAGATAATCCCCGTACACACTGGGTGACAACACAGGACCTTATGAACGATAATGATCTTTTTTGCAATATCTATTGTTACCTATCAGGACGGGTGTCTATCTAGATGAATGATGCTCGCACCCGCGAGTCGTTCTCGTTCATCCATGATCTACCGAACATGCAGCGCAATGGTAACTATATCGCTGAGCTGCGTGTTCAGGAAGTGCGAGAGATGACGTCACTGACCAATATCATACATAGATATCGCTCAGTGTGTGTGCACTGGCGCTCTCCCCTAATTAGCAATAAAGCACTGATTACTAACTAGGGGAGGTCGTCCAGTGTGTACCCGGCGATAGATAGAGTGCATCCGGAAAGTATTCGCAGTGCTTCACTTTTTCCACATTTTGTTATGTTACAGTCTTATTCCAAAATGGAATAAATTCATTTTTTCACTCAAAATTCTACACACAATGGGGGTCATTCCGAGTTGTTCGCTCGTTGCCGATTTTCGCTATACTGCGATTAGTCGCTAACTGCACATGCGCATGGTACGCAGAGCGCATGCGCTTAGTTATCTTACTAATAATAATAATAATAATAATAATTTTATTTATATAGCGCTCTTTCTCCAACAGGACTCAAAACTAAAAACTTAGCTGTTTTGCTGTAGCATCTGCGGCGCTTTTCAGTCGCACTGGTGTTCGGTAAATGATTGACAGGATAGGGGCGTTCCTGGGCGGCAACTCAGCGTTTTCCCGGTGTTGGCTAAAAAATGCAGGCGTTTCAGGGAAAAACGCGGGAGTGTCTGGAGAAACGGGGGAGTGGCTGGCCGAACGCAGGGCGTGTGTGTGACGTCAAACCAGGAATGAAATGGGCTGAGCTGATCGCAGTGTAGGAGTAAGTCTGGAGCTACTCAGAAACTGCTAAGAATTATTTATTCGCAATTCTGCTAATCTTTCGTTCGCAATTCTGCTAAGCTAAGATACACTCCCAGAGGGCGGCGGCCTAGCGTGTGCAATGCTGCTGAAATCAGCTAGCGAGCGAACAACTCGGAATGACCCCCAATTCCCCATAATGGCAATATGAAAAAAAGTGTTTTTTTTTAGATTTTTGCTAATTTAAAAAAAAAAAAAAAAACTAAGAAATCACATGTACATAAGTATTCACAGCCTTTGTTCTATACTTTGTTGGTGCACCTTTGGCAGCAATTACAGCCTCAAGTCTTTTTGAATATGATGCCACAAGCTTGGCACACTTATCTTTGGGCACTTTCGCCCATTCCTCTTTGCAGCACCTCTCAAGCTCCATCAGGTTGGTTGGGAAGCGTCGGTGCACAGCCATTTTCAGATCTCTCCAGAGATGTTCAATCGGATTCATGTCTGGGCTCTGGCTGGGACACTCAAGGACATTCACAGAGTTGTCCTGAAGACACTCCTTTGATATCTTGGCTGTGTGCTTAGGGCCGTTGCCCTGCTGAAAGATGAACCCTCGCCCTAGTCTGAGGTCAAGAGCACTCTGGAGCAGGTTTTCATCCAGGATGTCTCTGTACATTGCTGCATTCATCTATCCCTCTATCCTGACTAGTCTCCCAGTTCCTGCCACTCAAAAAACATCCCCACAGCATGATGCTACCACCACCATTCTTCACTGTAGGGATGGTATTGGCCTGGTGATGAGCGGTGCCTGGTTTCCTCCAAACGTGACGCCTCTGGCATTCATGCCAAAGAGTTCAATCTTTGTCTCATCAGACCAGAGAATTTTGTTTCTTATGGTCTGAGAGTCCTTCAGGTGCATTTTGGCAAACTCCAGGCGGTCTGCCATGTGCTTTTTACTAAGGAGTGGCTTCCGTCTGGCCACTCTACCATACAGGCCTGATTGGTGGATTGCTGCAGAGATGGTTGTCCTTCTGGAAGGTTCTTCTCTCTGCAGAGGAATGCTGTAGCTCTGACAGAGTGACCATTGGGTTTTTGGTCACCTCCCTGACTAGGGCCCTTCTCCACCGATCGCTCAGTTTAGACTGCTGGACAACTCTAGGAAGAGTCCTGGTGGTTCCGAACTTCTCCCATTTACGGATGATGGAGGCCACTGTGCTCATTGGAACCTTCAAATCAGCAGATATTTTTCGGTACCCTTCCCCAGATTTGTGCCTTGAGACAATCCTGTCTACGAGGTCTACAGACAATTCCTTTGACTTCATGCTTGGTTTGTGCTCAGACATGCACTGTCAAGTGTGGGACCTTATATAGACAAATGTGTGCCTTTCCAAATCATGTACAATCAACTGAATGTACCACAGGTGGAGTCCAATTAAGCTGTAGGAACAGCTCAAGGATGATCAGTGGAAACAGGATGCACCTGAGCTCAATTTTGAGCTTCATGACAAAGGCTGTGAATACTTATGTACATGTGATTTCTTAGTTTTAAATTTTTTGAATCTCATATCTGTCTGTCTATCTATCTATCTATCTCTTATCTCATATCTATCTATCTATCTATCTCATGTTAGGGAAGTGCGGGGGGTGACGTCACTGAACGATATTCTATATCGATATCGTTCAGTGTGTATGTACTGGCGCTCTCCCCTAATTCGCAATTAGCGATATAGCGCTGAATGCTAACTAGGGGATGCCACCCGGCTTTAGATAGATAGATAGATAGATAGATAGATAGATAGATAGATAGATAGATATGAGATAGTTAGACAGATGATAGATAGATATGAGAAGATAGATAGATAGATAGATAGATAGATAGATAGATAGATAGATAGATAGATAGACATATGATAGATAGATAGATAGATATGAGATAGATAGATAGATAGATATGAGATAGAGATAGATAGATAGATAGATAGATAGATAGATAGATAGATAGATAGATATGAGATAGATAGACATATGATAGATAGATAGATAGATAGATAGATAGATAGATAGATATGAGATAGATAGATAGATAGATAGATAGATAGATAGATAGATAGATATGAGATAGATAGATATGAGATAGATAGATAGATAGATAGATAGATAGATAGATAGATAGATAGATAGCTAGATAGATATGAGATAGATATATAGATAGATAGATAGATAGATAGATATGAGATAGATAGATAGATAGATAGATAGATAGATAGATATGAGATAGAGAGATAGATAGATATGAGATAGATGATAGATATTAGATAGACAGATAGATAGATAGATAGATAGATAGATAGATAGATAGATAGATAGATAGATAGATAATACTTGCCTACCTGACCCTCTCCATGAGGGAGAAAATGCTCTGTAAGATAGATAGATAGATAGATAGATAGATAGATAGATAGATAGATATGAGATAGATAGACATATGATTGATTGATAGATAGATAGATAGATAGATAGATAGATAGATAGATAGAGAGAGAGATAGATAGATATGAGATAGATAGATAAATAGATAGATAATAGATATTAGATAGACAGATCAAAGATAGATAGATAGATAGATAGATAGATAGATAGATAGATAGATAGATAGATAGATAGATAGAAAGAAAGACAGATAGATAAAGACACAAACACATATATAAAGTGATACTCAGATTGTATATAATATAAATATGCAGGAGGCCAGCGCTGGGACAAGGTTGCGCTGCAGACTGTCCGTAGATGGTAATGGAGGCCGCGCATGTCACGCATATAGCGGCGTGTAAATGTGATGCATGGGAGACAGGTTACCACAATGAACCCACACAATCACACTGTGACAAGGCCTGGTTAATTTACTACGAAGCGTTATTATTGTCCTCAGCTAATGTCCTCGGTGTAGTAATGGAGCCTATACGATGTTACTGATCTACTGACAAACATGAAGACGGAAACACGTAATAACGGGAACGTGATCAGTAAGTGACTTGGTGAATTATTATAATTTATAAAGTCCTGATACTTGTAGTGATCATCCGCAGAATAGCGTCATTGTGTGTGTCCCCAGTCACAGGATTACCTGCTTTATACATATGTGTCCTCACACACCTGCTTAGGCCAAATAGCCCCTCGCCAGGTTCCGGGTGACTCCGCTGCACCAAGCGTCTTTCTCATACAGAATGTGCGTCTTACTCACATAAATAACACAACTACATTGTGCGCGTACACTGACCAATGGAGATGTGCAACATCCCTATATCTGTGCACAACCAGGTCTGAATCTGGGTAAGAAGGGCTGCGATACATGAGCCGTGACTTCTCCTCGCACCAAGTTGCGTTGTGCTTCATCTGCGACTGCGTATGTAAAACTAATCCCTGTCACAGCCCAGCGTCTCTGGGACACTGTCAGCGGCTATTTGGCGCATCCGCAATGTGAGTAATACGGTAATTTTGTCCTCTCTGCGTATCTCAGTGGCGCTAGGTGTATCGCGCCTGGTTTACAGGCACTTGGCGGCATATTTGCTAAAGGTCGTTTTTCATTTTTTTTGTCAATTTCAGACCTAAATATATCGAACTAAATCAATGCTGTACTTCCAGGGCTAAAACACCGAATGACGCCCCCTCAGGGGCAGCTGAATTTACCCTCCACAACACCTACCTGATTATCTATCTATCTATCATCCATCTCATATCTATCTATCTATCTATCTATCTATCTATCTATCTCTCTATCTATCTCCTATCTATGTGTCTATCTATCTATCTATCTATCTATCTATCTATCTATCTATCATCTATCTGTCTGTCTATTTCCTATCTATCTATCTATCTATCTATCTATCTATCTATCATCTATCTATCTATCTATCTATCGCCTATCTATTTATCTATCTATCTATTTCCTTATCTATCTGTCTGTCTGTCTGTCTGTCTGTCTGTCTGTCTGTCTGTCTGCAGAGGACACTATGGACACTATGGACACTACCCAGCTTTTCCAACAAACTGAAAAGGTTCTAACAAAACAAAACATATTCCTAGAAGTTTTCATTTTTCTAATACATGTAATACAAGAACCTGGGACAAACATACCTGCCCTCAAACACTATCCCAGTGTTCTTGTCACATATTCCCCTCCCCTGTTTCGACCTAGGGGCCGGAACACTTGTAGCCCCCAAACAGAAGATGCGGGACAATGCATCTGCGTTGGCCAATTGTGTACCCGGTCTATGTTCGACAGTAAACTTAAAATCCTGCAACGCTAGAAACCATCTAGTTACACGAGCATTCTTGCCTCTATTTACATACATCCATTTTAAAGGGGCATGATCTGTCACTAGTCTGAATTGTCTATCCAAGAGGTAATATCTCAAGGTATCTAGTGCCCACTTAATGGCCAAAGCCTCCTTTTCCACAATGGCATACCTTTTTTCATGCTCATTAGTTTCCTACTCAAATAAATGATAGGGTGTTCGTCCCCATCTCTGGTTTGGGACAGCACAGTGCCTATCCCTACCTCTGAGGCATCTGTCTGTACCACAAATTCTTTTGAAAAATCTGGTGTTATCAATACCGGTTGTGAACACAAAGCCACTTTTAACGCTTGGAACGCTTTTTCTGCATCAGGGTTCCATTTCACCATATTTGACTGCTTCCCTTTGGTAAGGTCTGACAACGGCACCGCTGTGGTCGCAAAATTGGGAATAAACCGTCTATAGTACCCAGTTATTCCCAAAAAAGCCCTTACCTGTTTTTTTATTCACTGGACGAGGCCAGTTTTGAATAGCATCAATTTTATTCAATTGGGGCCTAATTAGACCTCTGCCTATGGTGAAGCCCAAGTATTTGACCTCCTCCAATGCGAGGCAGCACTTCTTTGGGTTAGCAGTTAACCCTGCCTCTATGATTGAGTCCAGTACTGCTTGTACTTTAACCAAATGGGACCCCCAGTCTGTACTGTGAATTACCACATCATCCAAATAGGCAGCTGCATATTTTCTATGGGGCCTCAAAATTTTATCCATCGCCCGTTGAAAGGTTGCTGGAGCCCCATGCAACCCAAAGGGTAACATCTTATACTGGTACAGCCCCTCCGGAACCGAAAAGGCTGTTTTTTCTTTTGCGCTATCAGATAAAGGTGTTTGCCAGTAACCTTTGGTCAGGTCCAACGTGGTGAGAAACCTGGCTGTTCCCAGCCTTTCTATCAGCTCATCCACACGGGGCATGGGGTACGCGTCAAACTTGGACACCTCATTTAACTTACGAAAGTCATTACAGAAGCGTATGCTACCGTCGGGCTTCGGGATGAGAACTATGGGACTGGACCACTCACTGTTAGATTCCTCTATGACTCCAAGTTCTAACATGGTTTTAACTTCTTTAGTAACAGCTTCTCGCTGAGCTTCAGGAATCCTATATGGCTTTAAATGAACCCTGACCCCTGGTTCTGTGACAATGTCATGTTTTATTATGGTCGTTCGGCCAGGCAGCTCTGAAAATATCTCCCTATTTTGGATGAGAAATTCTTTAACCTGATTGTTCTGGTCAGCTGATAATGTATCTGACACCTTTACTGCGGTAAGCAACCGAGGTGAAGACACCGAAGGGCAAGGCTCCGCTGACAGAGACAACCTATCTTTCCAGGGTTTGATTAAGTTAACATGGTAGATTTGTTCGGGTTTTCTCTTTCCCGGCTGGTATACTTTGTAATTAACCTCATTCACTTTTTCCCTAATCTCAAATGGACCCTGCCATTTAGCTAGGAATTTGCTTTCCACAGTGGGTACCAAAACAGGAACTCTATCTCCAGGAGCAAATTCCCGTATCTTGGCACTCCGGTTATATACCCTCTGTTGAGCACTTTGGGCCTGTTTCATGTGCTCTCTGACAATAGGTACCACGGCTGCAATCCTATCCTGCATTTGTGATACATGTTCAATAACGCTTCTATAAGGAGTGGGCTGTCCTTCCCACGTCTCTTTGGCAATGTCCAACAGCCCTCTGGGGTGTCTACCATACAACAAATCAAATGGAGAAAACCCCGTAGAGGACTGAGGAACTTCTCTGATGGCCATTAACAAGTAGGGCAACAAACAATCACAGTTTTTCCCATCTCTCTCAACAACCTTTTTTAACATACTTTTTAATGTTTTATTAAACCTTTCCACCAACCCGTCTGTTTGGGGATGGTAGATGGACGTCCTGAGGTGAGTGACCTTAAATAATTTGCACAATTCCTTCATGATCCTTGACATAAATGGAGTACCTTGGTCAGTCAAAATTTCTTTTGGTATTCCCACTCTACTAAAAACCTGCACCAGCTCCCTAGCTATTGCCTTGGTTGTGATAGTGCGTAAAGGGACAGCCTCAGGATATCGAGTGGCATAGTCCATAATTACCAGGATATACTGATGGCCCCGAGCAGACTTTAACAAGGGCCCCACGAGATCCATGGCTATTCTGTCAAACGGGACCTCTATAATAGGCATGGGAACTAGTGGGCTCCTGAAATGAGGTCTAGGGGCATGATACTGGCATTCAGGACAGGAAGAACAATATTCAGACACTTCTTTATAAACCCCTGGCCAAAAGAACCTTTGTAAAACTCTTTCAGTGGTTTTTTCTGCCCCTAAATGTCCTGCGGTAACGTGACTATGAGCTAAATCTAGTACCGTTCTTCGATAAGGCTGGGGAACTACCAGCTGTTCCACCACATCCTCACCCCTTTTGACAATGTGGTACAAGAGCTCATTACAGATGGCCATGTGGGGATACGTAACCCTGTCACCCGGTACCACAGGTTCCCCATTAACAACCTTAACATTCTCCCTAGCCTTTATTAAGGTAGGATCCTTTAACTGTTCAGACGCAAAAAGATCCTTCTTTACCTCCAGGTCAGGCACGCTTTCAGTTCTAACTACTATGTCTCTGTTCCCAGCAAGAGGGTCCTCACTGGACTCCCCATCTGTCACTTCCCCAGCCAAACTAGCAAAAGGCAAAGGGTCAGAAAGTTCCGAAGACACACGTACATCCATAAAATCACCGGTATTATCAACTGGCTCTTTACTTCTCACATCTGTTGATAACCGTGATTCCCACAGTTTCCAAAAATGAGGAAAATCCCTCCCTATTATGGCCTCATGCACCAAGGTGGGGACCAGTCCTACTATAACAATTGCTGACCCACAACAAGTTTCTATATTCACTTCAGCAGTGACATAATGTTGGGTATCCCCATGTCACGATCCGGGTATCTGGACGCCATTTCTTACCCATCAGATGCCTCCTAAGGCTGGCTCAGCGCTCCAGGACCGGATCCCATCTGTTATCCTAATGTTCACATTCCTGCATCCTCTCCTGTCTCTCTGAGACGCTGTCACAGTAACGCCTTATTACATCTGGCATGGCGTCTCCCGCGGCCTCCGCCGCCGTCCCTGAGCTTCTGCATGCAGAGTGTCAGAGTGGCGATTACGTCAGCCGCGGCCTCCGCTGTGTCCGCGTGGTTGGATGTGCACTTGTCAGCCTGGCGTCTCCTGTCTCCAGTGGCCGGCGCCGCCATTACTGTTTTCATTACCACATGGATTACAAACCAAACTTCCCTCCAAGTGTCTGCATGGGCGCAGCCATCTTGGATTCTGTCAGCTGATCATTTCCTCCAATCTGTTGTCAGTATTGTTAATCTGCATAATTGCCTAGCCAATCCCTTCCTTGCTGCAGGTATAAATACACTGTGCCTGAGCAAGGAAGGCGTCAGTGCTTTGGTTGTCAAACCTAGTTCCTGTTTGTCTCTCTCCTGTGATTGTCTTCCAGGTTCCAGCTCCTGTCTCAAGACTTCCACCATAGAGACCCGCACCAGCATTCCACCTGCGGTGTAGCCTGACTCTCCAATCCATTGTGGATTCATCTGTTTCCAGCTACAACATTACCTGCTTCCAGCTCAGCTTCCAGCAGAGTACAGCTTCCCTTAAAGGGCCGGTGTCCTTTCTACACTTTACCACTCTCCACCGGTATTATTATTTCTCCGCTCTCAAGTTCTACATTTCAGTTCATATTTCATCGCTCCCAAGTTCATTTATTATTTAACTGGTTCCAGCCAGTATCCACTCCGTGCTAACAACAGTCTGGTTCCAGCCAGTATCCACAGCAGCTGTTTTACCTTCAGCAACCCAGCTTTTCCTGGAACACCAGCTGGCACAATCCTGGGTTATCTCCATTGCTACAGTCGGGCCTGGTAAGGACTTTCCATCTAGAAGATCATAAGAACTATCTCACACTACCAGTGCCCTGTGGCTCCTGCCATCCTGTAGTACCCAGGAACTGTATTTATTATTTGCTGACTTTTACGTTTTCTTTTACTGCTGCTGTGTTGCGGAGTTGTCATAATAAACATCATTGACTTTTATCCAAGTTGTCGTGGTCACGCCTTCGGGCAGTTATTATTCATGTTACTTACATGTCCAGGGGTCTGATACAACCTCCCAGGTTCCGGTACATCTCAGCCCCTACAACTGAGGCTGCCTCCCGTCAGCTCAGGCCCTCAGTTGTGACAGTAAGCACTGACCTAATGAATCCAGCCGGAGACCAGGATCAAGCAGCCAGGCCGATGCAAGAACTGGCAGCCCGACTAGAACATCAGGAGGCTGCACAGGGCCACATCATCCGCTGTCTCCAGGATCTCTCTACTCGGCTGGATGGGATTCAGACAACTCTCCGTGGATCAGGCGCATCTGGTGCGTCAACCACAGTGACTCCAGCTATAACCCCACCCACCTTACCCATTTCTGCTCCACGTCTTCATCTTCCAACGCCAGCAAAATTTGACGGATCTCCAAGATTCTGCAGGGGATTTCTCAACCAGTGTGAGATTCAGTTTGAGCTACAACCTGGCAATTTTCCAAGTGACCGTACAAAAATTGCCTACATCATCTCTCTTCTCAGTGGCTCCGCCCTTGACTGGGCATCACCGTTATGGGAGAGGTCCGACACCCTGCTATCTTCTTACACTGCATTCGTGTCAACATTCAGGCGCATCTTCGACGAGCCAGGCCGGGTAACCTCAGCTTCATCCGAGATTCTCCGTTTACGCCAGGGGTCACGTACTGTAGGACAATATCTGATACAGTTCCAGATCCTGGCATCCGAACTGGCATGGAACGACGAGGCCCTGTATGCTGCATTCTGGCATGGCTTATCTGAGCTTATTAAAGATGAGTTAGCTACCAGAGACTTACCTTCTAAGTTAGATGAGCTAATCTCACTCTGCACGAAAGTTGATTTACGTTTCAGAGAGAGAGCAACTGAGCGTGGAAGATCATCTGCTCCAAAATCTTCTGCTCCTCCTCCTCGTCAACTGTCACCATCTACAGATGAGCCCATGCAAATTGGCCGTTCCCGTTTAACTCCTGCTGAGCGCCGAAGACGTCTCTCTGAGTCTCTTTGTCTTTACTGTGCAGCTCCGTCTCACACCATCAATGCCTGTCCCGAACGTCCGGGAAAACTCCAAACCCTAGCTCGCCCAGGAGAGGGCCGGCTAGGAGTAATGATCTCCTCTCCATCTCCTCATGATTGTAATCTCCCAGTCTCGCTTCAAGTTGCTCAACGTTATCGGAACGTCATTGCTCTCCTTGATTCCGGAGCAGCTGGGAACTTTATTACTGAAGCCTATGTTAAACGGTGGTCCCTACCCACCGAGAGACTTCCTTCCTCCTTTTCCTTAACTGCCGTGGATGGCAGTAAAATTTTTGATACTGTTATTGCTCTAAGGACTCTACCAGTTCGTCTGAGAGTGGGAGTTCTTCATTCCGAACTTATTTCACTTTTAGTGATTCCAAGAGCCACACATCCTGTGGTCCTGGGCCTTCCATGGCTCCGTCTTCACAATCCTACAATTGATTGGACGACTACGCAAATCCTGGCATGGGGTTCCTCCTGTGCAGAGACATGTTTGTTTAAAGTATTGCCTGTCTGTTCTTCCTCCCCCAGGTCGTCTGATGTTCCACCTCCTCCATATCAAGATTTCACGGATGTGTTCAGTAAAGCTTCTGCTGATATCCTTCCTCCTCATAGAGAATGGGACTGCCCGATTGATCTCGTTCCAGGGAAGGTTCCACCTCGAGGCCGAACTTATCCGTTGTCTCTGCCTGAGACGCATTCTATGGAGGAATACATTAAAGAGAACCTAGCAAAGGGGTTCATTCCACCTTCTTCTTCCCCAGCCGGCGCAGGCTTCTTTTTTGTAAAAAAGAAAGATGGTGGTCTGCGGCCGTGCATCGACTACAGAGGTTTGAACGACATTACCATCAAGAACCGTTATCCTTTACCCCTGATTACTGAGCTCTTTGACAGAGTTAGCGGAGCTACCATCTTTACAAAGCTGGACTTGCGAGGTGGTATACAATCTCATCCGGATCCGTGAGGGTGACGAGTGGAAGACCGCCTTTAACACCCGTGACGGACATTATGAGTACCTCGTCATGCCCTTCGGATTGAGCAATGCTCCAGCTGTCTTCCAGCATTTTGTCAATGAGATTTTCAGAGACATTCTATACCGTCATGTCGTGGTCTATCTAGACGATATCCTCATTTTTGCCAACGATTTAGAGGAACATCGTTTTTGGGTTAAAGAGGTTCTGTCCCGTCTCCGTGTCAATCATCTCTATTGCAAATTAGAAAAATGCGTCTTTGAAGTCAAGTCCATTCCGTTTCTAGGGTACATTGTGTCCGGTTCCGGACTAGAGATGGATCCTGAGAAACTACAAGCAATTCAGAATTGGCCGGTACCCTTAACCCTCAAAGGGGTCCAGAGGTTCTTAGGGTTCGCCAATTATTACCGAAAGTTTATACGAGACTTTTCCACCATTGTGGCGCCTATTACTGCTTTCACCAAGAAGGGTGCTAACCCGTCCAAGTGATCTGAAGAAGCCATGCAAGCTTTTCATCTTTTAAAACAGAGGTTCATCTCTGCGCCTGTCCTGAAACAGCCTGACATCGACTCTCCTTTCATCCTAGAGGTGGATGCCTCCTCCGTTGGAGTAGGAGCGGTGTTATCTCAGAGGGCTAAAGATGGCCATTTACATCCTTGCAGTTTCTTCTCCCGGAAGTTCTCCCCAGCTGAGCGCAACTATGCCATTGGCGACCAGGAGTTGCTAGCCATCAAGCTCGCTCTAGAAGAGTGGAGGTATCTGTTGGAGGGAGCTTCTCATTTAATCACCATACTTACAGACCACAAGAACCTTTTATACCTGAAGGGCGCACAATGTCTCAACCCTCGTCAGGCCAGATGGGCACTTTTCTTTTCCAGGTTCGACTTTAAACTCCAGTTCTGTCCGGGCTCTCAGAATCGCAAGGCCGATGCCCTTTCCCGCTCATGGGAGCAAGAAAATGAGTCAGAGTCTTCAGACAAGCATCCTATTATAAATCCGTTGGCATTCTCCACGGTAGGGATGGACTCTACGCCCCCATCAGGGAAAAGTTTTGTGAAGCCGATGCTAAGGAAGAAGCTCATGCATTGGGCCCATGCTTCCCGTTTTGCCGGACATACAGGTATCCAAAAAACCCTGGAGTTTATCTCTAGGTCCTATTGGTGGCCAACTCTGAAAAAGGACGTCTTGGAGTTTATTGCATCTTGCCCAAAGTGTGCCCAACATAAAGTATCCCGCCAGTCGCCTGCGGGGCAACTGGTTCCACTATCCGTTCCCCGTCGACCATGGACCCACTTGTCGATGGATTTCATTACAGACTTACCCATGTGCAACAAGTTCAATACCATCTGGGTGGTAGTTGACCGGTTCACCAAGATGGCACACTTCATTCCTCTCACCGGTCTTCCGTCAGCTTCCAAGTTGGCTCAAGTATTCATACAAGAGATCTTCCGACTCCACGGTCTTCCTGAAGAAATTATCTCAGATCGAGGAGTTCAATTCACAGCCAAATTCTGGCGAAGTTTATGTCAAGTCCTCCAAGTCAAGCTAAAGTTTTCCACGGCTTACCATCCTCAGACCAATGGTCAAACCGAGAGGGTGAATCAGGACTTGGAGGCCTTCCTCCGCATCTATGTGTCCTCCTCTCAAGATGACTGGGTTCAATTACTTCCCTGGGCCGAGTTCTGTCATAACAACCAGTATCATTCTTCATCTGCTTCAACACCATTCTTCACTAACTTTGGATTCCACCCTAAAGTTCCGGAGTTCCAACCGCTTCCAGCAACTTCTGTTCCCGCAGTGGATATCACCTTGCATCAGTTTGCCAATATCTGGAAGAGCGTACGATCAGCTCTGCTCAAGGCATCGTTCAGGTACAAGAAGTTTGCGGATAAGAAGCGTCGAGCAGTTCCTGCTCTCAAGGTGGGTGATCGGGTATGGTTATCCACGAAGAATTTGAGGTTAAGAGTTCCCAGTATGAAGTTTGCACCTCGCTATATCGGTCCTTTCAAGATTGAACAAGTCATCAATCCTGTTGCTTACAGACTCCAGTTGCCTCCCTTCTTAAAAATACCCAGGACATTCCATGTTTCCCTGTTGAAACCGCTGATCTTGAATCGGTTTCATTCCTTACTTCCTCCAACTCCGAAAGTCCAAACTCAACGAGGCGTTGAGTATGAAGTGGCCAAGATCCTGGACTCACGTCACCGTTACGGTCAACTACAATATCTTATTGACTGGAAGGGTTATGGTCCTGAGGAACGTTCATGGACCAATGCTTCTGATGTCCATGCTCCTGCCTTGGTCCGGAGATTCCATTCCAAGTTTCCTCAAAAGCCAAAGAAGTGTCCTGGGGCCACTCCTAAAGGGGGGGGTGCTGTCACGATCCGGGTATCTGGACGCCATTTCTTACCCATCAGATGCCTCCTAAGGCTGGCTCAGCGCTCCAGGACCGGATCCCATCTGTTATCCTAATGTTCACATTCCTGCATCCTCTCCTGTCTCTCTGAGACGCTGTCACAGTAACGCCTTATTACATCTGGCATGGCGTCTCCCGCGGCCTCCGCCGCCGTCCCTGAGCTTCTGCATGCAGAGTGTCAGAGTGGAGATTACGTCAGCCGCGGCCTCCGCTGTGTCCGCGTGGTTGGATGTGCACTTGTCAGCCTGGCGTCTCCTGTCTCCAGTGGCCGGCGCCGCCATTACTGTTTTCATTACCACATGGATTACAAACCAAACTTCCCTCCAAGTGTCTGCATGGGCGCAGCCATCTTGGATTCTGTCAGCTGATCATTTCCTCCAATCTGTTGTCAGTATTGTTAATCTGCATAATTGCCTAGCCAATCCCTTCCTTGCTGCAGGTATAAATACACTGTGCCTGAGCAAGGAAGGCGTCAGTGCTTTGGTTGTCAAACCTAGTTCCTGTTTGTCTCTCTCCTGTGATTGTCTTCCAGGTTCCAGCTCCTGTCTCAAGACTTCCACCATAGAGACCCGCACCAGCATTCCACCTGCGGTGTAGCCTGACTCTCCAATCCATTGTGGATTCATCTGTTTCCAGCTACAACATTACCTGCTTCCAGCTCAGCTTCCAGCAGAGTACAGCTTCCCTTAAAGGGCCGGTGTCCTTTCTACACTTTACCACTCTCCACCGGTATTATTATTTCTCCGCTCTCAAGTTCTACATTTCAGTTCATATTTCATCGCTCCCAAGTTCATTTATTATTTAACTGGTTCCAGCCAGTATCCACTCCGTGCTAACAACAGTCTGGTTCCAGCCAGTATCCACAGCAGCTGTTTTACCTTCAGCAACCCAGCTTTTCCTGGAACACCAGCTGGCACAATCCTGGGTTATCTCCATTGCTACAGTCGGGCCTGGTAAGGACTTTCCATCTAGAAGATCATAAGAACTATCTCACACTACCAGTGCCCTGTGGCTCCTGCCATCCTGTAGTACCCAGGAACTGTATTTATTATTTGCTGACTTTTACGTTTTCTTTTACTGCTGCTGTGTTGCGGAGTTGTCATAATAAACATCATTGACTTTTATCCAAGTTGTCGTGGTCACGCCTTCGGGCAGTTATTATTCATGTTACTTACATGTCCAGGGGTCTGATACAGCCTCCCAGGTTCCGGTACATCTCAGCCCCTACAACTGAGGCTGCCTCCCGTCAGCTCAGGCCCTCAGTTGTGACACCCCATGTATGCAAGTTACCCCAATAGGTATTTGCTGAACCTTTAAGGGGTTCACTAACCCAGCTTTCACGAGGGTAACTAGACTTCCTGAATCTAGCAAGGCCTCTACCCGGTTACCCTCTAAGAACACATCACACATTTGTTTTTCCAGCTCAGGTGAAGGTACCACAGTACAGGCTAACCCAGCAAAGAAAGACATTCTGCGACATTCAAAGGCAGCATCACATTGCATGGGTTCTTGCGTGACTGGGCAATTGGCAATAACATGACCTGGCATACCACACCTAAAACATTTAACCACACGAATATAAACCCGTTTGGGCAGCATAGACCGTTCTAGCCCCATTGGCCTGTCTCCAGGGCCAGTGTTTAAAGTCTCTCCAGCCTTGCGTTCTCTTATCCGCCCAGCAACATTTTCCCAAGGAACAGTCTTACCAGTCTTTACTGAAGGGCGCTGTCGAGGATCTATGGGTTGCTGGGTGGTCATCAGTAGTTCCTCTGCTGCCAAATACCTCTCTACCATGTCCACTAATTGGTCAGCAGTACCTGGGTTTCCATGGCTCACCCACTTGCGCAGGACCATGGGCAAAGATCTCAAGTAGCGGTCCATGACGACTCTTTCAACTATCTGGGGACCAGTTAATGTCTCTGGCTGTAACCATTTTTTTGTTAGCTGAATAAGGTCGTGCATCTGGGAGCGAGGAGGCTTCTCCATGGTGTACACCCACCGGTGCACCCGTTGTGCTCGTACTGACAGCGTGACTCCCAGGCGGGTCAGGATCTCAGTCTTTAATTTATCATAGTCCCGAGCCTCAGCAGGGCTTAAATAAAAGTACGCTTTTTGGGGCTCACCTGACCGAAAAGGTGCCAGCAGACTGGCCCACTGTGCTTTCGGCCAGTTCTCACGCTCGGCAGTCCTTTCGTGGTCAGGTAGGCCTCCACATCATCAGCCTCTGTCATTTTCTGCAGGAAGTGACTGGCCCGTATAGAACTAGAGCTGGTCAGAGCACTGACGGCCACATCTCCAATCTGGGCTGCAAGGCTCTGCACCACTTCTGTTAAGGCCTCTCTATCCTGACGCTGTTGCCTGTAAAGTTCGTCAACAGCTGCCTGCTGTAGTCTCCAATTTTCCTCCATTGCCACCTGCTGCTGTCTGTTGGCCTCCTGCTGAGCCGCTGTAGCTTGCAGCAAGGCTTTAAGCAGTTCCTCCATGTCGACAGATTTTTCAGGCGGCTTTGTAGCTGCTTTCACCCAGGACATATATCAAACCCTCAGGGGTGAGTCTCAGCAACTTCACACTGGGCTATATCTGCATAAACCACCGTTTTCTGCAGGCCTCATAAAGCTGCTGCTTTCACTTATGCGCAGAACGGATTGCTCGCATTCTCCACCAAGTTGTAACACTGTAAGGGTGCAAGGTGCCATTTCCTGGGGTATATGGCAGCACGCAGCAGCTGAGGAACCACACAAGTCCAGTTTCTGGTACAACTGGCCCCAGCCAGTTTTATTGTACAGAAAATAAAACAAACAGCAAAAGAAAATACCTTGCCTGTCCGGCACTAACTAAACACAAGATGTTCCTAACTATCACTAAACAAAAACACAGAGTTCTCCAGTAAACACTGTATAGCTCACTTGTATCAGGAAGCGTGTTTCTCTCACAGAGATCCTGCAGTCTTCCCAGGCAGTCTGCACACCCTAATCAGGCCAGCAGCTCTATAACACTCTTACACAGCTGAAAGCCTGACTAGCCTTCTGTGAGGCCAAAGACCCGAACTGGGCCCAATGTCTGGAACTTGCCCCATCTCTCTTTCAGGGCCCTTACCCAGCTTTTCCAACAAACTGAAAAGGTTCTAACAAAACAAAACATATTCCTAGAAGTTTTCATTTTTCTAATACATGCAAGACAAGAACCTGGGACAAACATACCTGCCCTCAAACACTATCCCAGTGTTCTTGTCACAATATATATATATATATATATATATGTGTGTGTGTGTGTGTGTATACCCAAGACTTGCACTCATGAACCAGTGGTGGGTTTCCCACTTGACATCTCACAACCTTTTATTTTTTTATTTTGCAACCAGCAGAGGAAGGGGGTTGGGTTGTGGGTGGTGTATTGTGGTGCAGGGGGTTGTGGGTGGTGTATTGTGGTGCAGGGGGTTGCGGGTGGTGTATTGTGGTGCAGGGGGGTTGTGGGTGGTGTATTGTGGTGCAGGGGGGTTGTGGGTGGTGTATTGTGGTGCAGGGGGTTGTGGGTGGTGTATTGCAGTGCAGGGGGTTGTGGGTGGTGTATTGTGGTGCAGGGGGTTGTGGGTGGTGTATTGTAGTGCAGGGGGTTGCGGGTGGTGTATTGTAGTGCAGGGGGTTGTGCGTGGTGTATTGTAGTGCAGGGGGTTGTGGGTGGTGTATTGTGGTGCAGGGGGTTGTGGGTGGTGTATTGTGGTGCAGGGGGGTTGTGGGTGGTGTATTGTAGTGCAGGGGGTTGCGGGTGGTGTATTGTGGTGCAGGGGGTTGCGGGTGGTGTATTGTAGTGCAGGGGGTTGTGCGTGGTGTATTGTAGTGCAGGGGGCTTGTGGGTGGTGTATTGTAGTGCAGGGGGCTTGTGGGTGGTGTATTGTGGTGCAGGGGGTTGTGGGTGGTGTATTGTGGTGTAGGGGGTTGCGGGTGGTGTATTGTGGTGCAGGGGGGTTGTGGGTGGTGTATTGTAGTGCAGGGGGTTGCGGGTGGTGTACTGTGGTGCAGGGGGTTGTGGGTGGTGTATTGTGGTGCAGGGGGTTGCGGGTGGTGTATTGTGGTGCAGGGGGTTGTGGGTGGTGTATTGTGGTGCAGGGGGGTTGTGGGTGGTGTATTGTAGTGCAGGGGGTTGCAGGTGGTGTATTGTGGTGCAGGGGGTTGTGGGTGGTGTATTGTGGTGCAGGGGGTTGCGGGTGGTGTATTGTGGTGCAGGGGGGTTGTGGGTGGTGTATTGTGGTGCAGGGGGGTTGTGGGTGGTGTATTGTGGTGCAGGGGGTTGCGGGTGGTGTATTGTGGTGCAGGGGGTTGTGCGTGGTGTATTGTAGTGCAGGGGGTTGCGGGTGGTGTATTGTGGTGCAGGGGGTTGTGGGTGGTGTATTGTGGTGCAGAGGGGTTGAACTTGTGGGTGGTGTATTGTGGTGCAGGGGGTTGTGGGTGGTGTATTGTGGTGCAGGGGGTTGTGGGTGGTGTATTGTGGTGCAGGGGGTTGTGCGTGGTGTATTGTAGTGCAGGGGGTTGCGGGTGGTGTATTGTGGTGCAGGGGGTTGTGGGTGGTGTATTGTGGTGCAGGGGGTTGTGGGTGGTGTATTGTGGTGCAGGGGGTTGCGGGTGGTGTATTGTGGTGCAGGGGGTTGCGGGTGGTGTATTGTGGTGCAGGGGGTTGTGCGTGGTGTATTGTGGTGCAGGGGCTTGTGGGTGGTGTATTGTGGTGCAGGGGGTTGCGGGTAGTGTATTGTGGTGCAGGGGGTTGTGGGTGGTGTATTGTGGTGCAGGGGATTGTGGGTGGTGTATTGTGGTGCAGGGGGTTGTGGGTGGTGTATTGTGGTGCAGGGGGTTGTGGGTGGTGTATTGTGGTGCAGGGGGGTTGTGCGTGGTGTATTGTAGTGCAGGGGGTTGTGGGTGGTGTATTGTGGTGCAGGGGGTAGTGGGTGGTGTATTGTGGTGCAGGGGGGTTGTGGGTGGTGTATTGTGGTGCAGGGGGTTGTGGGTGGTGTATTGTAGTGCAGGGGGGTTGTGGGTGGTGTATTGTGGTGCAGGGGGTTGTGGGTGGTGTATTGTAGTGCAGGGGGTTGCGGGTGGTGTATTGTGGTGCAGGGGGTTGTGCGTGGTGTATTGTGGTGCAGGGGCTTGTGGGTGCTGTATTGTGGTGCAGGGGGTTGCGGGTAGTGTATTGTGGTGCAGGGGGTTGTGGGTGGTGTATTGTGGTGGAGGGGATTGTGGGTGGTGTATTGTGGTGCAGGGGGTTGTGCGTGGTGTATTGTGGTGCAGGGGCTTGTGGGTCGTGTATTGTGGTGCAGGGGGTTGCGGGTAGTGTATTGTGGTGCAGGGGGTTGTGGGTGGTGTATTGTGGTGCAGGGGATTGTGGGTGGTGTATTGTGGTGCAGGGGGTTGTGGGTGGTGTATTGTGGTGCAGGGGGTTGTGGGTGGTGTATTGTGGTGCAGGGGGGTTGTGCGTGGTGTATTGTAGTGCAGGGGGTTGTGGGTGGTGTATTGTGGTGCAGGGGGTTGTGGGTGGTGTAGTGTGGTGCAGGGGGGTTGTGCGTGGTGTATTGTAGTGCAGGGGGTTGTGGGTGGTGTATTGTGGTGCAGGGGGTTGTGGGTGGTGTATTGTGGTGCAGGGGGGTTGTGGGTGGTGTATTGTGGTGCAGGGGGTTGTGGGTGGTGTATTGTAGTGCAGGGGGGTTGTGGGTGGTGTATTGTGGTGCAGGGGGTTGTGGGTGGTGTATTGTGGTGCAGGGGGTTGCGGGTGGTGTATTGTGGTGCAGGGGGTTGTGCGTGGTGTATTGTGGTGCAGGGGCTTGTGGGTGGTGTATTGTGGTGCAGGGGGTTGCGGGTAGTGTATTGTGGTGCAGGGGGTTGTGGGTGGTGTATTGTGGTGCAGGGGATTGTGGGTGGTGTATTGTGGTGGAGGGGATTGTGGGTGGTGTATTGTGGTGCAGGGGGGTTGCTATCCAGAGGCATAAGGACGGGCCCTGACACTACAGGGACAGAGCAGCAGTGACTTAATGTGGGTGGGGGTGGTCACTGTGGCAGGGATGTCGATAGCTGTGCCGGGCCCCGGTACTGGGAGGGGGTGTGACTATCTCAGAGAGGTGTGGCCAGGCCCCTCCTCACTATCATGGCAAAAATATACTATGTCCACCAGTGGCTGGTCAAAGGAGTAAATGTGGGGGAGGTCGAGTGTGATCACTCCCCCTTCACTGCATGGAGGACTGCTTCCACCGCAGCCTCTCTCAGCCCAGCGCACAGCAGCGTGTGTTAGGTTGGGGAGAGAGGCAGCAGCAGTCTTTTCACTCTCCCGTGCAGGTGCAGATGCAGCTGTCCGTTATGAGGTGGGTGGGGGGTGGGCTCCAACAGGCCTGTGCCCAGATAGCGAGTAGTTGCTCCCTCCCTCTTGGCGGCCCTGCATGTGGGTAGCGTGGTGCCTAAATCTGCCCCATCATTACCTGTACCAGTTCCCAGTTACCTGAATGTTTTCCAGCTGCCTCCTCTCTGTGGATGTCCCTTCCTCCTACAACAAGACTTTCCTCAAACTTTTAAACTTATCTCATTCACACTTCCCACACACTTTCTATACACTTCCCACACACTTCCTATACACTTCCCAAATACCTCCCACATACTTCCCTCACACTTCCCATATACCTCCCCCACACTTCCCACACACTTCCTATATACTTCCCAAATACCTCCATCACACTTCCCATACACTTCCTATACACTTCCCAAATACCTCCCACACTTCCCACATACTTCGCTCACACTTCCCATACACCTCCCTCACACTTCCCACATATTTCCCTCACACTGTCTATACACTTCCCAAATACCTCCCACACACTTCTCTCACACATCTAACACACTTCCTTTGCATTTCCCACATACTTCCCTCACACCTCTCACACTTCCCTCACAGTTTCTATACACTTCCAAAATACCTCCCACATACTTCCTTCACTTCCCATACACCTCCCACACACTTCCCTCACACATCCAACACACCTCCCTCGCACTTCCCACATACTTCCCTCACACTTCCCATACACCTCCTTCACACTTTCTATACACTTCCCAAATACCTCCCACACACTTCCCTCACACATCCAACACACTTCCATCGCACCACTTCCCACATATTTCCCTCACACTTTCCATACACCTCCCTCACACTTCGCTCACACATCCAACATACTTCCCTCGCACTTCCCACATACTTCCCTCACACTTCCCACATACCTCCCTCACACTTTCTATACACTTCCCAAATATCTCCCACACACTTCCCTCACACATCCAACACAATTCCCTGGCACTTCCCAGATACTTCCCTCACACTTCCCATACACCTCCCTCACACTTTTCCATATACTTCCCTCACGCTTCCTAATCCGATACACTTCCCAAATACCTCCCACACATCCAACACACTTCCTACATACTTCCATAACACTTCCGATACACCTCCCTCACACTTCCCTCTAACACATTCCTCATATGTCCTACACATATACCTCACACTGCCTTAACACTTCTCACAAACACACTTCCCCATCACTTCACTCACACTTTCTACACACTTCCCCATCACTTCACTCACCCTTTCTACACACTTCCCCATCTCTTCAATCACACTTTCTACACACTTCCCCATCACTTCACTCACACTTTCTACACACTTCCCTATCACTTCACTCACCCTTTCTACACACTTCCCCATCACTTCACTCACCCTTTCTACACACTTCCCCATCACTTCACTCACCCTTTCTACACACTTCCCCATCACTTTACTCACCCTTTCTACACACTTCCCCATCACTTCACTCACACTTTCTACACACTTCCCCATCACTTCACTCACACTTTCTACACACTTCCCCATCTCTTCACTCACACTTTCTACACACTTCCCCATCACTTCACTCACACTTTCTACACACTTCCCTATCACTTCACTCACCCTTTCTACACACTTCCCCATCACTTCACTCACCCTTTCTACACACTTCCCCATCACTTCACTCACCCTTTCTACACTCTTCCCCATCACTTCACTCACCCTTTCTACACACTTCCCCATCACTTCACTCACCCTTTCTACACACTTCCCCATCTCTTCACTCACACTTTCTACACACTTCCCCATCACTTCACTCACACTTTCTACACACTTCCCTATCACTTCACTCACCCTTTCTACACACTTCCCCATCACTTAACTCACCCTTTCTACACACTTCCCCATCACTTCACTCACCCTTTCTACACACTTCCCCATCACTTCACTCACACTTTCTACACACTTCCCCATCACTTCACTCACACTTTCTACACACTTCCCCATCACTTCACTCACCCTTTCTACACACTTCCCCATCACTTCACTCACCCTTTCTACACACTTCCCCCTCACTTCACTCACACTTTCTACATACTTCCAACACACCTCCCGCTTACTTCCCACTCATCTTCCACACCCTTCCGTCACACTTTACTCACACTTCCCTCACATATCCAACACATTTCCCTCACACTTCCCACATACTTCCCATACACCTTCCTCACACTTCCCCCTCACTTCCTAATCCCAGACACTTCCCAAATACCTCCCACACTCCAACACACTTCCCTAACACTTCCTTCACACTTCCCTCACACTTTCCTCATGTCCTACAGATATACCTCACACTGCCCTCACACACACTTCAATCACGCTTTCTACACACTTCCCCCTCACTTCTCACACTTTCTACATACTCCCTCTTACTTCCCACTCATCTTCCACACCTTTCCCTCACACTTTACTCACACATCCTACACACTTCCCACACCTTTCCCTCACACTTCCCACATATTTCTCACAGTTTCCTCACACTTCCCACATTTCTCACACAGTTTCCTCACACTTCCCTCACTAGTACCTTGTATCACATTCCTATAGTTGGGAAGCTTGCGGGCAGATCTCTGTTGCCGCTTTATCTGTATGTTATTTCCCAGCCTTATCTCATTACTGTGCATGTAAAGCACCATGGACTATGCTGGCGATACTAACAGAAAGTGGCAGCAAATGATTAAATAATATTTAATTGAACCCACTCAGCGCCAGGTCATCCATTAGGCAACCTATGACCCTATGGGCTCATTCTATCCAATCTATGTTTTGGCTTTCTGCCGCACGGAGGGCTGGAAGTGGGGACCACACCAATATATTGTCCAGGGCCCTGTGCGGGCTTTATTTGCGCAGTATAGAAGGCGACAGAGCTTACATTTGGTATGTTCTCCTAAGCAGACGTATCTATCACTAGTCGCCATGTACTAACGTTATACTTACATGATCTTTCCATCCTCCGAGCCCTAACATTGTTACTGAAACATACTGTACATGTCATTTCCACGCAAGTGTGTCCGGGTACAATGTGACTCTCACCCACCAGCCGAAGTTTGCGTTTATTTACGAGCGCCTGCGGCTCTCCAGGCCTCTCCAAGCACAAAGGTTGCCTAATTTAGAGCCTATCTTGTCAAAGACCAAATAATTAGAGTAATTTACAAAGGACATGCGGTTAGTTGGAATTTTTTTTTTTTATCACTAATGGTTCTGAAAACTGTAATTTTAAATTAATGTAGAGAGAAAGCTGTGATTACTCGTTATAAAATTGTAACTAATTGGTACTTAGAAAAGTTAACTATTTGATTAGATTTCTTTATCATAATTACTGTTGTATGTGGAAAAAAATCAGCGAGAGATCACGAGGCGGAAGTGAAGCCGTATTTGATAAGATGCTGTAATCTCCGGCTGGGAACCGCTGCACCCCCCAAAGCAGATAATAAGCGGAACAGAATACTAAGAAGAGTTTATGCTGAAATGGCGCAATTCGTGTCTATTGCACGCCAGTATAGGGATAGCGTCAGATCCTGTCTAGGGACATATAACACGTAAAAGTCACTATATTCCAGCAGTGAGAACGTCAGGGCTCAGTCTCGTGTGAACTTTTATTTGAATAACATGAAACTTTTTCCAGTGCAGAGAACAGTACTGCGGACAGAAGGCCTAATTCAGACCTGATCGCAGCAGCATAATCTTTCTCTAATGGGCAAAACCATGGGGGTCATTCCTAACCGTTCGCATGCAGCGGTTCTTCGCTGCGGTGCAAATGGGTCGGAAATACGCATGCGTGGCGGACGCATTGCGCACGCGCATCGTTGCCCGGCGATCGCATGAAGCTGGACAGGCGGGAGGCGTTCTGGGGCGGATACTCACCGTTTCCAGACGTTTTTGGGGAGTGGTAAGAAAAACGCAGGCGTGTCCAGGTGAACGGAGGGCAGATGTCTGACGTCAAAGCCGGGACCTGCATCGCTGGATCCGTCGCACTGGTAAGTAGGTGCAGGGCTGGTCTTGTTTTGTGTGAAACCTTTTTAGCAAAGCAGAGCTGCACAAGCGTTCACACCCTACTATGCTACACTACAATACACTCCCCCATAGGCGGAGATTAGTTGATCGCACCAGCAGCAAAAAGTTGCTTGGTGTGATCAACTCGGAATGAGGGCCCATGGGGGTCATTCCGAGATGATCGTAGCTGTGCTAAAATTAGTACAGCTACGATCATTCACACTAACATGCGGGGGACGCCCAGCACAGGGCTAGTCCTCCCCGCATGTCAGTGCCGCCGCCCCCCCCCCCCCCCCGCAGAAGTGCAAAGGCATCGCACAGCAGCGATGCCTTTGCACTTCAAGTGTAGGTCCCGACCAGTGCAGCTTTAGCGTGCTGGCCGGGAGCTACTCATCACTCCCCGGCCCGCAGCGGCTGCGTGTGATGTCACGCAGCCGCCGCGGCCCGCCCCCCATTTGGCCCGGCCACGCCTGCGTTGGCCGGACTGCTTCCACGAAACGGCAGCCAAACACCCGTGTTCCCCCCCCCCCTCCCCCCGCCCAGGGACCGCCTCTGCCTGTCAATCAGGCAGAGGCAATCGTAGCCTCACCTGTGCACTGCAGGTGAGGCATCTGCCTCACCTGTGCACTCCAGGTGAGGCAGATGTAACATGTGCAGAGAGAGTTAGATGTGGGTGGGTTGTAGTGTTTCTGTGCAGGGTAAAAATACTGGCTGCTTTATTTTTACACTGCAATTTAGATTTCAGTATGAACACCCCCCACCCAAATCTAACTCTCTCTGCACATGTTACATCTGCCCCACCTGCAGTGCACATGATAATCCAATTGCTAACTTTTTTGGTTTGCTAACAACTCTGCATAACCCTCACTGTGCGGCTGTGCACTGTATTGTGTGTGCATCCTGCGCTGCCGCAATAATCTGCGCTAGGCTGACCGACTAGGCCGCATCTCGCATTTCAATCTCAGAATAAGGCGCCCTTTTCCACTATTACACATTTTGCGTCCAGTGCACCAGGAGCTGTTTCCAGTGTTCTCGCTCTATCCGGGTCGGCACGATGCAAGCGTCCGCTCTTACAGGAAAGTAACAGGTTACCTTGCTATAATCACGGATAATGATATGCCGCGCTGTCCGCACAGCCTCTTCTCCTCCCTTGTACACACGTCTGTTTGGCACATATATCACACGGAACAGCCTCCTCTATCAGGCACATTATCATTGCAGCCTGTGATTTGTGACCAGGACAAACACGGAGACAGTATACGCCGGGTCACTGGTAATTAAAGTCTCTGGTCAGGGAGGGAAGTGCGGTCACAGCCAAAATGGACTTATCCGATATTTTACCGCCGAATCCCTCTCTGATCCACTCTCAGCTTATAAATATTAATTTACACAGTAACAACAAGGACAGTAACCGGACTCCGGCATAAAACTCCCGTCCTGAGTGATTTATTCCCAATAAAAGGAGAGCTGGACTTCACTCAGTTTATGAGGAATAATAAGAGACTGCAATCAGGATAAAAAGGCTTTCACCATGTGGGGGTCTCATCCTCTGTGACCACTGACACTGGAACCTCACACCTCACTATGTGGGGGCCTCATCCTCTGTGACCACTGACACTGGAACCTCACACCTCACCATGTGAGGGCCTCATCCTCTGTGACCACTGACACCGGAACCTCACACCTCACTATGTGGGGGCCTCATCCTCTGTGACCACTGACACTGGAACCTCACACCTCACTATGTGGGGGCCTCATCCTCTGTGACCACTGACACCGGAACCTCACACCTCACCATGTGAGGGCCTCATCCTCTGTGACCACTGACACCGGAACCTCACACCTCACTATGTGGGGGCCTCATCCTCTGTGACCACTGACACCGGAACCTCACACCTCACCATGCGAGGGCCTTATCCTCTGTGACCACTGACACCGGAACCTCACACCTCACCATGTGAGGGCCTCATCCTCTGTGACCACTGACACCGGAACCTCACACCTCACCATGTGAGGGCCTCATCCTCTGTGACCACTGACACCGGAACCTCACACCTCACTATGTGGGGGCCTCATCCTCTGTGACCACTGACACCGGAACCTCACACCTCACCATGCGGGGCCCTCATCCTCTGTGACCACTGACACCGGAACCTCACACCTCACCATGTGGGGGCCTCATCCTCTGTGACCACTGATACCGGAACCTCACACCTCAGCATGCAGGGCCCTCATCCTCTGTGATCACTGACACCGGAACCTCACACCTCACCATGTGGGGGCCTGATCCTCTGTGACCACTGCCCCTGGAACCTCACACCGCACCATGTGGGGGCCTCATCCTCTGTGACCACTGACACCAGAACCTCACACCTCACCATGCGAGGGCCTGATCCTCTGTGACCACTGACACCGGAACCTCACACCTCAGCATGCGAGGGCCTCATCCTCTGTGACCACTGACGCTGGAACCTCACCATGTGGGGGCCTCATCCTCTGTGACCACTGACACCGGAACCTCACACCTCACCATGCGAGGGCCTCAGCCTCTGTGACCACTGACACCGGAACCTCACACGTCACCATGCGTGGCCCTGATCCTCTGTGACCACTGACACTGGAACCTCACACCTCACCATGCAAGGCCCTGATCCTCTGGTGTCTGATACATATGCTTACATGGGAAGGGCGCAGTGACAGAGGCCTCATCTGGAAGGGAACCTCACACCTCACTATGCGAGGCCCTGATCCTCTGTGGTGTCTGATACATATGCTTACATGGGAAGGGCGCAGTGACAGAGGCCTCATCTGGAAGGGAACCTCACACCTCACCATGCGAGGCCCTCATCCTCTGTGGTGTCTGATACATATGCTTACATGGGAAGGGCGCAGTGACAGAGGCCTCATCTGGAAGGGAACCTCACACCTCACCATGCGAGGCCCTCATCCTCTGTGGTGTCTGATACATATGCTTACATGGGAAGGGCGCAGTGACAGAGGTGTCAGGAGAGCAGTCAGTCATGTGTATGAAATTGGATGCAGGACTACTTCCGATCATGACTGAGGATATTGACGATGAAATTGGTGGTGGATATTGCAGGCGCTTGGATGTAACAGAGAGAAGGGAGCGAGGTGACGCTGGACTGGTTGTTGTTACGTTTTAGCCAAAGTTTCTGAATTTGTCAAAAACCTTTGATGAATGCGCTGCAAGCGACGTAACATGGAGGAGGGTCCTAGATGTTTAAGGTCCCTACCACTACTTACTATGGCTTTACAAAGGGTACAGATGGTTTGACAGCTGTTGTCTGGATTTGGGTACAAATAATTCCACACATAAGAGGTGGATTTTTTTTATCTTTTGCCCTGGAATGACAATGGCCTATTTCATATCATGGGCAACAACTGTTTCCACTGGTGCCTGATTTACACAAACAACATCCTCATCAACATCATCAACATTCTTATTAGTGCCAGCTACACAAACATCCTCCTCATCCTGGTGCACTTCTAGGGAAGCATCCTCAATTGTTTATGTCAGCATGTTGACTTGCGCTGCTCATCCCCACATTTGCAGAGGGCGCACAAATAGTGTAAGGAACCTCCTCTTTGAGTACAGTATTGGAAAGGTCAGGCTCACACATGGGGTATAGCACAAAAAACTTATACCTATATATATTTTTTTTTATTTTTTATTATTATTATATTTTTATATTTCATCTCTACTCAGTGTCCAATATGAACTTTAATAGTTATATCAGTTGCACTTCCTATTGATTGCAGAATGCTGGGAGTTTATGTTCTGCTCATTGTCTCTGTAACGTCCTGTTGTGCACATTAATGAGGCAATTATACAGCGTGTCTGTAATCCCCGAGCAGTATACAGTCATTGGGGCTGATGCGCAGTTGAATGGGCGCCTGTTTGTGGAGCGTTTCTCACAGGCATTCACTTGCTCCGGAACCAAGCGCACGTATGGGCTATGTAGAGTCGTATTCAGTTCAATTGTATCTCCAGTTACCAGTGATGAGGCGTAATATGGCTGTAACGACTCTCAGCCAGCGACAATGGGGCTGATTCAGAGATGGCCGCTATAGCATCGCCTCTACGCATTTGTAAGCAGCGACTGTGTGATAATATACTAATGCCGCAATCTTGTGCGACGCCTCCTGCCGGCTTCTCTGATTGGATCATCTGTGTGACCATTGGTCATCTAAGTAACCTGCAGAAATTCACGCTACTGAAGCCGGGAAGGACGAGGACGCAGCCACTGGTCTCAGCACTGCCAGAGAAAAAGTAAAAAACGCAGATATAAAAACATCGGGTTCATGTACATCTGATTTAGGGGGTCTTGTTGATCGCTCGCTAGCTAGTTTTAGCAGCCGTGCAAACGCTATGCCGCCGCCCACTGGGGAGTGTATTTTAGCTTAGCAGAAGTGCGAATGCTTGTGCAGCCGAGCTTGCAGTGTCAGAGTATCTCTGAACTGAACCTACTCAGCGCTTGCGATCACTTCAGCTTATTAGTGTCCGGATTTGACGTCATACACCAGCCCAGTGAACGCCCAGCCACGCCTGCGTTTTTTCAGACACGCCTGCGTTTTTGCAAACACTCCCTGAAAACGGTCAGTTGACACCCAAGACGCCCTTTTCCTGTCAATCTTCTTGCGGCCGCCAGTACGAAGAAAAACTTTGCTAGAACCTGAGCATAACCACAAAGGGCTTTGTACCCGTATGTAGCGCGTGCGCATTGGAGGCATACGCATGCGCAGAAATGCTATTTTTTCACCTGATCGCTGCGCTGCGAAAATTGGCAGCGAGCGATCAACTCTGAATGACCCCCTTAGGGCCAATGACCACGGAACTGCGGCTTCTGCAGGGTTGGACGGAGGCGTTAATACCACGCCCGGTTTCCAAACAGATGTTTCGCACTGAGCGTAGACTGATTGTGCCCTGACGATAACAATGACCGCTACCGACAGGAGGTGTGCAGGTTACAGAGATGCGCACAAAAGCGCGTAAGACAGATTATGCGCCTTTGTTTCCGCGCCAGCAGTGCAGGAGCAGCTATGGCCGCTTTGCGTTGATCTTGCACTGGGAACAATATTTCTAATTAAATGGATTTAGGTCATTTTCCAGCATTTTCTTCCTAGGTGATCACGTTCAGTCGTTTGTTTAATGACACAACAAAGCGGTCTTCAGCGTTGCAGGATTATTCGGGCAACTGTTGAGAAGAAATACTTCAAGAGCAGAGAATAAGGCCGCGTTATCAGAGGGAGAATCTGACAGGCAGCCTCGGTGCACCACGCAGGGGCGGCAGAACCGTCTCGCTCGCAGAACAAATGAGAAGAAATTCACAAAACTTGGCTTAATTTATGGGGTTTCTGTGCCGCTGACCAGTAAGTAGAAAGTTCTCCTCCCCGGGGCCACACTAGCGTTTCTGTACGACTCGTCAGTAAATTCCGTGCTCTCAGAACATAACAACCGCCGTTACATTCCCGCTCCCAGCGCAGCTTTACAACACCCATGAAACTCTGTAATCTTTAAATTCCCTCACTGTTAACATCTGCTGCAGCGTTATTGGTCCCAGCGTAGAGCGCTGCTCTGAAATTACATTCAACAAAGTAGTTAACACCAAAGGGATCGTTCTAGAAGCAGCCATGTTTAAAATTGTTTTATCTCTGGTAAACGTCTCTAAAACAGAGCGTCGCTCCTTAATGTCTTTTTTTTTTTCTTTCTCCCCGACGATCCAATTTAAATGCGACTGGCTCTTCAGACAATTTAGAGAATCATTTATCTGACGCTGAGATAAATACGCATTACGCTACACATTTCAATGTCACAATTCGCTTTTCATTTCCAGACAAACGTTTGTTTTAGTCGTCAGCTGTCAGCGGCAATCCTTCCTGAGAATCTCTCATCGGGGATGCGCCAACGGCCTCTCACGTTAGCGTCTTCCCCCTGTATTGGTGGAAACGGAGAGCTGACGCCATTCTCTGGTCAGTTTAACAAAATCACCTGCATCAATATTAACTCCCGGGCCGGCTTCCGTCACCCACATGTTGATTCATGGGGGCATTGTCGGGCTAAATTCCTCATGGAATGATATTTTTCTTCCGAGTATATCTTTACGGCTGACAGTTATTATAAGCTGCCTTCCCTACCTGTAAGATTTATCTGAAATAAATATCATATGCACTGAGGGATGGGTGGCGCTGGCAATGATTCAGCTGCGGACAGCCGGGGATTATATTATGGTTATTTTTAAAGAAATGATGGAAATTGTAAATAATAAACAAATGAATTGTTAATGGTCGCCATGGTGGAGGATTTCTCAGAGTCCCCCTGACAGGTGCGCACAGCGGAGGCAGCGGCGGCCATTCTGGGGGCTCAGCCAACGACGTCACTGAGGCTACAACGTGGCTGAACCATAACGCAGGCGGTCATTTCATCATGACTGAAAACATGGAACAATACTTTTTATAAAACAATACTAAGTGGAAAAGTAGCGGCTTAAAGAACCGATTCCAGGTTACTGAGGGCGGGTTACTAGGGCAGGGCGCCAATGGTGGCTGACAAAGACGTCAATGTAATAAAGGAGGATAGCGCAGACAGGAGGGGTGATCTGCAGACCCACTGACCCCCCTTCTCACCAGGGGGCGATATAACAGAGGAGGGGGTCATGTGAGTCTCTGTCCCTCAATAATCCGGCGCCATCCCCCAAATCACCCTCAGAGCCGCCCCGTGTTCCTCTATTATCACAGATTGTGAGTGATTCTAGGTGACAACGGCCTCCGCGCAATGTGGGTGACAGTGGCCTCCGCGCAATGTGGGTGACAGTGGCCTCCGCGCAATGTGGGTGAAAGTGGCCTCGCGCAATGTGGGTGACAGTGGCCTCCGCGCAATGTGGGTGAAAGTGGCCTCGGCGCAATGTGGGTGAAAGTGGCCTCGGCGCAATGTGGGTGAAAGTGGCCTCGGCGCAATGTGGGTGAAAGTGGCCTCGGCGCAATGTGGGTAACAGTGGCCTCCGCGCAATGTGGGTGAAAGTGGCCTCCGCGCAATGTGGGTGACAGTAGCCTCTACGCAATTTGGGTGACAGTGGCCTCCGCGCAATGTGGGTGACAGTGGCCTCCGCGCAATGTGGGTGACAGTGGCCTCCGCGCAATGTGGGTGACAGTGGCCTCCGCGCAATGTGGGTGAAAGTGGCCTCGGCGCAATGTGGGTAACAGTGGCCTCCGCGCAATGTGGGTAACAGTGGCCTCCGCGCAATGTGGGTGACAGTAGCCTCTACGCAATGTGGGTGACAGTGGCCTCCGCGCAATGTGGGTGACAGTGGCCTCCGCGCAATGTGGGTGACAGTGGCCTCCGCGCAATGTGGGTGACAGTGGCCTCCGCGCAATGTGGGTGACAGTGGCCTCCGCGCAATGTGGGTGACAGTGGCCACTGCGCAATGTGGGTGACAGTGGCCACTGCGCAATGTGGGTGACAGTGGCCTCCGCGCAATGTGGGTGACAGTGGCCTCTGCTAGAGCTGGATTAAAACCCCATGGGGCCCTAGGTAAAATACTGGATTGGGGCCCCCTCCTTATCTAATCCGTCTATGGGCCTAATTCAGACGTGATTGCTATTGTGCGTTTTTTGCATCCCTGCGATCAATGTGGGTGACAGTGCCCTCTGTGTAATGTGGGTGACAGTGGCCTCCGCGTAATGTGGGTGAAAGTGGCCTCTGCGCAATGTGGGTGACAGTGGCCTCCGCGCAATGTGGGTGAAAGTGGCCTCCGCGCAACGTGGGTGACAGTGGCCTCCGCGCAATGTGTGTGACAGTGGCCTCCGCGCAATGTGGGTGACAGTGTCCTCCACGCAATGTGGGTGACAGTGGCCCCTGCGCAATGTGGGTGACAGTGGCCTCCCTGCAATGTGGGTGAAAGTGGCCTCCGCGCAATGTGGGTGAAAATAAGAATTTACTCACCGGTAATTCTATTTCTCGTAGTCCGTAGTGGATGCTGGGACTCCGTAAGGACCATGGGGAATAGCGGCTCCGCAGGAGACTGGGCACAACTAAAAGAAATCTTTAGACTAACTGGTGTGCACTGGCTCCTCCCACTATGACCCTCCTCCAGACTTCAGTTAGGATACTGTGCCCGGAAGAGCTGACACAATAAGGAAGGATTTTGAATCCCGGGTAAGACTCATACCAGCCACACCAATCACACCGTATAACTCGTGATACAATACCCAGTTAACAGTATGATAACAACTGAGCCTCTCAACAGATGGCTCAACAATAACCCTTTAGGTAAACAATAACTATATACAAGTATTGCAGACAATCCGCACTTGGGATGGGCGCCCAGCATCCACTACGGACTACGAGAAATAGAATTACCGGTGAGTAAATTCTTATTTTCTCTAACGTCCTAAGTGGATGCTGGGACTCCGTAAGGACCATGGGGATTATACCAAAGCTCCCAAACGGGCGGGAGAGTGCGGATGACTCTGCAGCACCGAATGGGCAAACTCTAGGTCCTCCTCAGCCAGGGTGTCAAACTTGTCGAATTTAGCAAATGTGTTTGACCCCGACCAAGTAGCTGCTCGGCAAAGTTGTAGAGCCGAGACCCCTCGGGCAGCCGCCCAAGAAGAGCCCACCTTAGGATGCGGCAGTCCAGCCGCAGAATGTGCAAGCTGAATCGTACTACAGATCCAGCGAGCAATAGTCTGCTTTGAAGCAGGTGCACCCAACTTGTTGGGTGCATACAGGATAAATAGCGAGTCAGTCTTTCTGACTCCAGCTGTCCTGGAAACATAAATTTTCAGGGCCCTGACTACGTCCAACAACTTGGAAGCCTCCAAGTCTTTAGTAGCCGCAGGCACCACGATAGGTTGGTTCAGATGAAAGGCTGATACCACCTTAGGGAGAAATTGGGGACGAGTCCTCAATTCTGCCCTATCCATATGGAAAATCAGATAAGGGCTTTTACATGACAAAGCTGCCAATTCTGACACACGCCGAAGCCAAGGCCAACAACATGACCACTTTCCACATGATATACTTCAATTCCACGGTTTTAAGTGGCTCAAACCAATGTGACTTTAGGAAATCCAACACCACGTTGAGATCCCAAGGTGCAACTGGAGGCACAAAAGGGGGCTGAATATGCAGCACTCCCTTAACAAAAGTTTGAACTTCAGGTAGTGAAGCCAGTTCTCTCTGGAAGAAAATCGATAGAGCCGAAATCTGGACCTTAATGGAACCCAATTTTAGGCCCATAGTCACCCCTGACTGTAGGAAGTGCAGGAAACGGCCCAGCTGAAATTCCTCCGTTGGGGCCTTCCTGGCCTCACACCACGCAACATATTTTCGCCATATGCGGTGATAATGGTTTGCGGTTACTTCTTTCCTAGCTTTAATCAGCGTAGGAATGACTTCCTCCGGAATGCCCTTTTCCTTCAGGATGCGGTGTTCAACCGCCATGCCGTCAAACGCAGCTGTGGTAAGTCTTGGAACAGACAGGGCCCCTGCTGCAGCAGGTCCTGTCTGAGCGGCAGAGGGCATGGGTCCTCTGACATCATTTCTTGAAGTTCCGGGTACCAAGCTCTTCTTGGCCAATCTGGAACAATGAGTATAGTTCTTACTCCTCTTCTCCTTATTATCCTCAGTACCTTTGGTATGAGAGGAAGAGGAGGGAACACATAAACCGACCGGTACACCCACGGTGTCACTAGAGCGTCCACAGCTATCGCCTGCGGGTCTCTTGACCTGGCGCAATATCTTTCTAGCTTTTTGTTTAGGCGGGACGCCATCATGTCCACCTATGGCCTTTCCCAACGGTTTACAATCAGTTGGAAGACTTCTGGATGAAGTCCCCACTCTCCCGGGTGGAGGTCGTGCCTGCTGAGGAAGTCTGCTTCCCAGTTGTCCACTCCCGGAATGAACACTGCTGACAGTGCTAACACGTAATTTTCCGCCCATCGGAGAATCCTTGTGGCTTCTACCATCGCCGTCCTGCTTCTCGTGCCGCCCTGTCGGTTTACATGGGCGACCGCCGTGATGTTGTCTGACTGGATCAGTACCAGCTGGTTTTGAAGCAGGGGTTTTGCCTGACTTAGGGCATTGTAAATGGCCCTCAGTTCCAGAATATTTATGTGTAGGGAAGTCTCCTGACTTGACCATAGTCCTTGGAAGTTTCTTCCCTGTGTGACTGCCCCCCAGCCTCGAAGGCTGGCATCCGTGGTCACCAGGACCCAGTCCTGTATGCCGAATCTGTGGCCCTCTTGAAGATGAGCACTCTGCAGCCACCACAGCAGAGACACCCTGGTCCTTGGAGACAGGGTTATATCAGCCGATGCATCTGAAGATGCGATCCGGACCACTTGTCCAACAGGTCCCACTGAAAGGTTCTTGCATGGAACCTGCCGAATGGAATTGCTTCGTAGGAAGCTACCATCTTTCCCAGGATCCGCGTGCAGTGATGCACCGACACCTGTTTTGGTTTTAGGAGGCCTCTGACTAGAGATGATAGCTCCTTGGCCTTTTACACCGGGAGAAACACTTTTTTCTGTTCTGTGTCCAGAACCATCCCCAGGAACAGTAGACGTGTCGTAGGGACTAGCTGTGACTTTGGAATATTTAGAATCCAGCCGTGCTGTTGTAGCACCTCCCGAGATAGTGCTACCCCGACCAACAACTGCTCCCTGGACCTCACCTTTATCAGGAGATCGTCCAAGTACGGGATAATTAAAATTCCCTTCTTTCGAAGGAGTATCATCATTTCGGCCATTACCTTGGTAAAGACCCTCGGAGCCGTGGATAGACCGAACGGCAACGTCTGGAATTGGTAATGACAATCCTGTACCACAAATCTGAGGTACTCCTGGTGAGGATGGTAAATGGGGACATGCAGGTAAGCATCCTTGATGTCCAGTGATACCATGTAATCCCCCTCGTCCAGGCTTGCAATAACCGCCCTGAGCGATTCCATCTTGAACTTGAATTTTTTTATATATGTGTTCAAGGATTTCAAATTTAAAATGGGTCTCACCGAACCGTCCGGTTTCGGTACCACAAACATTGTGGAATAGTAACCCCGTCCTTGTTGAAGTAGGGGCACCTTTACTATCACCTGCTGGGAATACAGCTTGTGAATTGCCTCTGTCACTGCCTCCCTGCCTGAGGGAGTTGTTGGCAAGGCAGATTTGAGGAAACGGCGGGGGGGGAGACGTCTCGAATTCCAGCTTGTACCCCTGAGATACTACTTGAAAGATCCAGGGATCCACCCGTGAGCGAGCCCACTGATCGCTGAAATTTTTGAGACGGGCCCCCACTGTACCTGGCTCCGCCTGTGGAGCCCCAGCGTCATGCGGTGGACTTAGAGGAAGCGGGGGAGGACTTTTACTCCTGGGAACTGGCTGTATGCTGCAGCTTTTTCCCTCTACCTCTGCCTCTGGCCAGAAAGGACGCGCCTTTAACCCGCTTGCCCTTATGGGGCCGAAAGGACTGTACCTGATAATACGGTGCTTTCTTTGGCTGTGAGGGAACATGGGGTAAAAATGCAGACTTCCCAGCAGTTGCTGTGGAAACTAGGTCCGAGAGACCATCCCCGAACAACTCCTCACCTTAATAAGGCAAAACTTCCATGTGTCTTTTTGAGTCTGCATCACCTGTCCACTGCCGAGTCCATAACCCTCTCCTGGCAGAAATGGACATTGCACTTATTTTAGATGCCAGCCGGCAAATCTCCCTCTGTGCATCTCTCATGTATAAGACTGCATCTTTAATATGCTCTACGGTTAGCAATATAGTGTCCCTGTCTAGGGTATCAATATTTTCCAACAGGGAATCTGACCACGCAGCTGCAGCACTGCAGTCCACATCCATGCTGAAGCAATAGCTGGTCTCAGTATAATACCTGTGTGTGTATATACAGACTTCAGGATAGCCTCCTGCTTTCTATCAGCAGGTTCCTTTAGGGCGGCCGTATCCGGAGACGGTAGTGCCACCTTCTTTGACAAGCGTGTAAGCGCTTTATCCACCCTAGGGGATGTTTCCCAACGTGACCTATCCTCTGGCGGGAAAGGGTACGTCATTAGTAACCTTTTAGAAATTACCAGTTTTTTATCAGGGGAAGCCCACGCTTCTTCACACACTTCATTTAACTCCTCAGATGGAGGTAAAGCTACTGGTAGTTTTCTCTCTCCAAACATAATAACCTTTTTTGTGGTTCCTGGGGTAACATCAGAAATGTGCAACACATTTTTCATTGCCTCAATCATGTAACGTGTGGCCCTATTGGAAGTTACATTAGTCTCATCGTCGTCGACACTGGAGTCAGTATCCGTGTCGACATCTGTGTCTGCCATCTGAGGTAGCGGGCGTTTTAGAGCCCCTGATGGCTTTTGAGACGCCTGGACAGGCACAGGCTCAGGGTGCCCCCCCCAGCGCCCTGCACCCATCAGTGACCGGAGTGTGAGGTGTGCATGAGGAGCAATGGCGCACAGCTGCAGTGCTGTGCGCTACCTTGTTGAAGACAGAAGTCTTCAGCCGCCGATTTTCCGGAACACTTCTTGCTTCTGGCTCTGTAAGGGGGCCGGCGGCGCGGCTCCGGGACCGAACGATCGAGGTCGGGTCCTGTGTTCGATCCCTCTGGAGCTAATGGTGTCCAGTAGCCTAAGAAGCCCAAGCTACCTCCAGTCAGGTAGGTTCGCTTCTTCTCCCCTTAGTCCCTCGCTGCAGTGAGTCTGTTGCCAGCAGATCTCACTGTAAAATAAAAAACCTAAAATATACTTTCTTTCCAGGAGCTCAGGAGAGCCCCTAGTGTGCATCCAGCTCAGCCGGGCATAAGATTCTAACTGAGGTCTGGAGGAGGGTCATAGTGGGAGGAGCCAGTGCACACCAGTTAGTCTAAAGTTTCTTTTAGTTGTGCCCAGTCTCCTGCGGAGCCGCTATTCCCCATGGTCCTTACGGAGTCCCAGCATCCACTTAGGACGTTAGAGAAAGTGGCCTCCGCGCAATGTGGGTGACAGTGGCCTCCGCGCAATGTGGGTGACAGTGGCCTCCGTGCAATGTGGGTGACAGTGGTCTCCGCGCAATGTGGGTGACAGTGGTCTCCGCGCAATGTGGGTGACGGTGGCCTCCGCGCAATGTGGGTGACAGTGGCCTCTGCGCAATGTGGGTGACAGTGGCCTCCGTGCAATGTGGGTGACAGTGGCCTCTGCGTAATGTGGGTAAAAATGGCCTCCGCGCAATGTGGGTGACAATGACCTCTGCGCAATGTGGGTGACAGTGGCCTCTGCGCAATATGGGTGACAGTGGCCTCTGCGCAATGTGGGTGACAGTGGTCTCTGCGCAATATGGGTGACAGTGGCCTCTGCGCAATGTGGGTGACAGTGGCTTCTGTGTCATGTGGGTGACAGTGGCCTCTGTGTCATGTGGGTGACAGTGGCCTCTGCGCAATGTGGGTGACAGTGGCCTCAGCGCAATGTGGGTGAAAGTGGCCTCCACGGCAATGTGGGTGACAATGGCCTCTGCGCAATGTGGGTGACAATGGCCTCTGCGCAATGTGGGTGACAATGGCCTCCCCGCAATGTGGGTGACAATGGCCTCCGCGCAATGTGGGTGACAATGACCTCTGCGCAATGTAGGTGACATTGGCCTCTGCGCAATGTGGGTGACAGTGGACTCTGCGCAATGTGGGTGACAGTGGCCTCTGTGTAATGTGGGTGACAGTGGCCTCTGTGTAATGTGGGTGACAGTGGCCTCTGTGTAATGTGGGTGACAGTGGCCTCTGTGCAATGTGGGTGAAAATGGCCTCTGCTAGAGCTGGATTAAAACCCCATGGGGCCCTAGGTAAAGTACTGGATTGGGCCCCCTCCTTATCTAATCCGTCTATGGGCCTAATTCAGACGTGATTGCTATTGTGCGTTTTTTGCATCCCTGCGATCAGGTAGCCGCCGCCTACAGGGGAGGGGAAATTCGCTGTGCAGGGGTGCGATGGCATGTGCAGGAGCTCTGCACTGCCAAGGAATTACTCAGCTGCTGTGATGATTGGGGCTGGAGCCGACATCACGATTTCTCCCACAAAACGCCGGGTTCCTCCTGCGTTTTTCCGGACACCGATAAATGCCCTCTTCCTGTCAATCTCATTGCATTCGCCAGTGCGATGGGATTTTTCGCACCATCCCGTCGCTGACCGGCGCTCCCTGTCGTGCCTGCGCATTGCGGTTTATACGCAGTTCAGACCTGATCGCAGCCTGTACGAAAACGCAGCCTAGCGATCAGTTCTGAATTAGGCCCAATGTCAAAATACCTGTCACTTGGCAGCCCCCGCCCCTTTCCATAGACTCTAGTGACAGTAATTATCCTGTAGGTGTCCACCAGTTATATCTATGTGTCCCATGTGAGGTCGGCGATACCTCTCTCTCTTTTGGGCTGCAGCAGAGATTTATACCTGGGAGCAATCAGGAAATCTTATTATAGCAGTATTTGCACTTCTACTGTTTCCTCCTCACTTTCACCATTAAAACACCTGTATACCTATTCATATTAAAGGGACAATTTATTAATATTCACTATTTTTCCCTGATAAATTAAATCAACACTCTGACAGCAGACATAGCACATACGCCCTCATAGCAGATTACTGCTGACCTTTGCACCATTTCCGGTTACCCCCTGGGCTTGAGTTGCTTCAATTCCAAATAAAAACTGGAATATGGGGGTGCACTAACACTTCGGCCTGACAGCGTACATAACTATGTATCATACGTGAGGGAAGCGAGCACGCGCCCCGCTCTGAGGCTGTGACTGGAGAGGGATATTTATTATGTGCCTGTTGAAAGTAAAAGGCTCTTACAATTTAATGAGCACTAAATAGGCGCGAGGAAATATTGTTCATTAGCCGTAATCTGCGGAGCTGCCTGAGTGAACTTCCTTCAGAGGCTTCTTTAAACGGTTCACTCAAGTAAGGCAGTTTGCATGGTAATTAAGAGACCGTGCTTCCTGTCAACATCTGTGCTGCTATTAATAATGGTGACCGCACAACTCAGCGTTCCCCGCGCCGCAGAATTGGGGGAGAGGGAATGCTTTGTACATAGGGCGTTTATTTTTAGAGTGTCACTCTTGTCATTCGGAAGATATCCTTCCTTGTAACTCGTCTGTGTGTTATTAGCGAGACATCTCCTCATTAATCATTTCGCTGGCCGGGTCCAGGTATTTGTGTCATGCGGCTTAGCAGATGTGAGCAGGCTGCCGTCTTGGCAGAACAATCCACCTTACCCCCACGCCAGCTCTGCCCTGTCAGGGATCGGCCCGCACCCTTCTGCTTGAAGGGCACCTTTGGGGACGTCACAGAACAAATGAAGAGACCTCAAAACTACAGTACAGCATACAAGAGCTGCTAGAACAGCCACAGTCAGTAGCAGGAGATTATCAGAAAAACATACGTATTATCTAAGATAATGCTGCACTAGTAGGGGAAGGTTTTATCCCACGCACAGCAGACTTCCTGTCAGTGACACTATTGAGGAGCACTACAGTCGGCCATTTGCTGGAAATGGGTGACAACAGAGAGAACTAGCGTGACATGAAGCTGTGCGGCTTCCGGTTATTACGGTCACAAAAATTTTTTTAGATTCAAACTATCTGAAGAAATCAATATGCAATAGGTGCTTCGGGGTTAGCCAATTAGCCGTGATAACACGATGGCGGGAGAAGTTATCACGCCTATCGCCCGAAAAAACTGCTTATCGCGGGTATGTATACTCCCATTTTTTGACCTATCCTATTAGAAAATCACGAAAACGGCTGACCTGCGCTGTGTTAACCAGTAAAAAGTGCAGGTAAAAATGGGGAAATCAGCCCATACCCCCAATAATGCCAAAGTGACATAGGATAACAATATAGACGTATATTAGAGGGCATATTAAAAAGATTTTGGGGACTTAAAATGTGTTAAATTCCTGCGATATGCATAGAAAAATTCTAAAAAGATTAATTTTTTGTGTAAAATGCTCTCATTACCATTAATGAGAGCATTTTACACAAAAAAAAAAAAAAAGATTTTACTTACCGGTAAATCTATTTCTCGTAGTCCGTAGTGGATGCTGGGGACTCCGTAAGGACCATGGGGAATAGACGGGCTCCGCAGGAGACAGGGCACTTTAAGAAAGAAATTAGGATACTGGTGTGTACTGGCTCCTCCCTCTATGTCCCTCCTCCAGACCTCAGTTAAGGAAACTGTGCCCGGAAGAGCTGACAGCACAAGGAAAGGATTTTGGAATCCAGGGTAAGACTCATACCATCCACACCAATCACACCGTATAACTAGTGATAAACATACCCAGTTAACAGTATGAACAACAACAGAGCATCAGATAACCCTGATGCAACCATAACATAACCCTTATTTAAGCAATAACTATATACAAGTATTGCAGAAGAAGTCCGCACTTGGGACGGGCGCCCAGCATCCACTACGGACTACGAGAAATAGATTTACCGGTAAGTAAAATCTTATTTTCTCTAACGTCCTAGTGGATGCTGGGGACTCCGTAAGGACCATGGGGATTATACCAAAGCTCCCAAACGGGCAGGAGAGTGCGGATGACTCTGCAGCACCGAATGAGCAAACACAAGGTCCTCCTCAGCCAGGGTGTCAAACTTGTAGAACTTTGCAAAAGTGTTTGAACCTGACCAAGTAGCCGCTCGGCACAGCTGTAATGCCGAGACCCCTCGGGCAGCCGCCCAAGAAGAGCCCACCTTTCTCGTGGAATGGGCTTTTACTGATTTTGGATGCGGCAATCCAGCCGCAGAATGAGCCTGCTGAATCGTGTTACAGATCCAGCGAGCAATAGTTTGCTTTGAAGCAGGAGCACCCAGCTTGTTGGATGCATACAGGATAAACAGCGAGTCAGTTTTCCTGACTCCAGCCGTTCTGACTACATAAACCTTCAAAGCCCTGACTACATCCAGTAACTCGGAATCCTCCAAGTCACGAGTAGCCACAGGCACCACAATAGGTTGGTTCATATGAAAAGAAAAGATGACACCACTTTTGGCAGAAATTGCGGACGAGTCCGCAATTCTGCCCTGTCCATATGGAAAACCAGATAGGGGCTTTTATGTGACAAAGCCGCCAATTCTGACACACGCCTAGCCGAAGCCAAGGCTAATAGCATGACCACCTTCCACGTGAGATATTTTAACTCCACGGTTTTAAGTGGCTCAAACCAGTGTGATTTCAGGAAACTCAACACCACGTTAAGATCCCACGGTGCCACTGGAGGCACAAACGGGGGCTGAATATGCAGCACTCCTTTTACAAACGTCTGAACTTCAGGCAGAGAAGCCAGTTCTTTTTGAAAGAAAATGGATAGGGTCGAAATCTGGACCTTAGTGGACCCCAATTTTAGGCCCAAAGTCACCCCCGACTGTAGGAAGTGAAGGAAACGGCCCAGCTGGAATTCCTCTGTAGGGGCCTTCCTGGCCTCACACCAAGCAACATATTTTCGCCATATACGGTGATAATGTTGAGCCGTCACGTCCTTCCTAGCCTTTATCAGCGTAGGAATAACCTCACCCGGAATGCCTTTTTCTGCTAGGATCTGGCGTTCAACCGTCATGCCGTCAAACGCAGCCGCGGTAAGTCTTGAAACAGACAGGGCCCCTGTTATAACAGATCCTGTCTTAGAGGTAGAGGCCATGGGTCCTCTGTGAGCATTTCTTGTAGCTCTGGATACCAAGTCCTTCTTGGCCAATCCGGAACAATGAGTATTGTTCTCACTCCTCTTTTTCTTATGATTCTCAGCACCTTGGGTATGAGAGGAAGAGGAGGAAACACATAAACCGACTGGAACACACACGGTGTCACTAGTGCGTCTACAGCTATCGCCTGAGGGTCTCTTGACCTGGCGCAATACCTCTGTAGCTTTTTGTTGAGACGGGACGCCATCATGTCCACCTGTGGCAGTTCCCATCGCCTTGCAATCTGCGTGAAGACTTCTTGATGAAGTCCCCACTCTCCCGGGTGGAGGTCGTGCCTGCTGAGGAAGTCTGCTTCCCAGTTGTCCACTCCCGGAATGAACACTGCTGACAGTGCTCGTATGTGATTCTTCGCCCATCGAAGAATTCTGGTGGCTTCCGCCATCGCCACCCTGCTCTTTGTACCGCCTTGGCGGTTTACATGAGCCACTGCGGTGATGTTGTCTGATTGAATCAGCACCGATTGGTCGCGAAGCAGGGTCTCCGCTTGACTTAGGGCGTTGTATATGGCCCTTAGTTCCAGGATATTGATGTGAAGGCAAGTCTCCCGACTTGACCACAGACCCTGGAAATTTCTTCCCTGTGTGACTGCCCCCCACCCTCGGAGGCTTGCATCCGTGGTCACCAGGACCCAGTCCTGAATGCCGAATTTGCGGCCCTCGAGAAGGTGAGCACTCTGCAACCTCCACAGAAGAGACACCCTGGCCCTGGGGGATAGGGTGATCAGCCGATGCATCAGTAGATGCGATCCGGACCACTTGTCCAACAGATCCCATTGAAAGGTCCTCGAATGGAACCATGCCGAAGGGAATGGCCTCGTATGACGCCACCATCTTTCCCAGGACTCTCGTGCAGTGATGCACCGACACCTGTTTTGGTTTTAAGAGGTCTCTGGCCAGTGTCATGAGTTCCTGCGCCTTCTCCGTCGGGAGAAAAACCTTCTTCTGGTCTGTGTCCAGAATCATGCCCAGGAAGGGCAGACGCGTCGTAGGAATCAGCTGTGACTTTGGAATATTCAGAATCCAGCCGTGCTGTTGTAACACTTCCCGAGAGCGTGCTACGCTGATCAGCAACTGCTCTCTGGACCTCGCCTTTATGAGGAGATCGTCCAAGTATGGGATAATTGTGACCCCTTGCTTTCGCAGGAGCACCATCATTTCTGCCATTACCTTGGTAAATATTCTCGGTGCCGTGGACAGACCAAACGGCAACGTCTGGAATTGGTAATGACAATCCTGTACCACAAATCTGAGGTACTCCTGATGAGGTGGATAAATGGGGACATGAAGGTAAGCATCCTTTATGTCCAGAGACACCATAAAATCCCCCTCCTCCAGGCTTGCGATGACCGCTCTGAGCGATTCCATCTTGAACTTGAACCTTTTCAGGTATATGTTCAGGGATTTTAAATTCAATATGGGTCTGACCGAACCGTCCGGTTTCGGTACCACAAACATTGTCGAATAGTAACCCCTTCCCTGTTGAAGGAGGGGAACCTTTACCACCACCTGCTGGAGATACAATTGTGAATTGCAGCTAACACTATTTCACTCTCTAAGGGGGAAGCTGGCAGGGCCGATTTGAGGTAACGGTGAGGGGGCATCACTTCGAATTCCAGCTTGTATCCCTGAGACACAATCTCTATAGCCCAGGAATCCACCTGTGAGTGAACCCACTTGTGGCTGAAATTTCGGAGACGCGCCCCCACCAGGCCTGGCTCCGCCTGTGGAGCCCCAGCGTCATGCGGTGGATTTAGTGGAAGCCGGGGAGGACTTCTGTTCCTGGGAACTAGCTGTATTGTGCAGCTTCTTTCCTCTACCCCTGCCTCTGGCAAGAAAGGACGCACCTCGGACTTTCTTGCCTTTTTGTGATCGAAAGGACTGCATTTGGTAATACGGTGCTTTCTTAGGTTGTGAGGGAATATATGGCAAAAAATTTGACTTTCCAGCCGTAGCTGTGGAGACCAGGTCCGAGAGACCGTCCCCAAACAATTCCTCACCCTTGTAAGGTAAAACCTCCATGTGCCTTTTTGAGTCGGCATCGCCTGTCCACTGCCGAGTCCACAGGACCCTTCTGGCAGAAATCGACATAGCATTTATTCTAGAGCCCAGTAGGCTAATGTCTCTTTGGGCATCTCTCATATATAGGACAGCGTCTTTTATATGCCCCAGGGTCATTAATATAGTATCCTTGTCCAAGGTATCAAGTTCCTCAGATAAGGTATCTGTCCATGCTGCAACAGCACTACACATCCAGGCCGACGCAATTGCCGGCCTTAGCAGGGTACCTGAATGTGTATAAATGGATTTCAGGATACCCTCCTGCTTTCTATCTGCAGCATCTTTTAGGGTGGCCGTATCCTGTGACGGCAGGGCTACCCTCTTGGATAAGCGTGTTAAAGCTTTGTCTACCCTAGGGGAGGATTCCCAGCGTAACCTGTCCGTTGGCGGGAAAGGATACGCCATAAGCATCCGTTTGGAAATCTGCAGTTTCCTATCTGGAGATTCCCAAGCCTTTTCACATAACTCATTTAACTCATGTGAAGAGGGAAAGGTCACCTCTTGCCTTTTTTCCCCATACATATAAACCCTCTTGTCAGGGACTGGGGTTTCCTCTGTGATGTGTAACACATCTTTCATTGCTATAATCATGTAGCGGATGGCTTTAGCCATTTTAGGCTGCAACTTTGCATCATCGCCATCGACACTGGAGTCAGAATCCGTGTCGATATCTGTGTCAACAATTTGGGATAGTGGGCGCTTCTGAGACCCTGACGGCCTCTGCGCTGTAGGATCAGGCATGGGTTGAGACCCTGACTGTCCCAAGGCTTCAGCTTTATCCAACCTTTTATGCAAGGAATTAACATTATCATTTAAAACCTTCCACATATCCATCCAATCGGGTGTCGGCGCCGTCAGCGGCGACCCCACATTCATTTGTACCCGCTCTGTTTCCACATAGCCTTCCTCGTCAAACATGCCGACACAAGCGACACACCACACACACAGGGGATGCTCTATTTGAAGACAGTTCCCCCACAAGGCCTTTTGGAGAGACAGAGAGAGAGTATGCCAGCACACACCCCAGCGCTATATAATCCAGGAGTCACACAGTAATTTAGTGTTAACCCAGTAGCTGCTGTATATACTGTTTTTGCGCCAAATTTATGTGCCCCCACTCTCTTTTTACCCTCTTTCTACCGTGATTCTGCAGGGGAGAGCCTGGGGAGCTTCCTCTCAGCGGAGCTGTGGAGAGAAAATGGCGCTGGTGAGTGCTGAGGAAGAAGCCCCGCCCCCTCAGCGGCAGGCTTCTGTCCCGCGTTTTGTGTAAAAATAATGGCGGGGGCTCATGCATATATACAGTGCCCAACTGTATATATTCTGCTTTTGCCAAGAGGTACCCAATTGCTGCCCAGGGTGCCCCCCCCCCCCCTGCGCCCTGCACCCTACAGTGACCGGAGTGTGTGGGTTTAGTGTGGGAGCAATGGTGCACAGCTGCAGTGCTGTGCGCTACCTCATATGAAGACTGGAGTCTTCTGCCGCCGATTTCAAAGTCATCTTGCTTCTCACGCCGGCTTCTGTCTTCTGGCTCTGCGAGGGGGACGGCGGCGCGGCTCCGGGATCGGACGACCAAGGGTGCGTTCCTGTGTACGATCCCTCTGGAGCTAATGGTGTCCAGTAGCCTAAGAAGCAGGACCTATCTTCTAGTGAGTAGGGCTGCTTCTCTCCCCTCAGTCCCACGTAGCAGAGAGTCTGTTGCCAGCAGAGCTCTCTGAAAATAAAAAATCCTAACAAAATACTTTCTTTTTTAGCAAGCTCAGGAGAGCTCACTAAGGTGCACCCAGCTCGTCCGGGCACAGATTCAAACTGAGGTCTGGAGGAGGGACATAGAGGGAGGAGCCAGTGCACACCAGTATCCTAATTTCTTTCTTAAAGTGCCCAGTCTCCTGCGGAGCCCGTCTATTCCCCATGGTCCTTACGGAGTCCCCAGCATTCACTAGGACGTTAGAGAAATAATATTTAAGGTACCTATATCCATAGGTAACCAGTTAGCTGTGATAACCCATTTTCGCATATACGCAAAATACGAAAACGTGACTTTTTTCGTAACCTGCAATATCGCTATCCAATTACTTGCATGTGATAATTCTCCATAAGGTTTATGGCAAATATCTGTTCACCTACTCTGAGCAGGTGAAAAGTTGGGGAAAATACCTATTTTTGGGTAAAAAAAATGTCGGGACTTGGTTCAGGACCCCTTGGAGACCCCACTTAATGACTATTTAGGCACTTTGAAGTTTTTAATTAGCCAATAATAAGATGTCAGTTTTGGGGTGAAAAAATGCAAAGTGATGGAAATTGGGGTACAAGGTATGGGACAGGTATATGGGGGTCTTTATGAGTGGGACAGGTGTTTTTAGGCTTGCAGGTGGGAGTAATTGGTCATTTTTGCAAGGTTTTAAAAAGTGCCTTTTTTGCTGTGAAAACGTGTAATCGCGGCTAATTGGATAACCCCCGTTACCTTTCCCCACCGCACTTTATGAACAGCACATTCATTTTAGTCTTTATCATTCCTTACACCTTGCAGTTGTCAAAGTCAGAAAAATATCTCTATGCACACTGCCATATTTGCACCTCACACAGGTCCGCGCTGCGCATGCGTGCGCTTTCCCGTGATGGCGCATACCCGCTGATGCGTGCACCCGCTCGCATCGGTATGCGTATTTACGGTAAAGAGTATGTAGTCGTAGCGTGCGACCCAATCGTTACATATTTCCACAATTAACGTAGTTTATAGATCATGGTCCCTTTGATAGATTCTGAAAGTTTGGTTAATATAGAATGTCCCTGAACGGAGGAATCCCTCTTTGTATTGTAGGAAGGGTCTAACAGGAGTCATACAGTAGTGTTTGGTACCCATCGGAAGAGTATTTAAATAGCAATATTCCGGTGTTGGTTTGGAGCGTATTAATCGCTCGTGCGAATAGTTATGGACATAAGAAGTTTATGTCCATTACTATTATTTACTCTTACTCAGGTATGCGGCGGGAAACCCAGTGTCCCACCCACCTGAGCTGTTTGAAATCGTCACAGCCCACCTGTATGAATCAACCTATGACCTTTTGTTATGATGCAGGGCCGAATTCCTTCGTCCAATGGACAATGGGATTGTAGGGACTATGAGATTGCATTGTGTGTGGGGCATAAATAGGCAGGCCGACCACATCCAGCTCTCACTCTTCAACGGTTCTCATTGCTGAAAATCGGGTGCTGGATGTCCAGGCGCATGCGATCGTTTCCCCTTGTGCGTAAGTTTCTCTCCGTAATCATATTGTCTTACTGTGAGCCATTTCTCTCATCTCTATCTCTCTCTCTCTATCTCTTCTCTTTCTCTCGTGATTTCCCTTGATAAGATTGTATTGTATTGTATTATATTTCCTGCATAGTTATCTGGTTAGTTGGTTTATGTTATACTGTAGTGTATCATTTGTACTGTGATTCCTTTTTGCAAGAATATTAGTTATAATACATTTAATAGGCTTTGGACCCTAAACAAGTATCTGTGTATTTTCTCATAGTGTTAAGTGTTCACAGAGCGTCGGTGACGCTCAAGCAGCTTTGTAGTTAATCAGGTTACACCAGGTTGCACTTACACACTGTCTCTACATAAAGGTATACTGTGTATCTCATTGTTAAAGGTATAGATATCAAGGTATAGCGTTGTGAGCGTCTGCGCCGCTGGTGATCTCCTCGTGGTCTCGAGCGTCCGCTACGCCATAGCGAATCATTACGTTAGTCATAGCCAATAGCGTGCTTGTCTGTGATCTCTGGGCCGTGAGCGAACGTGACGCTTGAGCGTCTCGCCTACGGCTGAGCGATCGTTACGCAACTTGCGTACCCTTACGGTACTTCTTAAGTAAACAGCGTACAGTGTTCTTAGACCTCATAAAGGGTGGTTTATACGATAAAGGAATTCAGCTTTATCAATTGGGGGCCGTCCAGTCCTTCACATATCTGCACTAGGTAGATCAGCAGACATTATCCCTCAGCAAAGGGCGGGAGGTTGTCTCGTAGTGCTGGCGGGATAAGCGTCTGCTTCGCTTAGATAACGAGTGCTGAAGGAATCCGGGAACCGGAGGTAAGAACAAAACGCTAGTGTCTTTTAAAACTGTAATTTTTTTTTCTTCTGTCTTGCGTACACACGCACGCATACATATATATCTGCATTTCTTTTTCATTTTCGTATATCACTATCCTGTCTGCCAGTTTTATAGTTGATAGAAAAGTGCTAAAAGAGACTTGCTGTTATTTCATAGTTTAAGAATAGAGGAAATAGTTAAAAGTGTAGACAAACACACAGGTTTGCCTGGGAGATAAGGCAAAGCCAGTGGGGTGCGGCAGATGATCAGGGATCATCTACATTGATAAAAGTATAAATTGTGTTACGGTGGATCTTTGTTTTGCGTACACGTGTCCCTAACAAAAGACTTGTGTACGCAATCCAAAAGCAGACGCACGCAGCGAACATTACGCAACGGAGCGTCCGGTTACGCCCACGTAGCTCAAGTCACGATAAGTTGAAGTAACGCAAAGGCGATAAGTAACGCACAGCGGTAGATAACGCGACGCGGTAAATAACGCAAGTCTATTTTTGGTGTCCGAAATTTAATTAACAGATCCTGCTCCTAATTGGTAACACAGCTGGGCTAAAGAAAAATTTCTGCGCAGAAATAGAAATAGAAGCAAAAGTGTACATGTGGTGAGTGAGTGTGTTTTTATTATTACAAGTTTATATAACTTTAAGGTGGAACCACAAGGAAAGTCGGGTACTCGTCAGGAACATACGTGTAAGTGACATATACGGTGGCTAGGGAGGCATCCCTGGTTAAATAAAATATTTGAGCATTAGAGTATAGCGGACCACACAGACCAGGAGGTCATAAGGAGACAAAGAAGTCCGCTATAAAGGTAAGAGGCACAACCCCGGGGGTTGGTGCAGAACCCATATAGGCCATATAAGCTCTGGCTGAAGGAATTCGCAGCCGAAATTTTCGATTCCATTGATCTCTCAGTACATAACAAGTAGTGCTTATGTACTGAACGATTGTACCGCACGTCATTGTGTGCATTAGTAAACCTGACTAGTATCATTTTGCGTACAAAGGTCATAAACGCTAGTTGTACATTCTGACGTGATTTGTGTAATTTTTTATTTTTGGAAGGGAAGTTCGCTGGTCACTCAGGAACTATCTAACAACCCCACCTTTACTGGAAAAAGGTAAGTGTCCTGCGGGTAACCCTCACATGTTCCAGTAAACAGAAGGTTTTTGGTAGGTGCTCTAGGTCGAGTACGCCAGCACCATATCGGTGTGACCAGGTCGTATTGGTCGACGTGAGCGAGTGAGTGGGGTACTCGGTAAACCGCCACCGCCGGCCTATTTTGAATAATTTGGTTTGCTGTAAGGGTTCGCTGAAGACCTTGATATAAAGATCAAAGGAGTAGTAAGCAACGCCTGCAGATTATGGGGGCCAGTTGTTCAGGTAGGGGGCGATCAACCTCGGTTCGGGTTGATTCAGAGAACCGACCAGTCGGGTCGGCAAGGTACATCATGTGTGAGAAATATGGAAGTCACACAGAGGTTTTATGTGATGAATGGGAAAGAATGACTGTACAAGACAGGGAGAAATTCCCAAGAATAGGTAGCTTCAGCCCAGAAGTGTTACAAAATATAAGGAGGAGGATATGTCTCATAAAATCAACAAAGAGACGAATTCAGCATCATGATTATTTACAGTTGTGGCAACAGGAAGGTGAGATACAGAGAGGTTTGGCTCTGGCGGCGGGATCTGGGGCAGTCAGGAAACTGATAGCCACAGCCCCACCGCCACCATACATTACAGGAGAGAAGTTGATTACGGAGAAAAACGCACTGGGGTGTAAAACACAAACTCTTAGCAACCATATAAATGTTAATGATGTTAACCAAGTAACCCATGCAATTATTAACCCGTGCAAGTTGTACCCTGTTTTGAACTTTCCTCAGGAGTGTGATCAAGAAGACGATTCGGCAACAATTTCAGCGCTCTCTCTAGCGGCCACCATATCAGAAACCACAGTAGGAACTGCTCCACTCACGAGATTAGTGAAGGCCCCTAGCGGAGGGATAGGTGAGGTCGTGTCAACGGGTAAGTACGGCACCATGCATTATGCTGAGACAATTGTACCACAACAAGCTGTAGAATCTACACACAGTGAAGCTGTTAGAATAAATCCAGTTAAGGTGATAGTAGTTCCGAATGGGAAAACAGATGCATCAGGAGCCACACCCGTTAGGAACATTGCCATGTATTGCCCGTTTACTAGAATGGAATTGAGGACTATAGTGTCTGAATTCCCAGACCCCAGAAAAGATTTAGTTGCAAGCCAAAAATACATCAGGGATCTAGGAAACACTTTAGAGCCCAATAATAAGGATTGGCAGATAGTGCTAAGAGCTTGCTTACCTTCAAATGTCGACTCAGTTCAATTCTTAGCTGATTGTGGACTAGATAAAGATGTACCGCTTTCAGATGTGTACGACAAAGATAATGTAAAAAGGATAAATTTACAGCTAAAGGAGTATTTCCCAGCCGTTGTAAAATGGAACAGAATATTCTCCATTAAGCAAAAGGAGTCCGAAACGGCAGCAGAATATTTTCACCGGGCACTATTAGAAATGGCAAAATACACTGGTATAGAAGACATTAGGACCAACCCAAACCATCAGGAAGTAGCAGTATCGGTACTGATGGATGGTTTAAAGGAAACATTAAAGGCTAGGGTACAGACCACGCAACCATGTTGGCGAGGTCTGTCAGTGTCCACTTTGAGAGAGGCTGCTATTGATCACGACAGAAACATCACCAGGCACAGAGAATCGCAAAGTGATAAGTTAATGTCAGTAAGTATACAGGCGCTGACCACAAAGCAGCCTGCGTATGTACCATCGAATCCTGTAAGTAAGTCAACTGTAATAACTTGTTATTCCTGTAACAGACAGGGACACTATGCACGAGACTGTAGAGTAAGAAATGTACCAAAATCATACCAACCCCCTAGACAACGACACAACACAAGACATCGGGATCAGGATCCACAGAGGCGGAGTTATGAGCCACATACAGGGGAAACAAAAAGATACCCCCCGAACAGAGATTGGCATGCCTCTGGTAGTTCCCAGCTAACTCCCCCACAAGTAGTTGCTGCCAGCGGGATTCAGGGAGGTCAGCATACCCAATAGGGGTGTGGCCATACCTGTAATCTGCAGCCAGTAAAATTGATTGCAAGCCTTGGAAGTGAACCCGAGATCGCAATCAATGTAGCTGGTAAAACTTTAAACTTTCTTGTAGACACAGGGGCGGCCAAGTCAGTGATAAATTCGACAGTGGGCATGAGAACCACTGGTAAGACAATTCCAGCCATGGGAGTAACAGGAGTAGTCCAGCACTACCCTGTTAGCAAACCAGCCGAGATTACAATAGGACCTTTGCATACCAAGCATTCCTTTTTGCTGGCTGCATCGGCACCAACCAATCTCCTGGGAAGAGACTTACTGTGTAAAATGGGGTGCGTCATTTATTGTACTTCTGAAGGTGTATTCTTGGACATACCTGAGAATCACGCTCAGGAAGTGCGAGACATGTTAGACTCCCCATCAAAATTAATGTCACATTCCATTATGACAAATAGGAATCCGTCCCAAGTAGAAGAGATGACTTCCCAGATACCAGAGTCACTTTGGACAAAAGACGGACAGGACACTGGATTAATGGCAAACGTAGCTCCAGTAGTTGTACAAGTAAAAGATGGTAGGATAGCTCCAAAAATCCCACAGTATCCTCTGAAGCCAGAGGTGGAGTTAGGAGTTTTCCCAGTAATAGAGCGCTTGCTACAACAGGGCATTCTGGTGAGAACGTCCAGCACAGCCAATAGTCCCATCTTCCCTGTTAAAAAGAGTGGGGGGAGGGGTTACAGGCTAGTGCAGGATCTAAGGGGGATTAACAAAATAGTTGAGAGTCAGTTCCCCGTAGTGCCAAATCCAGCTGTCATCCTAATGCAAATTCCTCCCACTGCCAAATTTTTCACTGTTATTGACCTCTGCTCCGCTTTCTTTTCGGTACCTCTGCACCCTGACAGCCAATATTTGTTTGCATTCACATACAGAGGAGTCCAATACACGTGGACTCGACTACCCCAAGGTTTCATAGATAGTCCAAGTATATTTTCTCAGGCTTTGCATGATTGTTTACAGTCTTTCCAACCAGAGAGTGGATCAGTATTGATACAGTATGTGGATGATTTACTGCTGTGTTCAGATTCACTGGAAGCATCTCTGAAGGATACGAAACAGCTCCTGTTTCATCTTTCAGACACAGGTCACAAGGTTTCCAAAGACAAGTTGCAATTATGCCAAACTAAGGTAAAATATTTGGGACACTGTCTAACACAAGGACTGAGACACCTGACCGCTGATAGAATCCAAGCAATTAGAGACATGACCCTGCCACAAACCCAGCAACAGATCAGAACGTTTTTAGGAATGTGTGGGTATTGCCGTAATTGGATCCCAGGGTTTTCCATATTGGCACTACCTTTGCAGGAAATGGTCTCCTCAAACAAACCTGATAGGATTTTGCATACAGACGAATCCGAAACAGCATTTGAGAGACTCAAACAGTGCCTAACGCAGGCGCCAGCGCTAGGTATGCCAGACTATGGGAAACCCTTTGAACTATACGGAACAGAAAGTGCTGGTTGCGCAGCAGGTGTACTAACCCAAAAACACGGTGATGCCAGCAGGCCAGTTGCATACTACAGCGCTCAGCTAGACACGGTAGCGCGATCCCTCCCCACATGCTTGCGAAGCGTTGCTGCAATAGCATTGCTAGTGACAAAAAGCGAAGATGTCGTGCTAGGCCACAACCTCACAATCCATACGCCACATGCAGTATCGGCCTTATTGAATTCTGCCCAAACCAGACACGTCTCATCAGCGAGGTTTACAAGATGGGAATTGGCACTAATGGCCCCAGTAAACATCACCATAAGGAGATGCAGTGCATTAAATCCTGCAACATATCTCCCAGGTGTGCCTGGTCAGGCACAAAGGGTGGAAGGTGGAAGGTGAGAGTGATGGGGAAGGAGGATTTAATACAAAGGAAGATACACATGATTGTATGGAATATTTGACCCAAAATTTTACCGCAAGGCCTGACATCAGTGACAATCCACTGGAAGATGCAGAACTCACGTTCTACACGGACGGTAGTTGTCACAGACAGTCAGACTCGGGAGACTTGTGTACTGGATACGCAGTCGTAGATGACCAAGACACCATAGAAGCGGAACCACTAGGCCCACCTCACTCAGCCCAGGTTGCTGAACTGGTCGCCCTAACCAGAGCATGTGAATTGGCTAAGGGTAAGTCAGCCAATATCTACACCGATTCTAGATACGCATTCGGGGTAGTCCATGATTTCGGAGCCCTATGGCGCCTCAGAAATTTCATGACGGCAGCTGGTACACCGATAGCGCATGCAGCTCACATAAAAAGGCTTCTAACAGCGATACAGGAACCCGACAGAGTGGCTGTTATCAAATGTAAAGCACATACATATAGTCAAGACCCAGTATCACTTGGTAACAGCCGAGCAGACGAAGCTGCTAAGTTAGCAGCTGCTACCCCCATACCGACAGACACCACACAACTGATGGTATTCAATACCATCAACACACAGAAGTTGTGTGAAATGCAGAATTTGTGTTCCGCACAGGAAAGAGCAGTCTGGAAGGCAAAGGGATATGGCCAGGAGTCCTCAGGGCTCTGGACGGATGGACATGGTAAACCAGTGGCCCCCAGGACATATCTTCCATGTCTGGCTGAAGCAGCTCACGGGCTGACTCATCTAGGCAAGGAGGGGATGTGCAAATTGGTAAGAGCATACTGGTGCGCCCCAGGATTCTCCTCTCATGCGAGTAAAAGAGCAATGTCATGCCTTACCTGTCTGAGAAAGAATATTGGAAAGGCAATACCTACAGAACCATCCCATATCCCACCTGCCGGCGGCCCTTTCCAGGTAATACAAATTGACTTTATACAATTACCCCCTTGTCGGAATTTGAAATATGTACTTGTTTGTATAGATGTTTTTTCAAATTGGGTCGAAGCATTTCCTGCGGCTACAAATACCGCTATGTTTACAGCTAAGAAAATTGTGCAGGAATTTGTATGTAGATATGGTATCCCTAGAATAATCGAAAGTGATAGGGGTACCCATTTTACAGGTGATGTCTTTCAAGGAATGTGTAAGTTAATGGGAATTGATAGCAAGCTGCACACTCCGTACCGTCCACAGGCGAGTGCGAAGGTCGAAAGAGTGAACAGCACTATTAAAAATAAATTGAGCAAAGTAATGGCAGAGACAGGATTGACATGGCCAGAAGCTTTACCCATTGTACTGTACAGCATCAGAACCACTCCCAGGTCCCCACTTAATCTGTCTCCCTTTGAAATCTTGTTTGGTCGACAACCGCATGTCATGATTAACCCTCAGGATGATTTGAAATGTAACAATGAAGCAACTGTAAAGTACTTGATTAACATGAGTAAACAGTTAAGGAATCAAAATGATAATCTGAAGTTGGTGATTCCTGATTTACCAGGTAGTAATTGTCATGACATTGAACCTGGGGATTATGTAATGATACGGAATTTTCTACGCTCAGGTTGCCTTATTGACAGATGGGAAGGACCATACCAGGTCTTATTGACTAGCACTACAGCATTGAAGGTTGCTGAGAGAGAGACTTGGGTCCATTCATCCCACTGCAAGAAGGTTGCTGATCCAGAGAAGTCCCGTGATAAGGAACAGACGGTAGAGGTTGTATCACTGGAGTGTCTGTTCCAGGAGGACTGAGGCGGCACCTGAGCCTTGAAGACCGAAAGCAGTTGTCGACTCCCCAATCCCTTTTATTGTTTTTCTCCACTTCCCATCCCCTCTCCCTTGAAATTTCTTTTTCCCCCTTCTCATTCTTCTCCATTTCCTCCTCAAAGATGGACTTGCCCCAAGAGACTGTGATCCGGATTTTCCTGTCAACCATGATGTTGACCAGAGCAGTCTGTTCCGGCGAGAGTACCATGGAGGTCGAGAGAGGTTCTGGAATGGGTTCCGATTATGATGATGGAGGCGTAGTTTTCCAAGATCAACCTAACCAACAAGCAAAGGCGAGTATCAGGAAACGATCCGATAGCATTGATCATAGAAGAAATTGTGACGGATTGTTAGCTGAAGAAAACTGTATCTGCAGGCTTTGTAACAATGTCATTGAGGATGGGTGCATAAAGAAATGCCAATCCAGTTTTAATATCCATATGGACCGGCATCCATTGAGTGACTATCACTCCTTAGTGGGTAATGTGTTAAACAAAACAGATTGTTGGGTATGCTCTCAAGTACCTCAGGGTCATAGCAAATCAGGGCTAGTACCATTTCCTTTAACGATAGAGGAGGTACTTGAGTTAAATGGTGGGAGACCGGTGGACCGGAGGTTTAATATCTCCAGCCCTCCTAGTTTGAAGCTCCACCAATACCATGTGGATAGGTCCCTATTATGTTTCAACATCTCCAATCCCAGAAAGCCGGGAAATTGGGAAGTGTCATGGAGCAACCTGACCATGACCTTCTCGCATAGAGCAGATAGAATGCCTACAGATACAGAGCTTGTACGCCACATAGCCAGTAGAGGAAAATCTTTCCGGTATAGATATACCTTAGGAAATAGGATTACTAGAGTTGGAGAAGTATCACCAGGATACTGTGCACATATCGTACAGCCTGATACGTGTATTAAGCAGATGGAAGAATTAGGATTAGGAGATTTCACCTGGAAGGTGTGTAATATGGTAATGTCCTTCTCCGTCCCATATGTTCTCCCCGATGATGCATATTTCATATGCGGGAGAAAGGCGTACAAGTGGCTTGCCCCAAACTCTGAAGGATTGTGTTATATTGGAAAAGTATTGCCTGAAGTAATGACTGTAACACATGACAAAATGAAAGACATACACCGTGGTGCCCAAGCTCCTTATACTCACACTCATTACGAGCACCGAGTTAAAAGACAACTGTCAGAAAGGTTAGAGCATCCGGCCTCTGATCTGATCCATGAATCCACCGGGATTCAGGTTCTGGTGGCGTTAGATTTCACTCGCACCGCTCGAGGAGTGATGAATTATAGATACATCTCTGCGCTTGCAAATTTGTTAGATAATATCACTGAAATGTATGATGACACGTTTAGATACACTGGAAGAGAACTCCAAGCTTATAAAACAGAACTGGTACAGCATAGAATGGTTCTTAATTACCTCACAGCAGTGACAGGCGGATATTGTGTTACATTGGCAACACAGTACGGCGTGAAATGTTGCACGTATATCACGAATAGCACCGAGGATCCGGTAGAGGTCATAGACCAAAAGATGGATGATATTCTCCAATTAAAGTGGGAATTTCGCCGAAAACACAATCTCACTCTTGCTGCTGTAGGTAATGAGCTGACTGGTTGGGTGTCATGGTTGAACCCGCGAAATTGGTTCTCAGGTTTGGGAGACTGGGCTCAAGGAGTCATAATGGATGTTGGAAAGTTTCTCCTATGTATTTTAGGTGTTGTTATATCTATTGGCTTGATATTTAGATGCGGTCAGGCTTTAATGAAGTGCAAACAAGGTACAAGAGTGATGAGTTTGAGGAGTGAGGAAACTGTAATTAACCTGGATTTGATTTACGACCCAACGATAGAAACAATGATGTGATGAAAATGCGATTTCTACGGTCCGTTTCTTTCACCTGTTTTTCTGGTTTTTCTCCAAGATAACAAGACCCCCTTGGACGAGGAAGTTGATGAGACGCTATACAGACAACGGATAGACCAAAGAAGAAGTTTTGACCACTTGAGATATGGACACTTGATGAACTTTGCCATGGATCCCCAGTTTCCCTAGAATTCTTAAAATTACGCTAGCCCAACATTTTTTTGTAAATCTAATGGCATTGACAAAGCTTATTGCTCACGCTTAATGAGCAAAACAGCGCAAAGAAGACGACTTTCAACTGATACCGAACAAAACTTCAACCGACAGATGTACATTAACCTGACATAGAATACCACCGCATTTACCGTAATTATGTCTTTTCTTCATTTCTACAACCCTCAGGTAATAACACACATAGTATAGGGAATACAGGCACAGATATCAGCAATCACATATTCCCCCATTCATGTATCATCAACTAAAATGTGCTCCCCATTTTGTTCAAAAGCCGAAAAGAGCTCGGTAAAGTTTGACAGCCCATCCACAGACCTGTACCACGGGATAAGAAGGAATTCAAATGTATACTTCGCAATACCTCGAAGCTTGATTTACAACACGTACGGCACGATGATACATGACCCCCCAAACATGGACTCATACACACATGCTTCTGCTATCTCACTAGGTCATACCCTCTTCACACCTACTCCTCTCTCCTCCCCTACCCAACCATGGAAATGAATTAACCCCTGACATATATTTTTCTCTTTTTGAAATGTTTTAGAAGGTGGCAGTTATTATTGACTGCCAAAGGGTGGACTGTCAAAGTCAGAAAAATATCTCTATGCACACTGCCATATTTGCACCTCACACAGGTCCGCGCTGCGCATGCGTGCGCTTTCCCGTGATGGCGCATACCCGCTGATGCGTGCACCCGCTCGCATCGGTATGCGTATTTACGGTAAAGAGTATGTAGTCGTAGCGTGCGACCCAATCGTTACATATTTCCACAATTAACGTAGTTTATAGATCATGGTCCCTTTGATAGATTCTGAAAGTTTGGTTAATATAGAATGTCCCTGAACGGAGGAATCCCTCTTTGTATTGTAGGAAGGGTCTAACAGGAGTCATACAGTAGTGTTTGGTACCCATCGGAAGAGTATTTAAATAGCAATATTCCGGTGTTGGTTTGGAGCGTATTAATCGCTCGTGCGAATAGTTATGGACATAAGAAGTTTATGTCCATTACTATTATTTACTCTTACTCAGGTATGCGGCGGGAAACCCAGTGTCCCACCCACCTGAGCTGTTTGAAATCGTCACAGCCCACCTGTATGAATCAACCTATGACCTTTTGTTATAATGCGAAGCCGAATTCCTGTGTCCAATGGACGATCAGATTGTAGGGACCATTAGATTGCATTGTGTGTGGGGCATAAATAGGCAGGCCGACCACATCCAGCTCTCACTCTTCAACGGTTCTCATTGCTGAAAATCGGGTGCTGGATGTCCAGGCGCATGCGATCGTTTCCCCTTGTGCGTAAGTTTCTCTCCGTAATCATATTGTCTTACTGTGAGCCATTTCTCTCATCTCTATCTCTCTCTCTCTATCTCTTCTCTTTCTCTCGTGATTTCCCTTGATAAGATTGTATTGTATTGTATTATATTTCCTGCATAGTTATCTGGTTAGTTGGTTTATGTTATACTGTAGTGTATCATTTGTACTGTGATTCCTTTTTGCAAGAATATTAGTTATAATACATTTAATAGGCTTTGGACCCTAAACAAGTATCTGTGTATTTTCTCATAGTGTTAAGTGTTCACAGAGCGTCGGTGACGCTCAAGCAGCTTTGTAGTTAATCAGGTTACACCAGGTTGCACTTACACACTGTCTCTACATAAAGGTATACTGTGTATCTCATTGTTAAAGGTATAGATATCAAGGTATAGCGTTGTGAGCGTCTGCGCCGCTGGTGATCTCCTCGTGGTCTCGAGCGTCCGCTACGCCATAGCGAATCATTACGTTAGTCATAGCCAATAGCGTGCTTGTCTGTGATCTCTGGGCCGTGAGCGAACGTGACGCTTGAGCGTCTCGCCTACGGCTGAGCGATCGTTACGCAACTTGCGTACCCTTACGGTACTTCTTAAGTAAACAGCGTACAGTGTTCTTAGACCTCATAAAGGGTGGTTTATACGATAAAGGAATTCAGCTTTATCACAGTGTCTATATAACACATAACAAACAGGACAAACAATATATAATAATAGATTTGTGAATAATGAGTGGTTTTCTCTCTGCGCCCCTTCTTACACCTACCGCTCCATTATCACCTACCGGCGTATTTATCCTATTATGATTTATCAAATCTGCATCACTAATTATTCCCTCCATGCTTTATTTTAGTTGTACTTATTGTGTAAATTGTATTTTTCCATGTATTAATGTGATACTGTGACGTTTACATTATTTTAAGATTATCCATCACTGGGCGATGTAATCTATAGGATCATTGATGTTATTCTACCTCTATGAAATACAAATAAAGAATCTTTCCATTGCAGCTGACATTACTGGCTGGACATTTCTATAACTCATTTAGGAGGACATTTACTAAGCAGTGATAAGAGTGGAGAAGTGAGCCAGTGGAGAAGTTTCCCATGGCAACCAATCAGCACTGAAGTAACATCTATAATTTGCATACTATAAAATAATACAGAGCTGCTGATTGGTTGATGGGCAACTTCTCCACTGGCTCACTTCTCCACTCTTATCACTGCTTAGTAAATGTCCCTGTGGCCGGAGAGGCCCCCAGCCACGAGGAGAATGGCCACCTGCGGCACTGAAGGGGTTAACCCCTAGTGCCCGGCGCCATTCTACAGGACAATGGGCGCTTGGCGCCATATTTGAAAAATATATTGTACTGTGTGAAAAATTGTATTTTAAGATGTGCCGTGGTCCCGGACCCCTCCGGAGACCACGGCAGTGAGGGCAGCCCCCGGCGCGCTCAGCAGAGTGTGCGCGCCGGGGGAGAGGGCAGCCGCTGACCGCCGGAGTCCGGGAGCTCCGCTCCCGGCAGCGGTCGGTGAAGCCCCGGGCGCACTGGAGTGTGCGCGCCGGGGAGAAGGGAGAGCCGCCGCTGGGGGCCGGGAGCTCTGCTCCCGGCGCCTCAGCCCAGCACGGGTGGCCAGCCGCAGCAGCCGGGACGAACGTCCCGGGCTGCTGGCCGGCAAGGGGGGTGCGCCGCAGCCCGGCTCCCCGCCGGACGCTGCGGCGAGGCTCCACGCAATCCGCGCCGCATACAGGGGACCGGGCTAGCCGGCTCCCTGCGCGGAGAGGCCACCACAGGCGCCGCTCATGGGGGACCGGGCTAGCCGGCTCCCTAGCGGCGTGGGTGTAATTAGGATGGTGAGCGCTGGGGTCTGGGAGCTACGCTCCCAGCGCCTCAGCGCTGAAACGAGCCAGAGTCACGGCGGCCGGGACAAGTGTCCCGGGCCGCCGGGCTTCAGTACAGGGGGGTGCGCCGCTGCGTGCGGCGAGGCCACAGAGGTAGTGCCACACTGGGGGGACAGGGAGAGCCAGCTCCCTGGACCCCAGTGGCAGGCAGGCAGGCTGGAGGGTGGGGGAAGCCAGCCCCATACCTCCAGCACTGAGAGAGCCCTAGCAGCCAGGCTGCAGGGCTAGGGGAGCCAGAATAGACAGGGTCCTAGCAGCCAGGCTGCAGGACTAGGACAGTATTCCACAAACCAGACATTGTGTAAAATGTAGAAAGTACAGTGTGTTGTAAGGCACTGCAGTGCCTAGGTATGTGGAGCCTGTGCAGGCTCAGAGTGTATTTAAATGTATAAACATGTACAGTGTGATTTAAATGTAATGTATTTAAAGGTAAATTGCACTTACTTGGTTGTGTGTCCCAGGAGGGGGGAATCCATGGCTGTGCAGGCTGATGGATTCTCCCAGACCTTTTCTTCAAAAACGGAATGCTTTCCCATCCAGCCTCACATTTCCAAGGGGCACAGGGAGAAAGAGAAGCAGCTCAGCTATGAAACAAGCTGAGTGGTTTCTTGGAGCTCCATGGAGACCACCCGTAGTGGCCTAGAGACCTGGGCCGGGGAGCCAGGCTGCCCAGCTCTGGAGCCCAAATCCAGGCTGCAGGCAGTGAGATGGGTCCCGGGCAGGTTTCTGAAAGTCAGTTTAGGAGGGAAAACTTCCCCCCAGCCAGACTGAACGGCACCGGGGAGTATCCTGATTCTCCAAGATGGGAGAGTCAAAGGAGACTGACCACTCCCCACTGTCCATAGGGGACAATGTTAGCTGTGCATGAGACCAAAGCATGCACAGCTCATGGGTAAACGTTGATTGGTTGTGCACCACAGGGCGGGCTTACCCCCTGTGGTAAGGGGTCTTGGAGAGGGATAAAAGGAGGGCAGTTGGCCCATAGGAGTGTATTATTCCATCTTATTCTGCTGAAAACATCTGATTGTATGCTGTTTCCCCTAGCAATAGGGAGGAGCCTTTTTAAAGGTTATTGAGCAATAAACATCTTTGCCTCAAGAAGACTGCTTCATCTTGTGACCAACAGGGTTAGGCCAAACCTAGCCCCGTCTTCCGGCTGTCCAGGGAAGTACCTAGCGTCTCCAAGCTCCGCCTTCCGCCAGCTACCGGTAGAGGCCTAGCAAGTGGCTAGTGGGGATTCGTCAGCACCACACAGCTGTGGTAAGGCAGTGCGTCGGCACATACAGAGCAGAACCGTGGTTCCAAACGCCACGGCAGGTTAGGAGTTTGGTGGTGGCAGCGAGAACCCGCCCACAGCGCAGTGGGTGGAGTCAGTAACAGGCGGTTACTGATGATAAGCGGGAATCCCCTATGTGGTCAGGCCTCGTGTGGCTTGACCTTCCAATCTGTGCGCAGTCAACGGGACGCGAGAGCGGCAAGTGCTTTCGTACGGTACCGTCCTGTCACAATCCCCCTTAATCTCAGTAAGTGAGAAAAGGAAATTGTCCAGCGCGTTATGGTGGTGATATAATACATTCAACATTGGATTCAAGATAACATTATCGGTTTATTTATGTGTACGGTAATCGCTTCCTAAGTAAGCACCGGAGAAACTTTTCTCTGTCTGCATACAGTTACAGCCAGAACCGTCTTAACAGTATTTTAGTCCCTGGTCAAAGCAATGCACTGGGGCCCCTACACACCCATTAAAGGAATCCAATTAAAGTAAAACCATAACGTGCTCCCCCTGTAGTCTTCTGCCGTCTCTCCACATGCATCCATACAGTGAATGGCTATCAGCTCTCTGATTGGTGGATACCTCCAGCCATCCACCAATCAGAATGTAGATAGCCACTCAGTGTATGGCTGCGGGCTGGGAGGCAGGTAGAGTGCTGCTTAGCCTCTTTTATTGTGTGACCACCACCCGCCCCAGCTTGGAGGCCCGTAGAACTGTGGGGCCCTATAGTCACACCCAGTAGATTTCCTATCAGTATTCCATATTAATTGCATTCAGTTTCCTGTTTGCGGGAATCAGCTGACAACAGAGAGCAAAAGCTTGCATCAGGCTGCAGGACAAATGTATATATAGTGATAGATATCTTACGCTCTGTCATTACAGAGAAACCTTTGTATATACAGTATATTTGAAAATATTATTAGTAGCTATTTTATATCAAGAAAATGTGTAATTTAGGAAAAGTGGTCCTTTAAGAATTTATGTAAAACTTCAAATATTTTCTTGATTCATTTCTGTTTTCAATTTAAAATAAAATAAAAAAATCCAACAAAATCTGTTGTTTTTAAATAAGATATCCCATAATAAAGTTACTAAATGCCTAAAGTTCTACACCAATCACTGTGATCACTTACCTTTAATAGAATATAATTGCGAACGTCTCGTGTACTTACTGTACTTATTGCAGATTGTTTAGAATCTCTAACACTTTATATAAATGTTCTTCCTCTGACGTTTTAGTCAGATCTTATACATGGAAATAAATACCTGTACGCAGAATTATTGTTTTATTAATCAATTATTTATTTTAAAATTAAAAAAAGAGAAGACGCTCTTGTGCGCTACACGTAGACGACGAGAATGAAAGTTTTCTATCAATGTGATTTATAAAGAAAGAAGTTTACAAGCGTTATAATAATAATTGCTCCAGCAATACTGCGCCGGGCTTTTATCTGAGGTCATTTAAGAATGGTATAGTACACCCATCTCATCTACTTCCCCATGCTTGCCAATTTACTGTTGTATTCTCAGTGATTAATTAGTTTGTGGGGAAGGTTTATTAGGTCATTTTTCTGTCAATCAAGGTGCATTGAATTTTCACTGTATGGTGGCAGCAATTCTAAAAAGCATCCAGAGCGGAGTCATTATATTCTTTATGCGCTGATTCAAGAGTTGTGTAAAAGTGTCCTGTTTACAGAGAGTAGCCCAATATTTATAGCAGTGCTTTAGATTTCCTCTAAGATCTGCTCTTCTAGGCGGCAAACTCAGTATTTCCTACTGGTAATTCACATTTTATATTTATGTAATATAAAAATACAGGGTATATATATATATATCTATATATATATATATATCTATATAGCTATCCATCACATGCACCTTCACTCAGATAAGTGCACTCATTTCCCCACAGTTTCCCTAAATTGCCAAAATATCAAAAAATATCCAAAAATGTCCTATTTTTGGATGAGCGCTGTAGAAACTTCATCCATCCAATAAACTCTCTGCATAGATCTTCCAGCCATCACAGCAGCCCGGACTGCACACCCTCCGCTAAGGCATATGAATGTCTGTTTCTCCCTACCCCACGCTCCTTCCAAATGGAACCACTGGCCATTCCTCCACAAGTGATGTCTCCTTCTGCTGTAAAATGTTAGCCGTGCACACAGACTTCCATCTCCACCTCTAATCATTGCACCCAAGATGGCCACATCATTATCTGTTTAAAAAAAATTCTCTACAACCTCCACCGTATACGTCTTATGTCTGTCCTGTCATTCTCTCTTATATTTCCCCAAGATTTATCATATCTCCTCTTATTGTTTATCCTGCCGGCAGTAACCTATGCAGCACACCCAAGATGGCTGCCTCTTCTGGTACATTCCTGAACAATGGATGGAATGATGCTATGGGTAACTGTATTTCATATGTTATAGTCTGTATTTTATATTGTTTATTTGATGCATTATACAGTATCTTTAAGTCGCCCATAACTTTATTGTGACACACTTAACATCTATAACTTAGCTAGCTTAGCACTAAGAAATAACCACACGGACACCAACAGCTTGATTTAAAAGGTCAACAGGTGTTTATTGTTTGGTGACCTAGATTTAAACTAATTAGTGGAGGATGGCAAAGAAAAGGCGCTACCAACTCACCAGCACTAATCAACTATAATAAAACCAATTAAACTAGGAGGGGACTTACAACCGCCTCCTAAACAACATAACCCGCACTGTGCATGACTCACCCCCTTTACTCTAGCAGAGCATTGGACGAAACCGCACGGGAATGCCCGTAGTCCACCCGCAGGGGAAGGACACACTCGCTGTCTTACCAAAAGGGGGTGCCCCACAATGACCACTCATGTAAACTTTGACCGCTGGCTGGTAGCGACTTTCCGCCACAACAAGGTTTCCTAAACCGCAGACCACCATCCAACAAAGACACCAAAACGTAACTAACCAGCCAAAACGTTAAAAATACTCTCCAAAAACACACCAATACCCGCAGGGGAAAGGTGAACACCGTCTTCTCTATAGAACTGTGAATCATGGAGGACCAAAAGCGGATACCGTACTACCAAACCACCTATCGCTTTCACATACACCGACACAGCAGAATTCACTTTTTCACAAGCTTTTTCTATGGCTGAAAAACGAACCGCACCCCGCCAGTGAAAACGGTGCACAATGTCTGACCATACCACTGTCACTTGAGGCCAGGAATCCCACAACGCGACCAAGTCCGCCTTGACACTCAGGATGAGGTAGATGCCCTTAACTCGACCCATGTCATTCGACCCTAGGTGAATGACGATCCAGCCGTACCGGCCCCACCTTCGTTCATGGCGGAATAGAAGCCGAAGCAAACCAACCCTACACAAACCCCTCACACCTAACCATCTGACTACTCTGTCCCCAAAAAAGTCAGCCGTTTGCCTTGCCATATGATGCCTCTCTGCCCAAAAAATGTAAGAATGGCCAATAAGCCAAATCTGCTCCGAGATATCCAATGCAGCTGCAAAAAAAAAAATCCTACCATCAGCAACTATTCAACACATTTAAATACAAACAAAACAGCACGGATAAAGGAACCCAAGTGAAGAAGAAAACTCAAAAAACCTCCCGTGGACCGTAATGATGCCAATTGTAATTCGGCCCCCTCGGAGGAAAATGTAAAAATTCACTTCACACCCTCAATTCCTGAATGCTAGCCATTCAAGAACTGACGGGTAAAACGCGTTTTTGGGTTAGTGCAACAAGCTAACACTTAATCAATCCAACAGAAAACCTCAAACGGCCCGGTCCCCAGACCGGCCGGTCCTGCTCCGCCTCCGCGGCCCGAGCAGCCGTCCTTACCCGCATGAATAGGACCCGCTCACCGTAGCACTGAAATAACGGCTCAATACAGACGCCCAACCTGCACACTGCCAACCTGTAAACAAATATAACCAACCCAAGAACCACCTCCCACTCCCAAGGGGGGGGGGGGGGGGGAGGGGGAGGGGACTTCCCTCAAATACTGAACAACACAAAGAAGGAGCTTGCCAGCGCGGCATCCCCATCGGATTGGGTACTGAAAAACCTTTTGCAGGCGCGGAACCCCGTCAGAAATTTTGCCCCGTGACTATCTCCTAAACTACTCAATGAGCTGCCATAGGAAGGGTGGAGACGGTAAACCGGACATAGCGCGTCAGGAACAAGCTCCCAGAATTTCCCGAACTCAAAATGGGAAAGCGAGTCCGCTATTCTACTGTCTACACCCGGGACATGCTTGGCCGTGAAATGAATATTGTGTTTCAGGCACTTGAGCACCAAATACCGCAACAAGCGCAAGGCCTGGGGACAGGAAGAGCGCTGATTATTAACTGCATGCACTACACCCAAATTATCGCAGCGGAAAACGATACTGCGATCAGACAAACTAGAGGACCACAACTCTACAGCCACAATAAACGGGAAAAGTTCCAAAAGAAGCAAGTACTTGGTGAAACCTTGTGTGATCCAGGAATTAGGCCAAGGAGCAGCACACCACTCCTTCCTAAAGAAGGCTCCAAGGAATCATTCGAACAACGCTCGGCCGGCCATAACACCTCCCGGTTAAAAGGAACCAGGAAAGTGGACCAGACCCGCAAATCATCCTCGATCTCGTGCGAAAGGTACACCGTATGGTGTGGCTTACTAACACCCGCCATGGACCTCTCAAGCTTATGGCAGAAAACTCGCCCCATGGGGATGATCCTGCACGCAAAGTTGAAAGAACCGAGCAACGATTGAACCTGTTTAAGTCTGACCCTACGTCTGCTGAGACATTCCTCGATGAGACCCAGGAGTTTGTGAACTTTATCGGCGGGCAGCCGGCAACAACCGGCCCCCAAATCGATTTCAATGCCCAAGTAACTAAGGCAACCCGTGGGACCTTCAGTCTTATCGGGGGCCACGGGGACCCCAAGAAGATGGAACACATGCTGGGCGAGACCCAGCACATCACCGCAAACTGAGCAATCTTTTGGGCCTACGAAGAGAAAATCGTCTAGATAATGGGCAACCCCCTGTGTGACCAGAGGCCGACTGTATACACCAATGTAAGAAAGAGCTGAATCTCTCAAAGTAGGCACAAGATACGGAACAACCCATCGGCAAGCACCTGTCGACGTAGAAACTACCGCCTAAGCGGAAACCCAGGAACTGCAGGGAATCGGGGTGGATTGGAAGAAGGCGAAAAGCGGACTCAATGTCCAATTTGGCCATGAAAGCGCCGGGGCCCGCCGCCCTAACTAACTGAAGGGCTTTGTCAAAGGATTGGTACCGAACTCGGCAGGCCTCGGACGGGATTGCATCGTTGACCCAACCTCAGTGGGGGTGTGACAAATGCTGAATAAGGCGGAATTGACCCGGGGCCTTCTTGGCAACCACTCCCAAAGGCGAAATACAGAGCCCCGGCAACGGTGGTAACCCGCAGTAGTAAGCGGGCGTGCGGCCTCGGCCACGCGGCGGGGAGGGGGGGCGGACCTACGCGGACGGGGCATCCTTGGTGCTGGGAGATGAGGGGACACAGAAACGCTGCCCAGTTGGAAGGGGAGAGGGAATAACAGAAGCCAAAGTAATACAGTGCACAGGAACAACAATACAAAGCTATAACTGTTCCTTACTGCTTCCAAATGGCAAGAGAAAGATGGCCACCAGCACTTGCCTATAAATACTGTGTCAACACTCCTCCTACAAATTACCTAATAGGCTAAACTAGACACCTGACCAACGCTGTCAATCACTAAGTCTAGCCCTGCCCTTTACCAACAAAATAGTCCCAAAAAACTAGGGCACTTATGTGGCATCGCGCTTATGCAGCTCTCCGCCTGCTTAAGCATTGCTTATCCCGGCCATTGAAAATTTTGCAGCACACACAAGATGGCTGCCTTGTCTGGTACTGTCATTGGTAGGAAGAGCAATCTGTGGATCTTGTTCTTATTGCTCATATATTGTATTTTGCAGTTGTTATCTCTCCAAAGTGTAATCATACCTCCGTTACTTATCCCACCCGCTGTCACCTATGTAGTGTGCCCAAGATGGCTGCCTTGCCTGGTACGTTTGTTGGCAGGATGACCAATCTTCAGAACTGATGACTCTGTATGTATTGCTTTCTGTATATTACATTAAACCTCCTATCGGCTGACTGGTGTCCCCTGTTCCAGCTACACAATAATAACATTAATACATTTATTCTATATAATAAAAGTCTAAAGCTGCCCCTCACCTCTTTGGGGGGAATTCAAGTGTTTGGTGCACCGGTGGCCACTAGATGGCGTCTGACAGATCAATTCAATTGTAGCTCCATTCGGGCGCGCACAGCCGGCGGCGCTGACGTTACCGTTATGTTGTTCCATCATTTTTACGGGCTTCTACCTAGTACTAAAATAAAGACTTTAAAAATTGTCAGCTATTTATTTATAATTAAATTAACTACGGAAATGTACAGCGGGAAAGAAAGGACGGCCAGTACGCAGCAAAAGCATAAAATGTTCAACTAGCCATAGCAGTGGAGACCGCCATGGTGGCCAAACAACAAGAACACGGGTATCCAGCACCTCCTTCTAAACGTGACTACGTACCGTGAGGGAGGTGACGCTGTCCCCTGCAGGGGTGGGGTAACTCACAACATTGGTAAAATAAAGCATTTCCTCCATTGTGAAATCAATTTTAGTACAAATTTTTGAAATTTATTTTAAAAAAAAATTGTATTTTTTTTTATCACTCTTCAAATTAATTTTGGACATGAGACTAAAACGTTAATGGGAAGGACTCGCTACCGTCCAAGCAGCTGCCATGTGCGTCAGATTGCATTTATATGTCACTACCGGTAATATTCAGCAATATATAGCTGTACGCAATACTTAAAGAGTAAATGACCATTCGGAGGTGGTTTATACACCCGCGAAGACCGACCCGCTGACAGCTGTAATTCCGCACTCTGCACTGCACAGAACTTCAGCACAAACATTTACATACACAATATAAAATATGAATAAGCTATGCATACGTTATGCCCCTATTGTAATAAACATGCCCTTTCAGATACAACAAAACCCTGACTTTTGTGTTCTGCGCTAATCATAATATTCATGAGACCATCCAATCAGCAGTCAAAAGTGAAATAAATTGTGCTTTAAATAACGATTTATCCGGCATCCAATATTTACTAAATAGCAAAGATATAGTTGAACCATCACACTCAATTTTCTGCAAATTATCCAATAGCATATTTGTCACATTTAATTGTAAGTTATCCCCGGTTTGCTCTAAAAAAAATACAAACAAAATGCAGTAATTTGAGAAGAAGGAAGACGGTTCATGAGGCCGCTAATCTGGGGAATTATTGGAGGTTACATTTTGCAAGCTTGAGCGGACGGACATATAATTGAACATTATGTGCCACAAATGTTGTTTTGCAATTTTTTTATTTTTTGCCTGCAAATAAAACCAAAACTAGCTGTGAATGGTGCACTTGCCGGCCTGCTCTGTGCTGCCCGTGGGGAAGGGATGGGTTTAGATTATTCAATGTTTTATGGCACTCAAGCCTGGAGCCACTACTTGTTTTTTTAACTGGCAACCTGCCTGTGCGAAAGGAGGAAACAGATTGCCTCTTTGCTGAACACTTAGACAAGGTACTGATTTAACAACAGTGGACAAGCAGCTGGAAGCGGGGATGACAGCCTGTCGCACACTGACAAATCTGTTGTTCATATCCAGGCAGGAGGCCTCGACTAGATTGCAGCACATTCTGCACACAGCCCTGTAAGGCAGCACAGGAGCCGGCCACTGGTGAACGCCAGAATTCCTGCACCCCCACTGGGAGGATCTCAGAGCGCGCTGCTGGTCTGGATAAACCGTTCTGAGAGGCGATATAAATGGCTGCCGCGCTGTGCAGATCGCGGGCAGTAGTATCGCCAGATGCTTCTGTAAAACAGAGATTTGTTGCAGTTTTACACTAAATTCTAAATTGTGCAGAGGATTCTGACCTGGTTATTTGTTGTTTGTAGTTTAATAAATTGATTGATTGATTGATTGATTGATTGATTCAATGACTGATAGACTAAGGAGCAGGCAATGGGGGCAGGCGGATTGTTACCCGATGGTGGGTGATGTGTTTGGGTGGGTATGACAGACACCTGACTCCAGGGCCGGACTGAACATCTGGCACTTTCTTGCAAATGCCAGAAAGGGCCAGGGCTTTTTGGGCTGTTCCGGCCACACAGAGAGCCGGGATGACCACGCACAGCACAGCCTTTCATCTCTCTTTTTGCCCATCCTCCCGCCCGACGTGCCTGTCTCCAAGAAAGGGGGAAAGAGGGGGCATGTCGCTAGACCAGGCTCCAATCACTTGCGGTGCACATTCTCACTCAAATGCCATGGCCAAAAAGCAGCCCCAGTCCATCCCTGGCCACCCCTGTGCATTTAATCCCCCCCTCAGTGAGTCCCAGCGGCGGATACTCAGTTTAGTCAGTCAGGCAGGATGGGAGGGAGGGGCCTGGAGAAACCCTCCGCCTCTGAGCCGTAGCCGGCTTCCTTGTGTGCTGTCCCGCAGCTCCTCGCATGGCACTGTGGGAGATGTCAAGTCCAGGGTTTTTTTTTTGTAAACTATTTAAGCCAGGGGTGGCCCCAGGGTGTCTTTTTATAGATTAACAAGATCTATGTTACATTATATGTACTGTAATAAAATGCCCCAAATTCACATATCACACAATAGTGCCCCACATACACCTTATGCCACACAGTAGTAGTGCCCCATATACACCTTACGCCACACAGTAGTAGTGCCCCATATACACCTTACGCCACACAGTAGTAGTGCCCCATATACACCTTACGCCGCATAGTAGTAGTGCCCAATATACACCTTACACTCAGTGCCAGATTAAGGACCATATGGGCCTGGAGCTGAAATTTATGGAGGGCCTATTGTGTACCGCCGAAGGGGGTGTGACCAGCAACAGTACTAGTACTAGTGTCTGCTACTAGTGTTCAGTGCAGTGAATATCAAAAGAATCTAAAAATACGTATTATGGCCCAGATTTATCAAGCCTTGGAGAGTGATAAATTGTACGACGATAAAGTACCAACCAATCTGCTCCTGTCATTTTTCAAACCCAGCCTGTAACATGGTAGTTAGGAGCTGATTGGCTGCTTGGTACTTTACCACTGTGCAATTTATCACTCTCCAAGGCTTTATAAATCTGGCTGGTGATGTACAGTAGGTGCTGGCCAGTGTCTACCAGAAGTGTGTAGGATGTGATGTGTGTGCAACACATACAACATGAAACATTTGACAATACTCAGGGTGAGTTTGTGAGGGAAGCGTGTAAAGACAGGCATGGCTGTGGGGGCCGCTGGCGGTCAGTAGAAATCCGCTGAGGGAACACTTGTATAGCAGTGTCCTGGGGATGGTAGCTAGACGTCCGGCTTTGAGTATGGGCTTGTGGTTTTGTGGTGCCAAGTGCTCTGTCAGTGCAGTTATAGAGTATGCCAGCTGGCTGGTGGTATAACTTACAGTTGGTGGGAGATGCGTGCCTCTGTCTGCAGCAGCAATTCATCCCGGCTTCCCTCAACAATCAGCAGCCAGATACCTCAGTCACAATCTCCCGGGCCGCCTTCCTGGAGCGGGGCTTGGCTGCTGCCAGGAGAGGGATGGCAAGGAAAACCAGCCAAGGAAACTTCTGTAAGCAGCCCCAATGGAGGCAAGGTTTGCTGAGGGGAGCGGGATCCCCTGAGCCGGACGAGCAGTGGCCCTTCCAGCACCTTCACAGCTGTGACTCCACTCCAACGCCACAAACACGGCCCCTCACAGTGCACACAGCTTTGCTGAACACACAAAGACTGAGCATCCAGACGTGCAGATCACCTGTCTGAGCATGGCCGCCAAAGTGAGCAACCCGGAGTCTGTACACACACACACACACACACACACACACACCCCCCCCCCCCCCCCCCCTATTCCCAAGTCATCCCCCCCCCCCCCCACATTCACTCCAAACACAGCCTGTCCCCTTCAGTTACTACACATACACAGCCTGTTCCCCCAGTCGGGTTCACTACGATATGCCGGCGGCCGGGCTCCCGGCAACCAGCATACCGGCGCCGGGAGCCCGACCGCCGGCTTACCGACAGTGTGGCGAGCGCAAATGAGTCACTTGCGGGCTCGCTGCGCTCGCCACGCTACGGACACGGTGGCGCGCTTTATTCTCCCACCCTCAACACACACATAGGCCCGTCCCCTCCAGTCACAACACACACACGCAGCCTGTCCCCTCCAGTCACTACACACACACACACACATACACACACGCAGCCTGTCCCCTCCAGTCACTACACACACACACACACACACACACACACACACAGCCTGTCCCCTCCAGTCACTACACAGACACACACAGCCTGTACCCTCCAGTCACTACACGGACACACAGCCTGTCCCCTCCAGTCACTACACACACACACAGCCTGTCCCCTCCAATCACTACACAGACACACACATACACACACACACACACACACACACACACGCAGCCTGTCCCCTCCAGTCTCTACACACACACACACACACGCAGCCTGTCCCCTCCAGTCACTACACAGACACACACAGCCTGTACCCTCCAGTCACTACACGGACACACAGCCTGTCCCCTCCAGTCACTACACACACACACACACAGCCTGTCCCCTCCAATCACTACACACACACGCAGCCTGTCCCCTCCAGTCACTACACACACACACACGCAGCCTGTCCCCTCCAGTCACTACACACACACACACACACACACGCAGCCTGTCCCCTCCAGTCACTACACAGACACACACAGCCTGTACCCTCCAGTCACTACACGGACACACAGCCTGTCCCCTCCAGTCACTACACACACACACAGCCTGTCCCCTCCAATCACAACACACACACGCAGCCTGTCCCCTCCAGTCACTGCACACACACACATACACACACACGCAGCCTGTCCCCTCCAGTCACTACACACACACACACACACACACACACACACACACACGGAGCCTGTCCCCTCCAGTCACTACACACACACACACACACACACACACAGCCTGTACCCTCCAGTCACTACACGGACACACAGCCTGTCCCCTCCAGTCACTACACACACACACAGCCTGTCCCCTCCAATCACTACACAGACACACAGCCTGTCCCCTCCAATCACTACGCACACACACAACCTGTCCCCTCCAGTCACTACACACACACACACACACACACACACACACACACACACACACACAGCCTGTCTCCTCCAGTCACTAAGCGCACACACACACAGCCTGTCCCCTCCAGTCACTAAGTGCACACATACAGCCTGTCCCCTCCAGTCACTACGCACACACACAGCCTGTCTCCTCCAGTCACTACGCACACACACACAGCCTGTCCCCTCCAATCACTACACAGACACACAGCCTTTCCCCTCCAGTCACTACACACACACACACACACACACACACGCGCGCGCGCGCAGCCTGTCCCCTCCAGTCACTACGCGCGGACACACACACAGCCTTCCCCTCCAGTCACTACACACACACACACACACACACACACACACACACACACACACACACACACACACACACGCAGCCTGTCCCCTCCAGTCACTACACACACACACACACACACAGCCTGTCCCCTCGTCACTACACGCACACACAGCCTGTCCCCTCCAGTCACTACACACACACACAGCCTGTCCCCTCCAGTCACTACACACACACACGCAGCCTGTCCCCTCCAGTCACTACACGCACACACAGCCGGTCCCCTCGTCACTACACGCACACACACAGCCTCTCCCCTCCAGTCACTACGCACACACACAGCCTGTCCCCTCCAGTCACTACGCACACACACAGCCTGTCCCCTCCAGTCACTACGCACACACACAGCCTGTCCCCTCCAGTCACTACGCACACACACAGCCTGTCCCCTCCAGTCACTACATGCACACATACAGCCTGTCCCCTCGTCACTACACGCACACACACAGCCTGTCCCCTCCAGTCACTACGCACACATACAGCCTGTCCCCTCCAGTCACTACACGCACACATACAGCCTGTCCCCTCGTCACTACACGCACACACACAGCCTGTCCCCTCCAGTCACTACGCACACACACAGCCTGTCTCCTCCAGTCACTACGCACACACACAGCCTGTCCCCTCCAGTCACTACGCACACACACAGCCTGTCCCCTCCAGTCACTACGCACACACACAGCCTGTCCCCTCCAGTCACTACGCACACACACAGCCTGTCCCCTCCAGTCACTACGCACACACACAGCCTGTCCCCTCCAGTCACTACGCACACACACAGCCTGTCCCCTCCAGTCACTACGCACACACACAGCCTGTCCCCTCCAGTCACTACGCACACACACAGCCTGTCCCCTCCAGTCACTACCCACACACACAGCCTGTCACAAACACACACACCCAGCCTATTGCTTCCAGTCACTACTTACAGCCTGTTCACAGTCACATACACACACAGTTCCCCCCAGACACCCGACCCACACCCTGCTTCCCTCCCCTTCACTGAGCCAGCCGGACACACAGCAGGAGCAGGCAGGGATGCAGACAGACCCACACACAATTACCCCGAGTCCCCCCAGGCCCCCACCCACCATCCATTTCCCCCCACTCACTGGGCCAGCCGGACACAGCAAAAGTAGGAAAGGATGCATTGCAGACGGACTGCAGATTTGGGGGCGTGGCCTAATCACGGACATGTGGCCACGCCCCATTGGGGGGGGGCACCTACCATTCAGCCAGCACTAGCCAGCCAAGCGGCAAAGTCACCAGGTGTCCACGGTGGAGTGGAGGTGCTTGTGCCATGTCACACAGTGTGACATCACGGTGCAGGGGAGGAGCGGAGACATTTTGCGGCACAGGGAGGGCTTCTGGGGCTGTGACAGGTGAGGAATGGGAGGGGTTGTAAATTAGCAGTGTCGGTGGGCTGTTTTTTGCAGCGGAGCTTATCCTGCGGGCCTATTATGATGGGCGGGCCTGGAGCTGCAGCTCCACCCGCCCCATTGTTAATCTGGCTCTGCTTACACTGCACAGTAACAGTGCCCCATATACACTTTACGCCACACAGTAGTAGTGCCCTGTATACACTTTATACCGCAAAGTAGTAGTACCCCATATAAACCATACGCCACACAATAGTGCCCCGTATACAGCTTACGCCGCACATTAGTATCATAACATAGAATTTGATGGTAGATAAGAACCACTTGGCCCATCTAGTCTGCCCCTTTATAAATATTTTATATATTTTTTATTTTTAGTAGTACCCCATATAAACCTTATGCCACACAATAGTGCCACTTATACACCTCATGCCACACAGTAGTTGTACCCCATATACACCTTACGCTGCACAGTAGTAGTACCCAAGGGCAGATTCAGAACAAAATGACAGGTTGGATAGTGGTTATTTTGCTAATGCCAAAGGTCCGCTTGCTCCTGTAAAAGTGGGCGTGGTCTCGCAACATGGGAGTGACCTCACAACAAGGGGCGTGGCCTCAAAGGGAAGGCCTACTCCATATGATGGGGAGAGGTTGATGCCATGGAGAGGAAGACGGTGCGAGTGACAAGAGAGGGCAATGGGAAGAAAGGGATTTAGGGGAGAGGTAGAGGCAGTGGCAGATTTCCCACTAGGCAGGTGAGGCATGTGCCTAGGGGTGGCCTACCAGGCTGATGAGTCCGGTTGATTATTTTTTCATACTTACTACTTGATGAAGGGGACAAGGTGTGATTGGCCCTGAAATCTATACCTGGGTATAGGGTCAGGCAGTGGGTGATGGGGAGAGATAGTGGGAGACGGAGAAGCAGTAGGTGACTGGGAGTGACAGACGGGGACAATGAGTGGCAGTTCCCGTGCCAGGGAATGGGTGACAGGTGGAAGTAATGGGTGATGTCAGGGAATGGGTGACAGGTGGAGGCAGTGGGTGATGACAGGGAATGGGTGACAGGTGGAGGCAGTGGGTGATGTCAGGGAATGGGTGACAGGTGAAGGCAGTGGGTGATGTCGGGAAATGGGTGACAGGTGGAGGCAGTGGGTGATGTCAGGAATGGGTGACAGGTGGAGGCAGTGTGTGATGTCAGGGAATAGGTGACAGGTGGAGGCAGTGGTTGAAGCCAGGGAATGGGTGACAGGTGGAGGCAGTGGGTGATGTCAGGAATGGGTGACAGGTGGAGGCAGTGTGTGATGTCAGGGAATAGGTGACAGGTGGAGGCAGTGGTTGAAGCCAGGGAATGGGTGACAGGTGGAGGCAGTTGGTCACGCCAGGGAATGGGTGACAGATGGAGGCAGTTGTTGAAGCCAGGGAATGGGTGACAGGGGTAGGATGTGGGTGAAGCAAGGGGGATGCAGTGGGTGAAAGGGTGAGATAGTGGGAGAGGCCCCCTCTGGCAGTGAGTAGACTCTGGCTGGTCTCCGGAAACATGGTGCCTGTACCTTATTCCCAGGGACCTCTCTATTATGCATGTGCAAATCACCGGGAAAATAGGCGCGGTGGTCATTTTGCCAGTGATTTATTTCTGCAGCGCTGGCCGCTGTTGCAGGACTCTGAAGGGGTAAATATATTTATATGGGTGCAGGGCATGCAGTGTGTGGGGCCCCCTGGATCCAGGAGCCGGTGTGCACCGCACACCCTGCACCCATTATAGATACGCCTATGGCAGACAGTATTTACTGTGTATGCAAACATAATAACCTCCTATTGCTGCATGGTCTGTCCAAGTTACAGAACTTTATCAGATCCTATCAGAGACTTATCTAGCGCACTGCAAATACTATTCATCGTGCAGCGACACACTTGGTTGTGACGGAGAGTCTATTTTATTAATCTGTTTAATAGGTCTGTAGCCCTAACCGTATGGAGTTTGTATAGTCTCCCCATACTTGCGTGGGTTTCCTCCAGGTACTCCGACATCCTCCTACAATCCAAAAATATACTGGTAGGTTAATTGGATGCGAGTGGTCAAATAACTGGTAATAAATAAATAAATATATATATCTCCTATATAATAGCCCAGATCTGTGACTCTGTGCCTGGCCATAACGCTGGGCGGAGTCACAAACCTGGGTGGAGTCACCTGTTTCTGGATGGAGATACACCATGGCCAAAGCCACCAGCACATTCAGGCACAAAGCCCACTGACACTACCTAGATCATGGCCAGTGGTAGCAGCAAAAGCAAACACTGTTCCGGCCAGGATCATCAGGGAAGGGAACAGAGGCGTGGGTACTTTGAAGCAGCAGGCGGCCGCCCACCGCACCTTCTCCACGGTAGCACACCCCATGCCTTGCAACGCGCCTGCATGTATCACACGGGGAGGTTCGTGCTGGCAGCCAGGCGGCCTATAAGATGTTCAGTGTGACGGCACATGGAACACCCACTCACCGATCCCCCTTGCTGTTCGGATGGAGCCCGCTTCGTCTGTCACACCATCCTCCTCTACAGTAAACCACACCGCCGGGTACACGAGCGGGACACAAGCACCAGACCCGCAACACACTCACCTACCGCTGCCTGAACTGATACAGGACGGCTCACGGCACATTGCTGCAGAGCCGGAGCGCCCTCTCTCAGCAGCCAAATCATTACAGCAGGTAGGAAGTTAGCGCACAAGTACTTGCACATGCTACAGTCCCAAAGACGTGACCCCCACTTTCTACATGTGCCACCCCACCCTCTACTCCTTCACAGGCAGAAACACTCCACCCAACCCTCCACCAAGCCCTTCACGCACGCTCTACTACAGCGCTGCTGGTGCAGCTCCAGCAGATTGTATGTGTTTATGTGTGTTTGTTTGTGTGTGTGTGTGTCAGGGACGTGCAGTCAGGGGGAGCAGGGGAGGCAGTGCCTCCCCTGTCATTAATGAGTAAAATAATACAAAGAAGATACTTATGACACATAAGTATCTTCTTTATTATTTTACTCATGATTAAAATGATTAAATCAGTTTGGGAGGCACCGATCGTGGTGCCTCCCGTACCGACTGATAAAAGATATGGGAGCGGGGGGCGGGTGCGGGTGGGGCCTAACAATGGGCAGGAAAAGCCCATTGAAATTGTATGGGAAAGCGGCACCATTAGAGGTGCCGCTTTCCTACAGGGACGTGCTTTCAACCTATGAAAGCACGTCCCCTGTCAGTGAGGCCACAGTGATTGGCCAGCGGATCCGTCACTGGATCCGCTGTCAATTACTGTGTGGGCCTCGGTGGCGGCGGAGGTGCGGGCGGCGGAGGTGCGGGATGCGGCGGAGGTGCTGGCGGCGGTGATGCGGACGACGGTAGCGGCGGCGGGACGCGGCATTACCTACAGTTCAGCAGAGTTTGGCAGCGGAAGCGGTACCCATTTCAAAAATGGCGCCTCAGCGTCATTTTTGAAATTCAAGATGGCCGCCGCGAGCCAATCATGGCTCGCCGCGTCATCGCCCCGCCCCCCTCCGCTGACTTATATAAGTCAGCGCGAGGCAGCGGCTGTCAGTCCGACGGCGGAGGAGGAGCTGAGAAGAGCTCCTGAAGACCGAAGACGCCGGAAGTCCTGGATGGGCGGCGGCTATGCAAAAGAGCTTAGCAGCCGCCGCCCACCAGGTGAAGATGCTGGAAGTCCTGGGAAGGCGGCGGCCATGCAAAAGAGCTTACAGGCTGCCGCCTCCCAGGTGAAGACGCCGGAGGAAGACGCCAGAAGCCCTGGGGAGGTGGCGCCCCCCCAGGTGAAGACGCCAGAAGCCCTGGGAAAGGCGGCGGCCACGCAAAAGAGCTTAAAGGCCGCCGCCCCCAGGTGAAGACCCTGTTTAATAAAGTTTTTTTTTTAAGTATGTGTTGTGTTTTATTTTTAATATTTTCTTTACAGGTGGACTACGGGTGCCAGCGGGCCCTTTATGTCCTGGCATGCTGGCACTTGTGGTTCTCCAAGTGCCAGCATGCTGGGGCAGGCTTGCTGGGACCTGTAGGTCACCTGTAAAGAACAATATTACTATTCTTTACAGGTGGACTGCAGGTGCCAGCAGGCCATTTATGTCCGGGCATGCTGGCACTTGTGGTTCTCCAAGTGCCAGCATGCTGGGGCAGGCTTGCTGGGACCTGTAGGCCACCTGTAAAGAACAGAGCATACAATGAACCCCGCACCCACCGCCACCAGGGGTGCGGGGCATAGCACTGGGCTATCAGCCCAGTGTTGGTTATTGCTCGGGAGGGGGGACCCCATTTTCATTTTTTGGGGCCCCACTTTCCGAGGAATGCCAACACTGGGCTGACTGGCTGGGAGGTGTATAATGGCATGGCAGGGGGACCCCACACTGAGTGTCTCCCCTGCTATGGCATTACCCCCCCCAGCTGGTTCTGCCTGGTGCTGGTTTTAGCGGTGGGGGGGGACTGCAATTTTTTTTTTTGTGCGGGGGGGGGGGGGGGGGGGTTAGTTGCAGTGCCTCCCCAGCCCCTGACCTCACCGCACGTCACTGGTGTGTGTGTAGTGTCGTGTGTACAGTGTGTGCATGGGGTATGTGTACAGTCTATCCTGTGTGAATGGTATGATGTAAATACAGTGCCCCACCCCCGAGACCCCTGTACCCCCACCACCCGCAGCGCCCTCAGACCCCCTCCCCCATATGCCACAGCCCTGCACCTGCTACTCCCCCACCCGCTGCGCCTTCGGACTCCCTACCCCGCCCGCGGAACACCCACCCCGCCACCGCAGCACACACTCCCACCCGCCCCTCCCTAACCCACGGTACCCCCGCCCCTCCCCCACCCGCGCCACCCCCTACCCCGCCCGCCACTCCCCCACACTCGCCACTCCCCCAACCACAGCACCTACTAGGTGACTAATCATGCCCTGCGTGCGATGTTCATGCCATCGCAACGGGCTACGGCTGCTTAACCATCACACGCCCTTTGTCCGTGCAATATTTCACCACTCATAAAATTATAATTGGCGGTAATACTCCATATAATAAAAATGTTGCACACCCCAAGGGCGTGCAAGGGTTAAGGGGGCGTAGCCCCTTCCGACGGTGGGAAGAGCGCCCGTAGGGCGCGTTGAGCCACCTAGTATATATATATATATTACACATTTATGTAACATTACATTGTCTTTATGAGAGCATTTAGCTTTTATTATTTATTAAAGACAATTATTAGAATTGATTGTTATTTCATATGGAAGTGTCCGCTCATCCCTTTCAGTATTTAAGGAAATGAAATCATTAACATTTACATTTATATGGAAGATGACGTTATTTACATTATTTTATTATGTTACACTTTTACGGCTACTGTATCATTTACCATTGAGCGTATTTAGCAGTCACTTGTATATAGTGATAGATCTGACCTGTTAGTGGTTGTTAGTGGTAGTTTGTGTTTATACAGTATAGGCTCGGCTCATCCGTCGGCGGTGCGTTTGTTTGGTGATGATCAGAACATTATTATTATCTTTTATAGTTAAGGAGTCACAAAGTGTCTGCAGGGAATATACATAGTAACAATGTACTGTGACATACAATACGTACAATACAATACAAACTGTCATATTTTATGAATAGCACACAACAATAAATGATAGGTTAGGTAGGGTGAGAACGAAGGGCGAGTTAGATAGATATGAAGTAGATAGATATGAGACAGATATGAGGTAGGTAGATATGAGATATGTAGATAGAGTTGAGATCGATAGATTTTAGATACATATATCCGATAGATATATAGATATGTATGAGATTGATTTGATTGAATGATTAACTTGAGATAGATAGACAGATAGATAGATAGATAGATAGATAGATAGATAGATAGATAGATAGATAGATATGTATGAGATTGATTTGATTGAATCATTAACTTGAGATAGATAGAAAGACAGACAGACAGACAGACAGATAGATAGATAGATAGATAGATAGATAGATAGATAGATAGATAGATAGATAGATAGATAGATAATAGGATTTTAATACCTACCGGTAAATCATTTTCTTGTAGTCCAAAAGGGATATTGCGGACACATTAGTATGATGGGTATAGACGAGGTCCAAAGAAGCCGGTGCACTTTAAATTTCCTCAACTGGGTGTGCTGGCTCCTCCCCTCTATGCCTCCTCCCACAGGCAGTTATAGGTAAAATAGTGCCCGAAGGAGAAAGGACATACTTGAGAGAAGGAACATAACAACAAAGAGTGGTGAGATTCACACACAAGCACACCACAACAAAACTTGGCCAGCAATGGCTGGCAACAACAGCAACAGCTGAACAGGTAACCATAGAAGAGAGAACCTGCAGAAAGTCAGCGCACTGAGGCGGGCGCCTAATATCCCTTATGGACAACGAGAAAAAGATTTATCGGTAGGTATTAAAATCCTATTCTCTCTAGCATCCATAAGGGATATTGGGGAAACGTTAGTACGATGGGGATGTCCCAAAGCTTCCAGAATGGGCGGGAACGTGTGGAGACATCTGCAGCAACTCCTGCCCAAACTGGTTATCCTCTTTGGCCAGGGTATCAAACTTGTAGACCTTCACAAAAGTGTTCTTCCCCTACCAGGTAGCCACTCAGCACAGTTGCAGGGCCGAGACACCACAGGCAGCTGCCTAGGAAGACCCCACTGATCTTGGAGAGTGGGCCTTCAGAGACTGTGGAACAGGTAAGGCTGCCGACACATAGGCACGCTGAATAGTGAGACTAAGCCAACGAGCAATGGACTGCTTTGAAGCATGGCAACCCTTTTTCTGTGCGTCATATAGCACAAACAAGGATTCCATCCTTCTGGTCCGAGCCGTCCTCTTGACATAGATCTTCAAGGCTCGCGCAGCATCCAATGCCTCCGGAGGGGCAGAAGCGCCAGAACTTGATGGGATCACAATAGGTTGATTCAAGTGAAACGCAGAGATGAACTTCGGCAGGAATTGCTGCCTAGTCCTGAGGTCCGCTCTGTCCACGTAAAACACCAAGTATGGACTTTTACACGATAAGGCCCTTAGTTCAGAGACGTGTCAAGCAGAAGCCAGGGCCAGCAACATCACCGACTTCCACTTGAGGTACTTGTCTTCTACTGTCATCATATCAAACCAGGAGGACTGTAGAAATTCCAACACCACATCCAAATCCCAAGGTGCCGTGGGCGGCACAAACGGAGGTTGTATGTGAAGCACCCCTTGCAAGAAGGTCTGAACTTCTGGCAACTCAGCCATCTTCTTTTGGAAGAAGATTGAAGGAGCTGAAATATGGACTTTTAGGGAACTCAGATGTAAGCCTTTATCCACATCAGCCTGCAGGAAACGGAGGAACCTCCCCAAGTGGAACTCTGCAGGCTGATATGTGCGCTCCTCGCACCAGGAGACATATCTCCTCCAGATATGACAATAGTGTTTCAACGTCACAGGTTTTCTGGCTTGCACCATGGTGGAAATTAACTTTTTTGGAAAAACCCTTGTTAGCTAGGATGTTCCGCTCAACTTCCATGCAGTCAAACAAAGCCGCCGTAAGTCCGGATAGACGAACGATCCTTGCTGAAGAATATCCCTTCTTATTGGCAGAGGCCAAGGGTCTTCTACGGACATGCCCAGAAGATCCACGTACCAAGCTCTCTGGGGCCATCCGGGTCAATCAGGATTGCCTGCACTCCTTGATGTCTGATCCTCTTGAGCACCCTTGGGATCAACGGAATCGGAGGAAATAGCTAGACCAGCTGGTAAGGCCAAGGCGATGTCAGAACATCCGCTGCGCTCACCTGAGGGTCCCTGGTTCACAAGCAATAGCAGCGAAGTTTCTTGTTGAGGCTAGACACCATCATGTCGATCTGTGGGCATCCCCACTTGTCGATGATCTGTTGAAATACCTGAAGGTGTAGTCCCCACTCTCCTGGGGACTACAGGACTCAGGAAGTCTGCTTCCCAGATGTCCACACCTGGAATGAAGATTGCGGACAGTGCTCTTGCATTTCTTTCCGCCCAGATGAGAATCCTTGACACTTCTCGCATGCAGGCTCTGCTTTTTGTCCCTACTTGTTGATTGATGTATGCCACAGCCATGGCGTTGTCCGACTGTACCTGGACCGCATGATCCTTGAGCAGAGCATTGTAGACAGCCCGAAGCTCCAGAATGTTGATCGGAAGTAGGGCCTCTTGGGCAGACCACCTGCACTGGAACTGCGCCCCTTGGGTGACAGCTCCCCATCCTCTCAGACTTGCATCCATCGTGAGGAGGATCCAATCCTGAAACCCGAAGTGTCAACCTTCCAGGAGATTGGAAGACTGCAGCCACCACAGGAGTGAAATCCTGGCTTGGGGTGACAGTTGTATAATCCAGTGCATCTGAAGATGTGAACCGGACTACTTGTTCAGGATATCCAATTGGAGAGGTCTGGCATGGAACCTTCCATACTGGATCATCTCATACGAGGCTACCATCTTCCAGGTGGCTCCAGGTGGGACTTCTGTAGATTGAGGATCCACCCATGGCGTGACAGAAGTTGGATAGTGCGATCTATATGGAGCAATAAAAGCTCCCTGGAACTCGCTTTATCAAGAGATCGTACAGGTAAGGGACCACGTTGACCCCCTGGACCCGGAGCTGGAACATCTTTTCCGCCATCACCTTCGTGAACACCCTCGGAGCTGTAGACAGGCCAAAGGGTAACGCCTGGAACTGGTAGTGATCGTTCAGCACGGCAAACCTCAGATAGGCCTGATGAGGAGGTCAAATCGGGAAATGAAGATAGGCGTCCTTGATATCAGGGATACCAGGAATTCCTGTGCTTCCAGGCCTCCAATCACTGCTCTCAAAGATTCCATCTTGAACTTGAAAACCTTCAGGTAAGGGTTCAAGGACTTCAGATTCAAAATTGGTCTTACTGACCCGTCCGGTTTTGGCACTACGAACAGATTGGAGTAGTAACCTTGTCCACGTTGTTGCAGGGGTACTGGAACAATGACTCCGGACTGAACCAACTTTTTGATGGCCAGTAGTAGCGTAATACGCCTATCTTCCAAAGCTGGTAAGCTTGATTTGAAAAATCGTTGGGGAGGAGCACCGTCGAACTCCAGCTTGTACCCCTGAGAGATGAGATCTCTTACCCTGGCATCCTGGCAGGAACTTTCCCAGATGTAGCCGAAGTGACATAGCCAAGCTCCCACCTCGAGATCCTCTCGGGGTGGGCAGGCACCATCATGCTGAAGCTTTTGCGGAAACTGAACTGGTGCTCTGTTCCTGAGAGCCGGCAACGGCTGGTTTCTTAGGCTCACCTCTGGTGCCTCTAGCTGCATTGGAGGCGCCTCTGGCCCTAGACCAAAACCTGGTGGACTGAAAGGACTGAGTAGATGGTCCTGGGTAGGTACGTCTAGCTGGCGGGGCCACTGAGGGAAGAAACGTGGATTTTCCAGCAGTAACCTTAGAGATCCACGTGTCCAATTCGCCCCCGAAGAGCCATTCCCCTGTAAAGGGAAGGGATTCCACATTGAGCTTGGATTCTGCGTCCGCAATCCACTGATGCAACCACAAGGCCCTGCGTGCTGACACTGCCATAGCAGTAGTCCTAGCTTTAATATTGCCAGTCTGTTTGAGCGAGTCACAGAGGCCGCGTGCCGCGTCCTGAATGTTTTTTAGGAGAGTCACTGTAGTAACCAGGGTCATATCCCCAGAGAGGCCCTCCTGAATTTGAGTAGCCCACGTATGAATTGCATGTGTCATCCAGCAACCTGCTATGACCAGTCTTTGAGATATACCTGCAGAGTGGTCTCAATTTTCCTATCCCCAGGGAAAAGAGCCCTTCTTAGAGAGGCGAGAGACAGAGACGTCTACAGCCAGGGATTCTTCCCAGAATTTTCTGCCTTCAGGGTCAAAAAATGTTTTGACACCTGATATTTCTTATCTGGATTTTTCCAGGCTAACGTAAATGGGTCATCCAATTCTTTTGAATCAGGGAAGGTGACACTCAGTTTGTTTTGTGCGAGGAAAAACGACTGCTGTGATGCAGTGTCCTCTAGAGGGAGTTTTAACACATCCCGTATAGCCAGAATGAGGGGTTCAATACCCTGTGTAGGAGTGGAGTCCCCACTTACGGGGTCCACATCGACCCCATCCTCCTGCATATCCTCATCAATTCTGTGAACCTGCAGCAGAGAGGGGGGGGGGGAGAGGGGGGGACATCAGTCCTAGCAGCTAGATTTGCAACAACCTGCTGCAATTCTTGTGTTTTGTGGGCATTGTGAGCTGAGATGACATATCAGACATCATAATTTTGATGGCACCTAGCCAGGAAGGCTCATGACCCTCCCCCACAGTCTCCTCAATGCATGCTTGCCTACTTTTGAAAAAGCATTTCAGGGAGATGTGAAAGTAACACCTATCAGCGCGGGCGTGTGCCGCTACATCGGAGAGGCGAGTCATGAAAATGACTTACATCCAAATGTAAACGAGCCCCGAAGTTAGAAAGATCTACTTGTTGAAGAAAAGACACTGATATTTAGCAGGATTTGTTTGTGTATTGTATTCTACAAGAGGTTCCATATACTGTAAGTGGCCACGAGAAACCTTATTTAAAACGCATGTAGCCATAGGAATCATTGTGTCTTATAACCAATGCAGGGAAATGGCACTGATGTTCCCATTTGAATGTATGTATCTGTGATTTATTCCCGCCTCCCCCCAAGAATGTAACAGCTGCATAATGGGGGTACGGTGCAATTAGGGAGATTGCTGGTCTATTGAGGGAGTCAGGGAGATTGATGATATTTCAGGGAGTCTCCTGCAGAATGAGGGAGGGTAGGCAAATATGCCTCAATATTTTGTAAGGACTGACTACATTGTTCACAAGAAATGGAGCAAGAAGAGAGTGGGGAGAACCTATTGTTACACACACTGCATAAATTGTTTAACCATGATGACAGTAATACACCAACATACACATACAATACAGACAATATAATGCAAGCCTTCTCTACTGTATGTGAGAGGAGACAGAGAGAAGGCACCAGCGCACCCCAGCTATATATCCTCAGTGAGGCTGCTCGCTGTATCGCAGTGAAACACTGTTTATATGACTATCTTCCCTATTGGGATGTAGGAATGTGCACAATAGTGGCTCTCCCCCTGAGTTACACCCTGTACCAGTGATCCAGCGTGTCCCTGCGTCTGGAGGAGCTGTGTGAGGCTGCTGCTGCTGTGCAGAGGAAGGAGCAAAAATGCCGCTGAGCCCGCTCTGAGGTAGCTCTGCCCCCCCAATGGCGCCGGAGCTACTGATATATTTATACTGGCAAAGTTTCCCAAAAGTGTTTAAAACGTCACACATGTGTTAAGTTAAGCCACCGCTAGCCAGTTTACACAGGGGCTATAGCGTGTAGCCCCCCCAAGAGAGTCCAGTATGTGTCAGCCACAGAATGAACCGGGGGACCACCCTAGCGGGGTCTCCGGTTTGTACTCACCACTGTCGTCACTTTCCGGCTTAGGTTAGGGGTGTGCTGCGTGCTGCGATTGCGACAGCCCCACTGAACAAACCACCTCTCAGGACAATGGTCCTGCAGCGGGGAAGCTGCTCTGACACCTCGCGAGGCCGGTGACCGTCCTCCCATCCCCTAACTCCCACGGTGCCGGTATGCTGTTGCCCAAAAAGCATACCAAAAATAAAGTTTAAAACAGTGATTGAAGAGAATCTCTGGAGCTCCACAGTGCGCATCCTCTCCTTCGGGCACAGTTTTACCTATAACTGCCTGTGGGAGGGGCATAGAGGGGAGGAGCCAGTACACCCAGTTGAAGAAATTTAAAGTGCACTGGCTCCTTTGGACCCCGTCTATACCCATCGTACTAATGTGTCCCCAATATCCCTTATGGATGCTAGAGAAAGATAGATAGAGATCAATTCTTCTAGGTACACTTGCATACAGTGTATAAAGGAACTGGGCAGGGAGGTTGTTCCAAACATCTTGGAGAACTAACCACAGACCTTCTGTGGATGTAGCTTTATCAAATCCTTCTGTCTCTTCCTGAAATCTCAGACAGACTCCATGATGTTGACAAGGAGTGCATGGTGGTGCTACAATACCATACCAGCTAATGTCAGTATTTTAGCTAAAACAGGCCAAATGTCACGTAGGGTCACAATCAGCTCAGTCTCGTGTGTAGGGTCACAATCTGCTCAGTCTCGTGTGCAGGTTCACAATCAGCTCAGTCTCGTGTGTAGGTTCACAATCTGCTCAGTCTCGTGTGTAGGTTCACAATCAGCTCAGTCTCGTGTGTAGGTTCATAATCAGCTCAGTCTCGTGTGTAGGATCACAATCAGCTCAGTCTCACATGTAGGTTCACAATCAGCTCAGTCTCATGTGTAGGTTCACAAACAGCTCAGTCTCGTGTGTAGGTTCATAATCAGCTCAGTCTCATGTGTAGGTTCACAATCAGCTCAGTCTCGTGTGTAGGTTCACAATCAGCTCAGTCTCGTGTGTAGGTTCACAATCAGCTCAGTCTCATGTGTTGGTTCACAATCAACTCAGTCTCATGTGTAGGTTCACAATCAGCTCAGTCTCACGTGTAGGTTCACAATCAGCTCAGTCTCATGTTTTGGTTGACAATCAGCTCAGTCTCGTGTGTAGGTTCACAATCAGCTCAGTCTCGTGTATAGGTTCACAATCAGCTCAGTCTCGTGTGTTGGTTCACAATCAGCTGAATGTCGTGTGTAGGTTCACAATCAGCTCAGTCTCGTGTCTAGGTTCACAATCAGCTCAGTCTCATGTGTTGGTTCACAATCAACTCAGTCTCGTGTGTAGGTTCACAAGCAGCTTAGTCTTGTGCCCTATTTATGAATGCAGTAGATCCCTCATTCACAATGAGAGGTAGCAGAAAAAGTAAAATTGGCTTTGCAGACGTTGAGAAGAAACTCATTGCAAGCAATCATCATCTAATATCTGCCGGTGACTTTTTGAACAAGTGCTTTCTGTAAATGATAAATCAAATGACTTGGCACTACAATAATCTCACAGACTCTGAATGAGGAAAGCAGGGATATTAAAATAATAGAAACATTACCATAGAATACGGACTTACCAAGAATGTGTGATTAGCTAGGCCCTGATAAAATAAGAGGAGGCCATAAATCGCACTTTAATATGGATATTTATCTGCTGAGCATAATTAATATAAACTTTAACCAGTTCCGCTTATAGTAAACGAATCCTCGTTGTTCTGTTTGCAGCTGATATTTTGGATTATTTCAGATGTTAGAAAGAGAAGAAATGTTCTAATTATTCTGGTGCGAGGAATCCTCATGGCAGCGCTGGATTTACATTATTTGCCCCCTAGGTGTATCCCATCCTCTGCCCTCATACCCCAACAGTCCTAATTCTACACTATCTGCGCTCACAAAGGGGCGTTGTTATTAAGAAACGCAGCCAGCACCCCAAAATTAATAATCCTTATCGCAACATTGAGGAATCTTTTTTTTGGGGGGGGGAAATGTACCATAGTAAGATGCTGGGACTCCAATAAAGGCCGTCCCAGAGATCAGTAAGAAGTAAGGCGATCTCATTCACAATCACTTCTGGTTTTGGACCCCAGCCGGGTAACTGCGCTGCTATCCAGCTGCATCGCTCCCGCCCACCGGAGAGGGAATCCAAGATCCTTCTCCAGCAGGGTTGCCCCCAATGAAGCTCCACTGAAGACTGATGGCGTTAGCCCATGTATAACAGATTGGGAAAGCAGACATCATATCCAATAGCTCCTGCCTTCTATCTTGTTACATTCCAGCGACACGTGCGGAAATAGCAGAACTGCTTGGAAATAGGCCCCTAAGTCCCATTTGTACTTTTCCCTCTTTTAGACTATTTATACTACTCCCTACGATATCTCGCCCTCGGTTTCTGCCGCCCTGATGCTTATGTCAGTGTCCTGTCCCCTGATGCAGAATGTCTATATACCATGTACTTGTCCTACATTATCTTGTGCTGTAAGTCACTGTTTTCTTGTTTTGCTAATTTGTTTATGTACTTTGGGCCCAATTCAGACCTGATAGCAGCAGCAAATTTGTTAGCAAATGGCAAAACCATGGGGGTCATTCCGAGTTGATCGCTAGCTGCATTCGTTCACTGTGCAACGATGAGGCAAAAAAAAAGGCACTTCTGAGCATAGGTATGCGGCGCAATGCACACGCGCGGTGTACTATTACAACGAACGGTGTAGTTTTACACAGGGTCTAGCGAAGCTTTTCAGTCGCACTGCTGACCGCAGAGTGATTGACAAGAAGAGGGCGTTTCTGGGTGTCAACTGACCGTATTCAGGGAGTGTTTGAAAAAACGCAGGCGTGCCAGGAAAAACGCAGGCATGGCTGGGTGAACGCAGGGCGTATTCGTGACGTCAAATCAGGAACTGAACAGAATGAAGTGATCGCAAGCGCTGAGTAGGTCTGAAGCTGCTCTGAAACTGCACAAAATTTATTTGTAGCCGCTCTGCGATCCTTTCGTTCGCACTTCTGCTAAGCCAAAATACACTCCCAGTGGGAGGCGGCATAGCGTTTGAACGGCTGATAAAAACTGCTAGCGAGTGATCAACTCGTAATGACCCCCCATGTGCACTGCAGGTGGGCTGATGTAACATGTGCAGAGAGAGTTAGTTTTGGGTGTGGTGTGTTCAAACTGAAATCTAAAATGTAAAAATAAAGCAGCCAGTATTTACCCTGCACAGAAACAATATAGGGGGTCATTCCGAGTTGATCGCTCGCTAGCAGTTATTAGCAGCTGTGCAAATGCATTGTCGCCGTCCACGGGGGAGTGTATTTTCGCTTTGCAGAAGTGCGAACGCCTGTGCAGCAGAGCACCTGCAAAATCTTTTTGTGCAAAACAAGACCAGCCCTGTAGTTACTCTTCGTGTGCGTTGAATCTAATGACGGAGGGACGGCTTTTGACGTCACACACCCGCCCAGCGAACTCCCAGCCACGCCTGCATTTTTCCAAACACTCCCTGAAAACGGTCAGTTGACACCCAGTAACGCCCCCTTTCTGTCAATCTTCTTGCGGTCGTCAGTGCGACTGAAAACTTTGCTAGAACCTGTGCACAACCGGCTTTGTACCCGTATGACGCTCGTGCACATTGCGGTGCATACGCAAGCGCAGAAATGCTGATTTTTAGCCTGATCACTGCGCTGCGAACAACGGCAGCTAGCGATCAACTTGGAATGACCCCCATAACCCACCCAATTCTATCTCTCTCTGCACGTGTTACATCTGCCCCACCTGCAGTGCACATGGTTTTGCCCATTTGCTAACAAATTTGCTGCTGCGATCAGATGTGAATTAGGCCCTTTGTTAGGCGCTGCGGATCTCTTGTGGCACCATATAAATAAACAACAACAACAATAATAATAATAATAATAATAATAACATGTGTTGACCATTTGTGTCGACCATTACCATGTTGACCTTTTGAAACTGTTGACACAAGGCACTTCCCTGGTGTACACTCATCTCATTAGCTAAGCCGTATCCCCCTCCTCCTGACGTACTGGCCTTCCCACTGCCCATATGCGTCCAGCAACAGCCCCTCTAGAATACAAGGTCCTGCGAGCAGGGCCCTCTCTCCCGCTGTGTCACTATGTAATGACGTCACCTGCAGACTGTAGTTATATGCATCTATGCGGCTGTGTTCCTGCACTTAGCAATGACGCTGTGGTTCTGCAGTGTGCACAGCGTTGTGGAATCCTAGCCGTGACGTATAATTAACAGATAAGGGAAGTCCTGTACAGTATGGCCCTCATTCCGAGTTGATCGCAGCAGTTCATCGCATCGCAAACGGCAAAAAAAATCACACACTGCGCATGCGCGAAAGCAGTAATGCGCGTGCGCAAAGGGAGCGATACAACGCTTGTGCAAAATTACTAACTGAAATTCAGCTCGTACTACATCACCGAAATCAGGGAGTGACGGAGGCGTGGCAGAGGCACGGCTTCGCTATCTTACGAAATGGGCGTGAAAGTGGGCGGCTAGTGTGGGAGTATGCAACCGGCAGTAGGCGTGTTAGTAGCAGAAATGCGTAGCCGATGGTAAAAAGTACACAACAAATGTTCGCTATCTACACGCAGCCGAGGAGTAAAGGGCCCTACTCACTGGCCGACCCGCCGCCGAGCTGCCCGACTCCCCCCGTCACGCGGCTGCATTGAAGTGCAGGCAAATATGGACGAGATCGTCCATATTGGCCTGCATGCACAGCCGACGGGAGACCAGCGATGAACGAGCGCGGGGCCGCGCATCGTTCATCGCAGGAGTCTCCACACTGAAAGATATGAACGAGTTCTCGTTCATTTATGAACGAGATCGTTCATATCTTTCAAAAAATCGGCCAGTGTGTAGGGCCCTTATGTCTGCAGCTACTCAGCACTTGCGAAGTATTGTTACAAGTGTGTCTGCCCTATTTTGCAATTAATTAGCAAATGAATTCACCTGTTCAGCAATTACTTGCCAAACACTGCAGTTACAAATGACTCCAAACAGCAATTGTATGCCCACATAATAAATGTACATTTACCAAGTCTAAATCTGACACACTCACAAATAAAGTTTATTAATTATGTGGTAAAATACTTTGATGTTAACTGCATGTTTAAATTATTTGCTGAATACTTTGCAATTTAATCAAGTGTGACTAAACCAACTAATAAACTACATCAGCTGAATGTTCTCGCCATAGACATATTCCTTTGTACATACCAAATAACATGAGCACCATAATGCAGCCTACACTTAATGTTACTTACTAACATTTTTTATTATTTCATTTTGGAGCATGTGTCCATATCTAATACTATGCCATGTTGCCCTTAGTAACCCAAGTTCAAATCCAAGTTTTTGGAAAATTAATATGCCCAGTTAAGTGTTGTGCAAGGCAGACATTTTTGATATTATAATATTCAGTGTTTGTAAGAATATTCTGTTTGTTCCATTGTACCACAAATGTAAATATGCCATGTTACATTTTACAGGGCACAGTTTTCAAGAGTGCATAACCTTTAATAAAACACACAAACAAGTGTTTGCTTATTTTTTTTTTACTCCAATATATACATTAAAGCAGCAACACAACATGGCTACAAATGAGCATCACATACAAAGATGGACATAGCAACAAGCAGCTGCCAGTGGGAAATTTGACATAGCATAACCCAGTACTATGGTAACCCCATCTACTGGCAAAATATTAAGTATACTATTTCCAAAGTATATGGAGTGCCAAAGTAGGCCAATTTTCAGTTTCTTGTTCCAAACAAGTCGTCCTTTATTTTCTGAGCAGGTAAGTTGCCTGTCCCTGGGTGGCCTGGTGTGTGTTTGGTGAGAGTGTCTATCTTATTTCTGATTGGCCATTTCTCTCTCTTGTAGGTGTCTCTATTGTTATTTTTTCCTATTATATTTGGAGTGCCAAAGTAGGCCAATTTTCAGTTTCTTGTTCCAAACAAGTCGTCCGCTATTTTCTGAGCAGGTAAGGTGTCTTTTTTTTTTTGTGTGTGTGTTAGAAACAAAACAGACTTAGTAGTTTTTTTCATATATTGTTGCAGTAATTATATGGGTATGTTTTTAAACTCAAAAACTTGGTTATTTGTGATGGTAACCTATGTAGTAGGTACGTAGCTAACTGTAGATTATTGTTTGTTTGTTTTTTTGTTCCGTATATTCATCATGAAGATATGGAGTACGCTCCTGCAGTAAGTGAACACCCATACACTTTTACTTATATTATTTTTGTCAAATGTGTGGTGTTAATTGATTGTGTGTTTTAATGATTCTTACCTTCATTTGAAGTTGGTGATGTCCATTCATGTGGCAGCGGAAGCCCTACCACCACAACCCATGGAACCACTCCAACCCCAACCGGCTCCTCATCCTCCAAGGCAACGGAGGCGTGCAAGGCCACCAATTTTCCGTAACTGTGTCCCCCTTTTTGGGATGCCAGAAGATGTACTGTTGCGCAGATACAGACTGCCACCTCATCTAATCCTAGACACTCTCTCCATAATAGAGAGTGATCTAGAACAATCCATTAGGTATCCTACAGCAATACCAGCATTGACACAATTCCTTGCTGTGTTACATTTTTTGGCCACTGGTTCGTACCAGCATGTCATAGGAGATCTGGTTGGCATGTCGCAGGGCCAGTTCAGTAAGTTCCTGCGGCGTGTCAGCCAAGCTTTCCTAACACGAGTGAAGCAATTTATCTCAATGCCTTTGGATGTTGGTGCCCTGGCTGTGGTGAAGCGGCAATTTCAGGAAGGGGGTAGTCACTTCCCACACGTTATTGGGGTTGTGGATGGGACACATGTTGTGATTGTTGCGCCCAGGCATAATGAAGAAATATTTAGAAACAGGAAACTGTTTCATTCTCTGAATGTAATGGTTGTTTGTGGCCCATCCCTCCAGATCCTGTCCCTGAATGCTAAGTTCCCTGGGAACTCCCATGATGCCCATATCATTAGACAATCAGGGATATGGCAAAGATTAAGAACGATGGAAGGCCAAGACATGTGGCTATTGAGTGAGTTTTGTACTTTTCATTATTTGAGCAGTCATATTTTTGGAATTACATTCTGTTATGTTTTTTAAAAACTTTTTCTCTTCTCATCTTATCAAACAGGAGACTGTGGATATCCTTGCACCCCCTGGCTCATGACTCCTTACAGTAAACCCAGGCCAGGACCACATACGGCATTTAACTCCGCGCTTACTGCCACTAGACAGCTGGTGGAGCGCACGATTGGTGTTCTTAAAGGGCGTTTTCGTGTGCTCCACCGCACTGGTAGCGACATCATGTATTCGCCGGAGATGGTAAGTAAAATTGTGGTCCTGTGCGCTATCCTACATAACATCGCTGTAAGGAGTCGCGTAGAGCTTCCACACACGGAGGAATTGCCGGATGAGGAGCCAGGGGTTGGCCGGACATTCAGTGGGGGGGAGTGTGTACCGCCGGGGGAATGCAGTAAGGGCTAGAATTGTCCGGGATTATTTCAGGTATTGTTTTTTTATTATTATTTCGTTTGTCTCCAAAAACTGTCTGTATTTGTTTATTATTTTTGGACTGATGGCATTTAGGTAGCTTGGTAAAGTTCAGAGTATGTTGCTTTTGTTTTGTGAGTCTTTATTATTGTTTCAATACATAATTAATCTGTAATGTTCTCCTTACCATGTTTGTTGTGTAAGATTGCTGTACAGAATGGTTTTTTTTTTTTTTTAAACAATAATTAAATTTGGGTGAATTGTGTTATTAACCAACTTTTTTTTTTTATGTTTGGCTTGTGCATCTGTTTACAATAAAAATGACAACATCTGATCCAAAAATTCTAAAACTTTGTGTAGCTGATTGTTCCTGCAAAATGTGGTGAGTACACAGATTGTAACAAATACTTGTGTTTTTTTTAAATGCTTTTTGAGCTCTCTCTCTCTCTCTCTCTCTCTCTATATATATATATATATATATATATTTTTATAATACATATATAAAAATATCTATATATATATTTTTTAAATAAAATAAATAAAATATATCTATCTATCTATCTATCTATCTATCTATCTATCTATCTATCTATCTATCTATCTATCTATCTATCTATCCATCTATCTATATATACAGATATGTTTATGTATTCCGGAAAAATATTACTGCTATATGTATGTATCTCTATAACTATCTAGAGACATATATCAAAACATTGTCATGTGTTGTTTTTAATTTATTTTATCCTACAAACCTACAATGCTACTAATTTCTAAGCATGTATTTGGAAGACAAATTTGCAACAATAAGTGTGTGTGTATGTGAGTGTGTGTGTGAGTGTGATTGTGAGTGAGTGTGTGTTTGTGTGTGTGTGTGTATGTGAGTATGATTGTGAGTGAGTGTGATTGTGAGTGAGTGTGTGTGTGTTTTTTTTGTTTTCCGCGGGTGCGAATTTCCGCTAATGCGAACAGTACTCACTGTCCTGCACATTAATGCACACATATCAATAAAGTTTAATACAGATGACACCATAAAATTACAACCAATCAAATGCCACCACACACTATAAATATATGCCCATGTATGGAAAACGCCATTGGCACCATGCGCGCAGCTGCATTCACACGACAGGAGCTGCGCCTGTTGGTCGAGGTTATGGACCGACGCGTAGGCCGCGCAGGGCTCTTTATACCCAATAGGGTAAAGCGCGAGGCCTACGCGGAGGTCCGCCGCATACTTCGGACATGCACCCGTACCAGAAGAACAATAATCCAGCTGGAAAGGCGCTGGAGCGACCTCCGCCGTCGCACGCCGGACCTGTTGGCGGAATTGCGCCAACAAATCCGCTATAGACGAAGACGCAGTAAGTTTAACATATTACATTAAATATGTGTATTACACTGAGATTATTAGCAGAAACTTTAACTGTAAAGACCGCACATTTTCACTAAGAAGTTATATAGTGAGAAAATTAGCAGACTGTAATTACACTATTGTAGAACAAACATGACAAGTTTACACAGTGTGTGTGGTTATGGCTTGCAGTGCTGACTGTGTAGCAAAGTGCTTGTGAAAAAGTTAATGTTGTTGTACTGAGTCGCTACACAGGCTGTCGGCTGAACACAATAACTTGCTCTGTGTATGTAACATGGGACAGAACAATGTAATTTTTAATAGCTGATTTTTTTTTTGGCCACAACCTAAATATTACATGTCATTCTAGGGCAAGCACAACGGCAAGCAGCGGATGGAAGGCCGCAAAGGTCAAGACCAGACCAATCCCCTTCTCCGCCCCCCTCCCCTTCTGTGGCCCAATCCCCCTCTCCGCCACCCCCCCTCTCTTTCCCAATCCCCTTCTCAGCCCCACTCCCCATCTCTTTCACAATCCCCTTCTGTGGCCCAATTCCCCTCTCCGCCTCAGTCCCCTTCTGTGGCCCAATCCCCCTCTCCGCCACCCCCCTCTCTTTCCCAATCCCTTTCTCCGCCGCACTCACCCTCTCTGTCACAATCCCCTTCTCAGCACCCCTCCCCTTCTGTGGCCCAATCCCCCTCTCCGCCCCAGTCCCCTTCTGTGGCCCAATCCCCCTCTCCGCCACCCTCCCCCTCTCTTTCCCAATCCCCTTCTCCGCCCCACTCCCCCTCTCTTTCCCAATCCCCTTCTCAGCCCCACTCCCCTTCTGTGGCCCAATCCCCCTCTCCGCCCACCTCCCAGTCTCTTTGCCAATCCCCCTCTCTGCCCCCCTCCCCCTCTGTGGCCCAACCCACCTCTCTGCACCCCTCTGTAGCCCAAACCACCTCTACGCCACCCTCCCCCTCTCAATCTGACCCACCCTCTGTAACCAGATCCCCCTTCCATCCTCTTTCCATAATCCAGCCTCCTTCCCCCATCCAGCCTCCTTCCCCACAATCAGAATGGGCAGCAGAGGCCCCGGAGCGACTTGAGGGAGGTGAACAAGTGGCAGAGGAGAGTAAGTTCACACATATTTACATTTAATTTGTTACCTAATTTAACTTCACATTCTAATAAATGCAGTGTTGTAGTGGGGCCAATCTTTTCCCAAGGTCCAATTTTTGTCTTCTTCATCATGGTATGGATGTTGGATTTACATTTGTGTGAGGATCATTAGATGTACAGTGTCTACGTCTGCAATGTTTAGGATGACCACTCTAGGTCCACACTCATTATGTCGACAGGGTTGCCTGGACAACAGGGTTTATATGTGCGACATTATCAGCAAAACAGTTAGACCTGAGTGGAGTTTAGTAGTTGTTTGACTTTTTCTCTTGTGCCTGGGTATTCCAATATTTGCACATTGAACTCGCATGCTTCACTTTGTTAGGCAGGCTAAGGACACAGTGATTAGTGTTGTGAAAGTTACACTCAAAAAAATTTGAAATACAGTTTTAAAAACCTGTTTGACCTTGTGTAGTAAGGCAGGCTTTCAGGGAGTGTGGACCTGCTAGGATATGTGGTCCTTCTGAAGATGTTGATATGCAGTGTGATGATGCAGGGCCAACAAAAAAAAAAAAATCTGCTTCACTCCAGATGTGAATGAATCCCTGCATGAGGTTACATTTACTAAGATGGTATTTCTATTTAAGTTGGGATGTTGCCCATAGCAACCAATCAGATTATACTTTTCATTTCTTTAGCACCTTCTACAAGATAATATGTGGAATTTGATTGGTTGCTATGGGCAACGTCCCATCTAAAATATAACTCCCATATTAGTAAATGTACCCCATGGTGTCGTACACTTTGTTAAAAAAATAAAAAATAAACATTGCTGAGCAGGCTTGTGTGTTGTTCTGCTACTGTTTTATCATTAAAACATCCATGATGTAGTCACTTTGCCATTAAAGCAGGTCTGTCCAAACTGCGGCCCTCCAGCTGTTGAGAAACTACACATCCCAGCATGCCCTGACACAGCTTTAGCATTCTCTGACAGCAAAACTGGGTCAAGGCATGCTGGTATATGTAGTTTCACAACAGCTGGAGGGCCGCAGTTTTGACAGGCCTGCATTAAAGTGTGCTTTGTACCTTGTTTGTATAATAGGTAATGTGAGGAAGTTAGTAATGTTTTCTTTGCCTCATAATTTCAGATGTTGCAGTTGAAGATCCCACAAGTTTTGCGGGCATTCTGGCCAGCATGCGCCAGCACCTAGAAGCATTGCTAAATAATGTTGCACAGTTGCAAAAAGCTGGATAATCTTTTTTTTTTTTTTTTTTTTTAAATTATAAAAAGTTTATTGAAGAAAAAAATAACACAAAAAATAAAACTTCATTTTTCAAGTTAAGCGGGTGTTGTGTTTATTAATGCAATAAAGGAACAGCAGATTGGCTAGCAGAAATTGGTTACCTTAAACATTTCACACATCTAACTTAAGAATGTTATTTTAAAATAAAAAAAAAAAAAACACAAAAAAAAATGAGTTAAGAGGTTATTGTTTCCAAAAACATGTAACACCTTTATTCACAAACTACACCTCTACACAAAAAAAATTAAACAAATGCATTAGACCAGGCACATTTACCACATCTATATTTTTATTTAAAACATTTAAATGTTGAGGGCCAATTATGCCTACAAAGTGTTCTTCAGGTATTCTTTGAAGACTTAATTGGTCATGACCATTATCATTCATTACACTAATTGTAATCGTAATTGAGGATGGCTTGTGTAGTTTGAACTGAAAGCTGTAATTTAACTTAAACAAAAACCCCATTGCTGTGCGGATTTTAGCAAAAGCGTGTGCAATTTTAAGAGGAATGTGTAAATCTACGAGAAGTTAGGATTTTTATGATGAGGTTTGTGGGAATGCGATGGGTTCGCATTAGTGCGATGTCATTTGGCATACGCCTACTTTGTGTACTACTGCGTACGAAATAGCAAAAATACGTTGGGGGCAGTTATTCGCTATTGTGCAACGTGTTCGCAATATTGCGAATATGTTTTGCGGACGAAAAAAATAGCGAACAACTCAGAATCACCCCCTATGTGTATAGGAACTGCGTGCTACATAGAGTTATGTCTGAGAGTTCAGTCTCATTTTGGATGGATCTCTGCATAAAGTATAGGGCTAGTGGAAGTGCGTGCTGATACCAATGATGTATATGCCCACAACAGGTTGGTATACAAATCAGAATATGCGTCTTATTCAGGTTTTTTAGCAAACCAAAAAAGCACACTAATGAGCAAAACCATGTGCACTGCAGGTGGGGCAGATATAACATGTGCAGAGAGAGTTAGATTTAGGTGGGTTATTTTGTTTCTGTGCAGGGTAAATACTGTCTGCTTTATTTTTACACTGCAATTTACAGTAGATTTCAGTTTGAACACACCCCACCCAAATCTAACTCTCTCTGCACATGTTACATCTACCCCAGCCCCCCCTTCCTTGCACATGTTACATCTGCCCCACCTGCAGTGCACATAGGGGGTCATTCCGACCTGATAGCACGCTAGTTTTTTGCGCTGCACTGTGATCAGGTCAGAACTGCGCATGCGTATGCACAATGCGCAGGCACGTTGCACAGGTACAAAGCGGATCGTTGCTGGGCGATGGATTTAAACGAAGAATCCATTCGCACAGCCGATTGCAAGGAGATTGGCAGGAAGAAGGCGTTTGTGGGTGTCAACTGAACGTTTTCTGGGAGTGGTTGGAAAAACGCAGGCATGTCCAAGCGTTTGCAGGTTGGGTGTCTGACGTCAGTTCCGGGCCCGGACAGGCTGAAGTGATCGCAGCGGCTGAGTAAGTCCTGGGCTACTCAGAAACTGCACAAAACTTTTTTGTACCGCTCGGCTGCACAAGCGTTCGCACACTTGCAAAGCGAAAATACATTCCCCTATAGGCGGCGACTATCTGATCGCAGCGCTGTAAAAAGTAGCTAGCGAGCGATCAACTCGGAATGACCCCCATGGTTTTGGACAATTGCTAACTTTCTTGGTTTGCTAACAACTCGGAATGACCCCCTTAGTTTGGTGCACCCAGCCATATGCAGTTGTTGTAGACTTAGGTGCAGCTCTGTGATCTGAACATTCTCCGTTATGTGACTATACCGTGACGTATATGGTGGATGGAAATAACGGACTGATCTGGGGTAACAGAGAGACGTGCGGGAGCCATGACATGCACCTCCCGTCCGGATGGGTTAAGTGGTTAATGTAGTTTCATACTGTCCTGCATTAATGTCACGCTTATTTCCAGCAGGCGTCCCTGCATCCTGAACCTGATGGATTTCACTTACACGCTGCAGCCAAGAGATGTCAGCTCGCTGTTTGCCGGCAGACTGAGAAATGCTTATTTAGATTACTGTCACATTTAGGACAGGATTTCTATGAATATAAGGTATGATTCTGATAGTGATGATAAATTACAGTGTGTGTTAGAATATTTCCAGCAATGTCACTTTATATATAGGGGAAGGAAGAAGCACTCAGAATGTGTCAGCGCTGAATGTACAGATAAGAGATAGATGGGAATCACACGCACGGCCGCGGGATCAGGAGATTATCCAGAAGTAATTATAGTGAGAAATAAAATATTGATATTTATACATAGGTTGGGATACAGCGAATTAGCTAAACAATAGGGGGTCAGCTTTGTATGTGCGTTGTATGTGTGGATGTATGTTCTTGCGCGTACTGTATGTGTGCGTGTGTATTTATATGGCCTTGGGGTCTATTTACTAAGGGTTGGTTCTATATCGGAGGGGCTGAAGGGACCTTGTGACGTATTGAGGGGAGGAGCTACGTCACCAGGGGGAGGAGCTACGGGCGAACAGGGTACCCGAAAAGTACCCTCGCGGGCTCGCTTCGCTCGCCACGCTTCGGGCACGGTGGCTCGCTTCGCTCACCACCTAATTACTAAAGGTAATAGTTGGTGGCGTGGATAGTAGAGGAACTATCCCGCTGGCCTAGCTCCTCCCCCTTGCGTCGTAACTCCTCCCCCTTACGGAAAAGGTCCCTTAGCCCACTTGATTCTAGCATCTACCATTTACTAAGCCCTGGAGGGAGATGAAGTGGGCGGAGATAAAGTACCAGCCAATCAGCAACTAGCTGTTATTTTTCAAACACAGCCTATAACATGGCAGGTAGAAGTTGATTGGCTGCTACATTATCTCCAGCAACTTTATCTCCATCCAAGGCTTAGTAAATAGGTCCCTTTGTGTTTACATTTTCTCCAGCCATTACTAGGTGCCTATACTGCAGGGACAGAAATTTGGGACAATATACTGTAGGATTCTTATACAGTGAATTCCCCCTTTCACTATTATACGAGTCCCGTGAAGAGCGCAACAGTTGCCTATCCAAACATGTAAAAAAGAAAATCCAGGAGAAATGAAGCCAGACCCATGACTCATCCCAGACACAAGCCGGACCCATGACTCATCCCAGACACAAGCCGGACCCATGACCCACCCCAGACACAAGCCGGACCCATGACCCTTCCCAGACACAAGCCGGACCCATGACCCTTCCCAGACACAAGCCGGACTCATGACCCATCCCAGACACAAGCCGGACCCATGACCCTTCCCAGACACAAGCCGGACCCATGACCCACCCCAGACACAAGCCGGACCCATGACCCACCCCAGACACAAGCCGGACCCATGACTCATCCCAGACACAAGCCGGACCCATGACCCACCCCAGACACAAGCCAGACCCATGACCCTTCCCAGACACAAGCCGGACCCATGACTCATCCCAGACACAAGCCGGACCCATGACTCACCCCAGACACAAGCCGGACCCATGACCCTTCCCAGACACAAGCCGGACCCATGACCCACCCCAGACACAAGCCGGACCCATGACCCACCCCAGACACAACTATATCCACTTGCATCATTCATATTTTGCCGAAGGTTGCCCTCTTTGTGGTGGGCTCTGGCCGTTTCTGGGTATCTAAATCTGGGCCATCCTACAGCATCCTGGTCTGGACTATTGGGAAGTCCTTAGGCCATTTATGGTACATAACAGCTGGAACTTCCATGAAAAGTAGAAATTTAGGAGCCATGTTACCCATACTGGTGACCCCCGGCCTGTGGTGGGATTCAGCCGGTTCGCACCGGTTCTGCAGAACCGATACCTAATGTCAGGTATGGTTCTGAGAACCATTTGCTGCCCCCACCACCCGCCACAGATAGGATCTCTTACCGAACTGTTCTGCTGCTTATCTCTCTATTTTTTCTCCAGCTGTCTTCCGATCACATGCGCCTGCCCCCTGGTGACCATGGACCGCATGCCGTGTACTGGGTGGAACGCAAGCAGCCGTCTCCCAAACTACGAGCGATGCGATGACTGGAAACTGCATGGCGGAAGTGACGTGGTGACGGGGACAGTGTGCAGAGCGGGAGATGTGGCGGGGATCAGTCTCGGTGGGGTATTTAGGAGGGTAAGTGTATCGTATTACTGTTCACATGCTGTTTTAGGTCCTGACGACGGGGCGTGTGGTCCCGAAACGTTGACCATTGGATAAACACTTTTTCTACTGTTTGTTGTCTCTGAGTGCTGAGTTCTTTTGGAGGTGTATGGTAATTTGACTAGGAGCAGGCTGTTCTTTTACATATGAGTGCGGATGCTGCTGGAAGACATATATATATATATATATATATATCAGAAATGGTGGATAAGATACTTTAGAGCGACCAATGGTGTCAATAAATATTATAATAGGAGGGTAAAATGTAAAAAATTTTTTTAATCACAATAAAATTTGCACCAATAAAAGATATAAAGAAAAACCACAATAAAAAATATATTAAAAATTATACGATCAGAGATAAAAAAGTCAATACAAAAATATCACCAACATGTATAGAAATTTGTTAAAAAAATGTATATATATGGTAAAACCTATGAGGACTCAATTTAGAAAAAATATATAATATCGATTAATAAGATCAGGGTCCCCCTGAGGAAGTCCAGATAGGACGAAACGCGTTGGTGATACCTACCTTCTCTTAAGTTAAGATATTGATTTTTTTACCTATAGTTGATCTTATTAATCGATATTATATATTTTTTCTAAATTGAGTCCTCATAGGTTTTACCATATATATACATTTTTTTAACAAATTTCTATACATGTTGGTGATATTTTTGTATTGACTTTTTTATCTCTGATCGTATAATTTTTAATATATTTTTTATTGTGGTTTTTCTTTATATCTTTTATTGGTGCAAATTTTATTGTGATGAAATTTTTTTTTAAATTTTACCCTCCTATTATAATATTTATTGACACCATTGGTCGCTCTAAAGTATCTTATCTACCATTTCTGAGATTTAAGTAAAAAACACTGGTAAGGTGTTTTACAAGTAGACATGAGCTGACGCCCTAAATATATTGAAGGGAGTGTCCTTTTTAGGAGTATTTATAATAATTCTGGTCCATATACTAGTACAAATTGTTATCGCTAATTGGCGCTGCTCAGCTTCCTCCTTTTTATATATATATACATATATATATATATATATATATAATCTCATTAGGGCATAGAACCTGTTGTTAATTTATTTAAATCCCACCACTGCCCCCGGCCTAGAAATTATCCGCTCACTAAGTTCTAGCTACAGCGGAAAGATCCGTTCCATAGTGACACAAATATCTCCTGTGGTTTCCAGCTCCTATGTGCAACCACCCAGTAGTCCCCAGTTTCTGCTCATTGTACCCCAAAAATGGGTGGGGCTCATGTGAAAGCGATATGGTTGGGTTTTGAGTTCTTGGGATGTGGTTTGCTGGGGGCTTAGTTTGACCCAATTTCACCTGAATAGTTTGAGGGGGTGGGGTGGGGGGGGGGGGGTTACTTTTCTGTGCTACGCAGCCTATATGCTTCAAGGACATGGTATAATCCATGGAGACGTCCCACGCATTTCATCTCCTGTACATGGATTGTGCACATCTGGTCATGCCGCCGTGCGGATTACAGGCTGCGCACTCTTAGTAAATTCAGTGCTAGTATGAATATATCTCAGTCACCTTCACATGGTGGAGATTGAGCTATTTAGGGTTTCCCGTGCTTAGGGGGTGACTGCACTCACACCATTACTTTCTATTACTCTAGAAGTTCAATATAAGACTTACATGGACCTCTGCATTAATAGGCAGAGAGGCACCAATGCGAAATAATGCACTGCACCTTGTTACGTTGCACGCCCCGTGCCTTCTTACACTGCACGCCCCGCACCTTCTTACGCTGCACGCCCCGCGCCTTCTTACGCTGCACGCCCCGCGCCTTCTTACGCTGCACGCCCCGCGCCTTGTTACGCTGCACGCCCCGCGCCTTGTTACACTGTACGCCCCGCACCTTGTTACACTGCACGCCCCGCTCCTTCTTACACTGCACGCCCCGCGCATCGTTACGCTGCACGCCCCGAGGCTGAGATCATCAGAAGAGTGGAGGGGATTGGTGGGGGATTTATCATTATACAGAGTGTCGGTGACTCTATCACATTTGTGCCCATGCGGAGTCCCGGCTTCAGTGAAAACCAACAATTCTGTCTATGAAAATATTGATGCCACAAATATGACTGATTAATGACAGCAGTGTCTCTTAGGGGCTGATGTACTAAACCTTGGAGGGAGACAGAGTGGAGAGAGGCTGCGTTTGATAAATGACAGAAGCTGCTTGGCTGGTACTTTATCTCCCTCCAGTGCTTAGTACATAGAGCAGGTCTGTTCCACGTCTGCTGTACATTATATGTGTGTGACAATAATACACAAAGAACTTTCTCTATGACAGTGGCTATGCAAAACCAAATGAAGAGACAGAGACATAACTCAGAAATGGGCGCTCCACGGGTGTACGCAGGGGGTCAGCACATTCAATTGCAGTTTCCACTGGGAATGCCCAAACAAGGCGTTACAGTCCACTCTGCTGCCATGGCGTCATTCCTCCATTGCCCATAATCTATTTCACAATCCTGCTGTTTCCCCCCCAGACACCATCTCTCACATACAACGCACTTATCATTCCCGCCTGGATAGCTGCAACCTCCTCCGCCCTACATACTAAATGGGGTAAAATTAGGGGATTCTGTACTGGAAAAGGACTTAGGTGTCCTCATAGATAGCAAGCTAAGCAGTAGTACCCAAAGTAGGACTGCAGCAAAGAAGGCTAATAAGATATTAGCATGCATAAAACGGGGTATTGATGCTAGGGACGAAAGTATTATACTCCCATTATATAAATCACTAGTGAGGCCACACCTTGAATACTGTGTACAGTTCTGGGCACCGTACTACAAAAAGGATATCCTGAAGCTAGAAAAGGTTCAGAGGAGGGCGACCAAACTAATCAAGGGCATGGAGACGATGGAATACGAGGAAAGGCTTGCAAGACTAGGCATGTTTACATTGGAAAAGAGGAGACTAAGAGGGGACATGATCAACATCTACAAATATGTAAGGGGACAATACACAGAGCTTGCGCGGGACCTGTTTTTGGTAAGAGTAGCACAGATGACTCATGGACACTCGCTCAGGTTAGAGAGGAGATTCCGCACAATACGGCGTAAAGGTTTTTTCACAGTAAGGACAATACGTGTTTGGAATTCCCTGCCTGAGGGAGTTGTAATGGCGGAATCTGTCAACAACTTTAAGAATGGGTTAGATAAATTCCTAATGGATAAGGATATCCAGGGTTATGGTGTATAGTCACGCACTATGGTTATTATAAAAAAGAGGGGTAAAACGTAACGGCAATCATCAACTTCAGTCAAAATTTTATACCAAATAATCGTGCATAGGAGACCACAAATAGGTTGAACTCGATGGACAATTGTCTTTTTTTCAACCTTAGATACTATGTTACTATGTTCTATACCCCACCTCAGTCTACTCTTACTGTTCCATCTCATGTACTGTACCTCTCCTGTGCCTCCGCACACTGCCTCTCCGGCTGCCCACCCACTGTAGCAATCTCTTACAGGGCATGGTTTCGCCTTGTAAATGATCGGCGCATTAAAAAAAAAAAGTTTCAACGGCATCCTGCTCCTCCGGCAAAATTGGATGCCCTAACATCCTGCTGCATGGCTCTAATCCGTTGTGTTCAGCCTCACAGCGGGTACAGTCTCTCTTCTTATTCCACCTGTTATCCCCATCCAAACCATCATTGCAGCTTCCTCTACCAATCCGGAGTAGCCTGACCGTCCACTGCCCTACCACCTCCGAGACAGAGCAGTACACTTTCTCTTCAGAGCCATGCACAGGTGTTGCAATCAGAATATCCCTGAAACGCGCTATCAAAAATACAGCCCCCCTCTAGGGTATAGCTCCGCCCCTGAAGGCGGCCTGTATTGTGCCTCTCCGTGCTCACCTAAGGAAGCTGAATGGTTCAGTGAAACGCGTTGCAGCACATACTGAGGTTACGTACTTGCTCATTCACTTTAATGTCCATTTTTTTATTATACCTATTATTATTTTTTTTATTATTATATGTTCCCTAAATGTTTTTAATTATAGTTTCTTGTAATATTACTGGGTTGCTCCATGTAAGTAAATATGAATCCATGGATCTTGGCGTTACCCGAGGAGCACCCGTAGCAGATACAGTAAAAAGTGACAGGACCATTTTTGTAGTTTATTAAATTCTAATGGAGGTGCAATCCAAATTGTGATCCGATTGTCCGCTTGGGCGTTATCGTTCGCACAACGCAAACCACGCATTGGTAATGACATCATTGGGCGGTATTCAAATGATATATCACGCCCAATCTCCTTTCTAAAGTGATCCCCATTATTGCGCATATCGCGCCCACAGTAATCAGGTTTAGTTGCGTATGGGGTTGGGCGCACTTGCAAGCCTGGGGGTAGCGAGCTGAAATTATTATACCACGTCCGTCCGCAGAAACAGAATGGGTGTGGAAGGGGTGAAAAGAATTGAATACCACCCATTATGTCAACCTCCTTTTCATCCCCTTATGGGAGGTTTATTAAAACTCTATTTCCCATCTGAAGAATTCCTGTGTTACATTTCATCTTCCTAACATATCGGAAAGTAAGAGAATTAATGATGAGTCAGTGAGTGAGACAGTGAGTGAGTGAGGGCTTTCACACACACACACACACACACACACACACACACACACACACACACACACACAATATTATATATATATATATATATATATATATATATATACTGTATATTCAGTCATTTGTAAAGGAGGGCACTCACCATTTGGATAAAACACATCAACAGGTGATCTTTGACAAGAGACATCATTCGGTAATGCAGAAAGCAGGACACCAAGAGCAGCTTTCTGCATTATCAAATGATGTCTTGACAAAGATCATTGGATGTGATCGAAACGTTGGCTGTACAATGCTTCTACAATAAATGACCTGTTGATGTGGTTGATCCAAATGGTGAGTGCCCTCCTTTACAAATGACTGTCTATTGGAAATTTTTCCTTGGAGATGAGCACCACCCGGCTGCATAATTGATGAACAGACTAGTGCGGATGTTCACAGATCGAGAGAGAGAGAGTGAGAGTGTGTGTGTGTGTGTGTGTGTGTGTGTGTGTGTGTATATATATATATATATATATATAAAATCAGTATCTATCTAAGTTTTACCCTACATTACCCAGTATAAAGCATTCCAGATGTGCATTTATGCTGGCAAATAATTTGTCATCTGGTAACCGTCAGACGTCGGGACTAGAAATGAATGTCCTGTGCACATTACCAATCATCAGAGGGTCAGTGCGATGTACAAAGATCCATCTGTAAACACACAGACACTAAGTTCTCTGCTTATGGACATTTTCTGAGCACCATAGAGGAATATATCACAGCAAAAATGGAACGCGACACATCAACCACACATCCATCGCTGGGCAAAAGTGTGAGGTTATTCAATGGCAGAGTCCATTGGATAATTGGTGGACATTACATACCACGTCTCCAGGGATGTGCGGTGAGGTGAATGGCTGGGGAAATACTGGAAACTACCAGAGCCAAGTTACACATGATATAGGAGCCCAAGGGTGCATGTGGACATTATACACAGTTGCAGTGGTATATACATGTGTGCGTTATACACAGGTGCAGCAGTATATACATGTGGGCATTATACACAGGTGCGGCGGTATACACACTTGGGTATTATACAGAGGTGCGGCGGTATATACATTTGGGATTATACACAGGTGCAGCAGTATATATACATGTGGGCATTTTACACAGGTGCAGCGGTATATACATGTGGGCATTATACACAGGTGCAGCATTATATACATGTGGGCAGTATACACAGGTGCAACGGTATATATATGTGGGCATTATAGACAGATGCAGCAGTATATACATGTGGGTATTATACACAGGTGCAGCAGTATATACATGTAGGCATTATACACAGATGCCGCAGTATATACATGTGGGAATTATACATAAGTACAGTAGTATATACATGTGGGTGTTATATACAGGTGCAGCAGTATATACACGTGGGAATTTTACACAGGTGCAGCGGTATATACATGTGGGCAATATACACAGGTGCAGCAGTAAATACATGTGGGCATTATACACAGGTGCAGCGTTATATACATGTGGCCATTATACACAGGTGCAGCAGTACTGTATATACATGTGGGCATTATACACAGGTGCAGCAGTATATACAGTCAGGTCCATAAATATTGGGACATGGACACAATTCTCATATTTTGGGCTCTATACACCACCACAATGGATTTGAAATGAAACCAACAAGATGTGCTTTAACTGCAGACTTTCCGCTTTAATTTGAGGGTATTTACAACCAAATCAGGTGAAGGGTGTAGGAATTACAACGGTTTCTATATGTGCCTCCCACTTTTTAAGGGACCAAAAGTAATGGGACAAACTACACAATCCTAAATCAAACTTTCACTTTTTAATACTTGGTTGCAAATCCTTTGCAATCAATTACAGCCTGAAGTCTGGAACGCATAGACATCACCAGACGCTGGGTTTCATCCCTGGTGATGCTCTGCCAGGCCTCTACTGCAAATGTCTTCAGTTCCTGCTTGTTCTTGGGGCATTTTCCCTTCAGTTTTGTCTTCATCAAGTGAAATGCATGCTCAATCGGATTCAGGTCAGGTGATTAACTTGGCCATTGCATAACATTCCACTTATTTGCCTTAAAAAACGCTTTGGTTGCTTTCGCAGTATGCTTCGGGCCATTGTCCATCTGCACTGTGAAGCGCCGTCCAATGAGTTCAGAAGCATTTGACTAAATATGAGCAGATATTGCTCGAAACACTTCAGAATTCATCCTTCTGCTTTTGTCAGCAGTCACATTATCAATAAATACAAGGGAACCAGTTCCATTGGCAGCCATACATGCCCACGCCATGACACTACCACCAACATGCTTCACTGATGAGGTGGTATGTTTTGGATCATGAGCAGTTCCTTTCCTTCTCCATACTCTTCTCTTCCCATCACTCTGGTACAAGTTGATCTTTGTCTCATCTGTCCATAGGATATTGTTACATAACTGTAAAGGCTTTTTTAGATGTTGTTTGGCAAACTCTAATCTGGACTTCCTGTTATTGTGGCTCACCAATGGTTTACATCTTGTGGTGAACCCTCATATTCACTCTTGTGAAGTCTTCTCTTGATTGTTGACTTTGACACATATACACCTACCTCCTGGAGAGTGTTCTTGATCTGGGCAACTGTTGTGAAGGGGTTTTTCTTCACCAGGGAAATAATTCTTCTGTCATCCACCACAGTTGTTTTCCGTGGTCTTCCGGGTCTTTTGGTGTTGCTGAGCTCTCCAGTGCATTCTTTCTTTTTAAGAATGTACCCAACAGTTGCTTTGGCCACACCTAATGTTTTTGCTCTTTCTCTGATGGGTTTGTTTTGATTTTTCAGCCTAATGATGGCTTGCTTCACTGATAGTGGCAACTCTTTGGATCTCATATTGAGAGTCGACAGCAACAGATTCCAATGTCACACCTGGAATCTACTCCAGACCTTTTACCTGCTTAATTGATGATGAAATAACGAGGGAATAGCCCAGTCCTGTCCATGAAATAGCCTTTGAGTCAATTGTCCCATTACTTTTGGTCCCTTAAAAAGTGGGAGGCACATATAGAAACCGTTGTAATTCCTACACCGTTCACCTGATTTGGATGTAAATATCCTCAAATTAAAGCGGAAAGTCTGCAGTTAAAGGACATTTTGTTTGTTTCATTTCAAATTCATTGTGGTGGTGTATAGAGCCCAAAATACGAGAATTGTGTTGATGTCCCAAAATGTATGGACCTGACTGTACATGTGGCATTATACACAGGTGTAGCAGTATATATATATATATATATATATATATATATATATATATATAGGCATTATACACAGGTGTAGCAGTATATACACATGTGGGCATTATACACAGGTGCAGCAGTATATAAATGTGGGCATTATGCACAGGTGCAGCAGTATATACATGTGGGCAGTATACACAGGTGCAGCAGTATATACATGTGGGAATTATACACAGGTGCAGCAGTATATACATGTGGGCAGTATACACAGGTGCAGCAGTATATACATGTGGGTGTTATACACAGGTGCAGCAGTATATACATGTTGGCAGTATACACAGGTGCAGCAGTATATACATGTGGGCAGTACACACAGGTGCAGTATATACATGGGGGCAGTATACACAGGTGCAGCAGTATATACATGTGGGAATTATACACAGGTGCAGCAGTATAGACATGTGGGCAGTATACACAGATGCAGCAGTATAGACATGTGGGCAGTATACACAGGTGCAGCAGTGTATACATGTGGGCAGTATACACAGGTGCAGCAGTATATACATGTGGGCAGTATACGCAGGCGCAGCAGTATATACATGTGGGTGTTATACACAGGTGCAGCAGTATATACATGTAGGCAGTACACACAGGTGCAGCAGTATATACATGTGGGTGTTATACACAGGTGCAGCAGTATATACATGTAGGCAGTACACACAGGTGCAGCAGTATATACATGTGGGCAGTATACACAGGTGCAGAGGTATATACATGTGGGCAGTACACACAGGTGCAGCAGTATATAGATGTGGGCAGTATACACAGGTGCAGCAGTATATACATGTGGGAATTATACACAGGTGCAGCAGTATATGCATGTGGGCAGTATACACAGGTGCAGCAGTATATAGATGTGGGCAGTATACACAGGTGCAGCAGTATATACATGTGGGCAGTATACACAGGTGCAGCAGTATATACATGTGGGCAGTATACACAGGTGCAGCAGTATATACATGTGGGCAGTATACACAGGTGCAGCAGTATATACATGTGGGCAGTATACACAGGTGCAGCAGTATATACATCTGGGCATTATACACAGGTGCAGCAGTATATACATGTGGGGGTTATACACAGGTGCAGCAGTATATACATGTGGGAATTACACACAGGTGCAGCAGTATATACATGTTGGAAGTACATGCAGGCGCAGTATATACATCTGGGCATTATACACAGGTGCAGCAGTATATACATGTGGGAATTATACACAGGTGCAGCAGTATATACATGTGGGCATTATACACTGGTACAGCAGTATATGCATGTGGGCATTATACACAGGTGCAGCAGTATATACATGTGGGCATTATACACAGGTGCAGCAGTATATACATGTGGGCATTATACACAGGTGCAGCAGTATATACATGTGGGCATTATACACAGGTGCAGCAGTATATACATGTGGGCTGTATACGCAGGCGCAGCAGCTCGCCTGTCATAGACCAGTATATTCCAGAGTTTTGACTACAAAAATGGTTAGAACAATACAAAGAAGGATATTTAGAATATATTCTTTGTATTTTTCATATACTTTATATAATCAAAACTCTGGCTTATACTGGAGTATGACAGGAACGGCTCTGCCTCACCGCACCCCCCCTGCGCACCTCCTATACTGGTTACATACATACAGTGTACCCTATATTTCACTTTTTTTTGCTTTTGGGACAGCACATATTCTGGAAGGCAGGAGAAGCGCTGGCACCACGCTCTTCTTCCTCACACCCGCGCTGAAGGCTATACAGCTCCGCTCTTAGAAGCGACCTCTATTGCGCCTCCCGGCGCTTAGCTGTTACATTATCGCACTGAAGAACAAAGCTGTGGAGGCTGCAACATGTTGTAACACTCTCTCAGATGCGCAGGGCAGGTGCAGGGTCTCTGGGGGTCAGTCAGACCTGATTGCCCGCTAGGGTTTTGTTGCAGCGCCATGAGCAGATAATCGCCGCCCACAGGAGAGTGTATTTCCGCTGTGCAAGTGTGCGATCACATGTGCAGCCGAGAGGTACAAACAGATCTTGTGCAGTCTCTGCGCAGCCCAGGACTTACTCAGCCGCTGCGATCACATCAGCCTGTCCGGGACCAAAATGGACGTCAGACACCCGCCCTGCAAACGCTTGGACACGCCTGCGTTTCCCCAACCACTCGCAGAAAACGGTCAGTTACCACCCACAAACACCCTCTTCCTGTCAATCTCCTTGCGTCCGGATGTGCGAATGGATTCTTCATAAAACCCATCGCAGAGCAATGATCCGCTTTGTACCCGTGCGATGCACCTGCGCATTGCGGTGCAGACGCATGCGCAGTTCTGACCTGATCACAGCGCTGCAAAAAATGTTAGCGAGCGATCAGGTCTGAATTACCCCCTCTGACCGCAGCCTCCTATGCGTCTGGGAACGCAGCTGCTTTCACGGATATGCCCGTGACACTCCCATAATACGGCCGCCGAGAGGACGATGTTAGCATGCACCTGATACTGCCTGTTCCGATCACATCAGCGCCTCTGTGCGTACCCCGTGTAATGGATGCACCGTCCGGGTTTTCAGGGTTCACCTACAAGACCGCTAAAATTGCCTAGGCCGTCAGTGTACCCTGTAATGGCGTGCCCTCACAAAGGCCCTGACTCTGGCTGGACAGTCACCATTTTCAGGCCAGTGGAGGCGTTTGTGGAACAGGGCTGGGCTTATTTAGCTGCTATTTGGTTTTTGGTATATTCTACATAGTTGTAAGGCCAGGCATACAGGATTACATTCCAGAACCACCTCATGCCACGTGCACGGAGGGAAACACACGTTACACTGACCTAGGGAATGCAGCCAGAAGGACGGCACATGAGGAAGCAGCTCACCCCCGGCGTTAGGACACGGCCTGCAAGTACTATTTCAGTGTCAGGTAATCGGATTGTGCGGGATTTAATCCTATATCCTATTTACCACTCTGCTACCTATTCAAAATTAAAATGAGCTTTCCATCCATGTCGATGATAACCATGCGTTTATCAGGATTATACATACTGTGTATATATATATTCCTCCAGACTGTGTTTCTCTCCTCCGCCTCTCTATGTAATTACCATGCAACAATAACAAAAGTGACATGTTTGGAGAACAGATAAAATGCTGTAAATTGGCCGGTAATGGTGATATTTCCTCATCTTTTGAAAAACCCATTTATTCTCTCTCAGCAAATCAAGGCAATGTCAGGCCCTTCTCATCTCGCGGCTAGAGGGGCCTCCCAGTCCTCCGTGTAAGTGAATACTGGAATGCAGATGAGGCCTACTAACTAAGGCTTTCAACTCACCCAGCTTGCTTCAATTTCTAAATCATCTGTAATGGGGCCAGGACCTCCGAAGCACTAAAATGAGCCGCTGACACGCCGGACAAACTTCTATCCTGAAGAATCCGCTACATTACACATCTGTCACCGCACGTCACACGATTACAAAGTTACAGGAAAAATCTGCCGTTTGCTTCCTTGGGAGAGATAACCAGGCGCAGTATGTGGCATATTGGGAGATGATAGGCAGGTCCTAAAATCTACCCACTCTTTGCAACAGCTGCTTTAGTTACACACAACAGTGAATATATAGCACATACTGTATACATCGTGAAGTGTTGCATTGTGTATAAGAAGCTTAAGTGTTAGGTTACTAGTGTCTAATGTTAGGGACAACTAGGAACTAATGACATTACTACGGCAGCCATTTTGTTTCAGTTCATTGGTATCACTAGAAACCATTAATATCAGAGGCAGCCATTTTGTATCAATTCATTGGGATCACAAGGAACTAGTGACATCAATAAGGCAGCCATTTTGTTTCAGTTCATTAGGATCACTAGAAACTAATTACATCACCGAGGCAGCCATTTTGCGCACTATAAGTAAGTGCACACTTAAACACTGCATTCAGCACAGAGGGTGTAGAAAAATAACGCAACCTAATGTTAAAGCACACTTATCACCATGTATTAGAATGGTGCCCCCTCCCCCATATCATCAACCAGTCTAAGTAGTAGACAACCTTGTGTCCACTATAGATAGACCACAAGCATGGAGACCCCCTACTACAGCGATAACCACCAGCTGCTAGTACTTATGCCGCTATGAGAGGGGAAGTGGGTGCCTCACCCCTTACCTGCCCCTACTGCTAAGCTATGGCGCTCTTACTGATGCCACTGGGCTGTAGGGCCACGGATAGTGACATCCCAGTAAACCCGCCATTACGGGCACTTGTCACTAAGACACATTTTCAATCAAAGTGTTATCAAATAATACACAATTGTGTGGAAAAGTTTTTGCCCCTTTCCGGATTCCTTCTACGTTTGCACATTTGTCAAATAAAATTGTTTCAGATATTCAAAATGAAAAACTGAGGTACAGACAATGAGTAAGGTACAGTACACTGCGAGGTACAGACAATGAGTGAGGTACAGTACACTGAGGTACAGAAGATGAGTGAGGTACAGTACACTGAGGTACAGACAATGAGTGAGGTACAGTACACTGTGAGGTACAGACGATGAGTGAGGCACAGTACACTGAGGTACAGACGATGAGTGAGGTACAGTACACTGAGGTACAGACAATGAGTGAGGTACAGTACACTGTGAGGTACAGACAATGAGTGAGGTACAGTACACTGACAGACAATCGGCGTAAACACAAAATACAGTTTTTAAATTATCATTTCATTTATTGAAGGACAAAAAGTTCTCCAACACCAACTGGCCGTGTGTGAAGTAGTAATTGCCTCATTAACTACTCATTGGTCTAATTGGGTTCAATTAGACTAATCACAAAGGAAGTTATTGGAATATATTGGTCTGGAAAGGGTTACAAAGTCACTTCTAAAGTTGGATACACAATAAGTTCTCGCATCTGTTCAATCTTTCTGGTTGGAGCAAAAATCTGGAAATGTCAATCAATCATTTGCTCCCTAAAGTCGGAAAATGGGCAAAAATGGTCATTTGTATAAATTGACTGAATCAAATGGATTTAAACAATTTGTCTGAACGTCCATTTGTGTCCGTTTTCCAGTGTTTGGAAGCAAATGGCCAGGAATGCAGAGAATTACCCAGAGAAACATCTAAGGACCTGCAGGTCTCGCTCACCTCAGTGACGGTCAGCGTTCATGATTCCACCATACCAGAGAGACTGGGGAAACGTGGAATCCATGGGAGAGGTGCAAGGCGGAAACCACCAAGAGGAACATAAAGGCTCGTCTCACATATGCAAAAAGCCATATGGACAACCCCCCATGTCTTTTGGGACAGTGTCCTGTGGTCTGATGTATCAAAAATTGAACTTTGGGGTAAAGCTAACACATCATACCAAAAGTCACAGACTGTGGTGGTGATAATGGGATGGTGTGAAAGATGCTTTGCTACTTCGGGACCGGTCCGGTCATCAGTCTGTGTCTCAAGCGCATTTGGATTATACAGCAATTCAAAGCACAAGAATGGCTCTACAGAAACGAAACAAAGGTGCTGGCTTGGCCTAAAGTCCAGACTTCAATCCAACCGCGATACTGTGGCAGGACCTTAAATGGACATTTCACGCTTAAAAACCCTTCTACAGTATACGGCAGTATTAAAACAATTCTGAAGAGAGTGGGCTAAGATTTCTCCACAGCGACGTGAGACCCTGCTCTCCCGTTACCAGCGGTGTACGGCTGCAGTTGTTGCTGCTAAAGGTGACATAACCAGTTAAGATCAGGGGGGCAATTCATTTTTCCGATTGGTGATACAGATGTTGAATAACTTTTTTCCTTCAATAAATAACATGATCATTGAAAAACTGTATTTTGTGTTTACCGAGATTGCCCTTTGCCTAATATTATATTTTCTTTAAAGTTCTGACAGAAGTGTGACAAATACGCAAAGACAGAAGAAATCTAGAAGAGGGCAAAAGGGTCTTTAAATTTCATGATTTTTTTTCTCCACTATGAGAACCACGCTGATTTTTTTTTTGTGGTAGTAACGTATACTGTACCTTTGTTAAGCACCTAAAAAACAATTGGGATATCTAATGATTTAACCTAGCTTTTTATGTCTTTTTTTGAAAAAACGTGTGTTGTCGTAACGCAAAATGTAAGGCGGATAATAATTTGGTTTAGATTTTTGGATACGGGAGGAAAAGTTACCCTAGGGGTCAAAATTTATGCCGATTCCTTAATAAACACCCGTGATACTTCAAATAAACTGGATAAAGAAGCCGCGATTAGTAAGTAATTTAATACCTGTACATTGAAAAATCAAAATGTAATAAATTAATTTGTCAGTCAAGATAATTTATCACAAAACCGCAATATCGCGGCTAATAGGATAACCCCCACTGTGTTTAAAAAATAAAAAAAGACCAGATCAATGAGAAACACAATACACCTACAGCTTAGAAAATAATATTATTATTTTTTATTTGGGTCACTGTATATAAAATGCATGAGACAGACGTACGGTACACCGCCTGGGAAATATGCAAGCACACATTAAAAGGCTACATATTAAAATTTTGCAACACAAAAGTGTATTTGTTGCTGCTGACTGTGTATTAGATTGTGTATTATTCTCTATAAAATTGTCATTAATATTTAACAAGCCGACACATTTTCATTTACACAACAATTTGTAACATTTACAATATCTGGTTCTTGGGTTTGTAAGCTACAACTGTGGGTGTACAGTCTGATATCACGCCTTAGGAACATCCGCCCCCAGCGGCGCACACAGTAGCGACATGCACTGGTGGAAAGCTTCATACAATTAGTATATAATTACAATGCTGCTGATGCAAATCTGATAGAGCGTTAGTAATCAATGTAATCTGGGTCCGACAGTGGTAAAGACAAAAAATAAAAAAATGAACCCACAAAGTAGATGTAAGTTGGCGCAAATGAATGCTACAAACGCTACATCCACATTGGTTTCTTCGCTACCACAATAATCTGAAAAATATAAAATGCAGGCACAGAGTGATAATGGTGACCTAACATTACTCCTGGAAAGGCGTAGACACCCCGCGGCATTGTGCGTCAGCCCAATCAGGCTACACGCTTCATCATAGAAGCCTGGTACTTCCGCACACAGAACAATGAGGAGTAATGATGTCATCGCGCCATTCCCCATGCAGCAAGTTGCGTTGTTTGGCTATGCTGTACTTGGGGGTCCTTCTGATACTTGCTGGGTACGGGGGAAGCCTGGTTATCATCATGCAATTTGCACAGTCCCCACACCCAAAAAAAAAAAACACCTTTCCCCCTTGAGGTCCAAAAGTAGGCAAGTATAGAATCTGAAGTTCTTACCATAGAAAACACACATATATATATATTTTTTTTAAGAAGCGGTTTCTGTGACACTGGTCTTAAAACATCAAATGTAGATTTTATTTGATAAAATAAAGGAAGAAAAAGCTGTATATGGTCTTATTAAGTCAGTGACCCGGAATCATTACTTCGGATGTCAAGAAAAATGGTCATTAATGTGTTTAATATCTGAAGAAAAACATTTTTCATATCGACACACAACATCAAGCCTAATGGCCCACACGGATTCAATGGTACCATACCATTAGGTAACATTGTGATGTCAGTCTAAATTACACACGTTAACCACAACAAGATATTCCTATTAAAAATCATCATACATTTTTGAATACTATCTGCGTCCAATGGTAGCCTCCTGTTACAGTGCCCAGGTGCACACAACGTGGCGGCGGCCATTTTGTAGTCTGAGCCAATATGCACATAGACATTGATGGTCAGCGATGTCCCTAAAAGGGATCAATAAGCTGTGGCTATATATATGTTCAGCCCACATCTAGGCCCAGACATGTATGATTAACTATCCTTCGTGATCTATAAGCATGATGCAGTGAATACTATGAGACAACAATTATTGGGTGACTGAACATTAGTGTATGCAATTAACAATCCACTCCTTGTGGTAAAATAGTGGTCATTAAATAGGCATGAACGTATACTATTCTGGCCTACACCAACAGCCAATAATGACTGCCCCTCAGACTAACACTTCCATAGCGTAGACCTGCACTCCACATATGGCGTCGGCGGATGTTTTATGGGCTAAGACTATATTCAGGAGAATGGAGAGCTCACTAGGAATTAGCGACATCACTGCGGCCTACAGCCACCCGGTAAACTGAATATTCAAGAGTAGAGAAGGTGGTTTGTGAGTCAGTGATGACGCCAGGCTCTAGTGAATCCATGTACAGAATACTGGCCCACAAAATGGCTGCCACGAATGTGTGTAGACCATGGGTCCACTGTAAAGGCTGAGCATAAAAAATTTGTGTTATCTGTACAGATTCTTTTAGACTAAAGCTCCTACGTAAAAACACAGTGAAGAGAAGAACCAGAGGACATTACCTTCCGTTGCCCTAACCTCTCAATAGCCTGCTAGGAGCTACAACAGATTTTGTACATGTTATGGGATACTGTCAGCCATATTAAAATATTTCACACATTTAAACGAAGACCATTTAAAAAGCAATAATTAATGTGCAAATCGGGTTTGGCTGTTATTTTTAATATCGGGGAAGGGGGGGGGGGGGTGGAGGGGTCAAGCTATGACAAAGAAATGGGGAAACTGTACTGAGGTATTTAAGCCTGTAATAGGAAGCAGCAGGGAAACGCAACATATCCCAGCATCTGATACCACTCAGCAGCGCACCATGACACGCACAGCAGCTGATCACTGCTCGCGGGCTGGTAGTAGGTGCCGACATTGCAAGCCAGTGGCAGGTGCTGACACTGCGGCTGGTGGTAGGTGCCGACATTGAGGGCCGGTGGCCTTTAGCTCTTCCAGTTGCAGAAAACATTTTTCTTTTTGTATACAGAATATTTACTGAAGACATTGTAAAATACACAAATGTAGTTTCCCAAGACATTAGGAGGTGTCACAGGGGATGTCACATCAGCTAAAACCAAGCCCAAGTCCTTTTGGTCTCTGTAGGGCTCGTACAGGCTCCGAGATCCCTTTCCCATCCGGTCCTAGCCCTGTGCCAGGGGTCCAGCCCATACTCTGGAGCATTCGGTTACCAATATTACTGTCTGGGATTGGCTGGCCGCTTTCACCTATGAAACCTGAAAGGAGAGACACTGATAAGCAAACAAATAAAACACCGCAATGCCAGAGTAAATAAACCGCTCTGCGCGTCAGTATATGGCAGCACGCACGGACGCATCCACTCAGGGATTGTCACAACGAGTGTCCCACTCATACTTATGATCACAACCTCGCACACACCTCAATGCAACCCTGAATATCAGTCAGCCAATGCAATCTGATTTATATTACTGGGAGAAGATTATCAGCAGAACCACGCCTGGTGCAATGTCTAGCAGGACCCAATACGCTGACAGTGTCAGAGCGGTCACACATTCCTCCCAGCTACCACCAGGACTAGGCCACCAAGGACCTGACTTCAGCTTTCTAAAGCCAACAGAGAACTTGCATATTACAGGCACCTAAGACTGTGACTGCCCCTGATATTTGGGAGGTTTGCACTGTACTGCTACCAGATATCTGAGATCTGCACTGTACAGAGGTTTCAGGAGAAGGCCAGTACTGTATAGTGGCTGATACTGTTCAGTGTTTTGTGCCGTGGTAATTTGAAAGCTCTCTGCATTGTACATCAGTCACTAAGATGTACTCTGTAGTGTATGTCCACCCCTTAGATGTTCCTTGTACTCTGTATCAGTCACTGTAATGTATATCATTCAGTAAGATTATCTCTGTATCAGACACTGGAATGCTCTCTGCAGTCTATTTCAGACACGGGAATGCTCTCTGCAGTGTATTTCAGACACTGGAATGCCCTCTGCAGTGTATATCAGACACTGGAATGCCCTCTGCAGTGTATATAAGACACTGGAATGCTCTCTGCAGTGTATATCAGACACTGGAATGCCTCTGCAGTGTATATCAGACACTGGAATGCTCTCTGTAATGTATATCAGACACTGGAATGCTCTCTGTAATGTATATCAGACACTGGAATGCCCTCTACAGTGTATATCAGTGTATATCAGACACTGGAATGCTCTCTGCAGTGTATTTCAGACACTGGAATGCTCTCTGCAGTGTATATCAGACACTGGAATGCTCTCTGTAATGTATATCAAACACTGGAATGCTCTCTGTAGTGTATTTCAGACATTGGAATGATCTCTGCTGTGTATTTCAGACAGTGGAATGCTCTCTGCAGTGTATATCAGACACTGGAATGCTCTCTGTAGTGTATATCAGACACTGGAATGCCCTCTGCAGTGTATATAAGACACTGGAATGCTCTCTGCAGTGTATATCAGACACTGGAATGCCCTCTGCAGTGTATATCAGACACTGGAATGCTCTCTGTAATGTATATCAGACACTGGAATGCTCTCTGTAATGTATATCAGACACTGGAATGCCCTCTACAGTGTATATCAGACACTGGAATGCTCTCTGCAGTGTATATCAGACACTGGAATGCTCTCTGCAGTGTATTTCAGACACTGGAATGCTCTCTGCAGTGTATATCAGACACTGGAATGCTCTCTGTAATGTATATCAAACACTGGAATGCTCTCTGTAGTGTATTTCAGACATTGGAATGATCTCTGCTGTGTATTTCAGACAGTGGAATGCTCTCTGCAGTGTATATCAGACACTGGAATGCTCTCTGTAGTGTATATCAGACACTGGAATGCTCTCTGTAATGTATATCAAACACTGGAATGCTCTCTGTAGTGTATTTCAGACATTGGAATGATCTCTGCTGTGTATTTCAGACAGTGGAATGCTCTCTGCAGTGTATATCAGACACTGGAATGCTCTCTGTAGTGTATTTCAGACACTGGAATGCTCTCTGCAGTGTATTTCAGACACTGGAATGCTCTGCAGTGTATTTCAGACACTGGAATGCTCTCTGCGGTGTATTTCAGATACTGAAATGCTCTCTGCGGTGTATTTCAGACACTGGAATGCTCTCTGCTGTGTATTTCAGACACTGGAATGCTCTCTGCGGTGTATTTCAGATACTGAAATGCTCTCTGCGGTGTATTTCAGACACTGGAATGCTCTCTGCTGTGTATTTCAGGCACTGGAATGCTCTCTGCAGTGTATTTCTCTGCAGTGTATTTCAGACACTGGAATGCTGTCTGCAGTGTATATCAGACACTGGAATGCTCTCTGTAATGTATATCAGACACTGGAATGCTCTCTGTAGTGTATATCAGACACTGGAATGCCCTCTGCAGTGTATATAAGACACTGGAATGCTCTCTGCAGTGTATATCAGACACTGGAATGCCCTCTGCAGTGTATATCAGACACTGGAATGCTCTCTGCAATGTATATCAGACACTGGAATGCTCTCTGTAATGTATATCAGACACTGGAATGCCCTCTACAGTGTATATCAGACACTGGAATGCTCTCTGCAGTGTATATCAGACACTGGAATGCTCTCTGCAGTGTATTTCAGACACTGGAATGCTCTCTGCAGTGTATTTCAGACACTGGAATGCTCTCTGCAGTGTATATCAGACACTGGAATGCTCTCTGTAATGTATATCAAACACCGGAATGCTCTCTGTAGTGTATTTCAGACATTGGAATGATCTCTGCTGTGTATTTCAGACAGTGGAATGCTCTCTGCAGTGTATATCAGACACTGGAATGCTCTCTGCAGTGTATTTCAGACACTGGAATGCTCTCTGCAGTGTATTTCAGACACTGGAATGCTCTGCAGTGTATTTCAGACACTGGAATGCTCTCTGCGGTGTATTTCAGACAGTGGAATGCTCTCTGCAGTGTATTTCTCTGCAGTGTATTTCAGACACTGGAATGCTGTCTGCAGTGTTTATCAGACACTGGAATGCTCTCTGTAGTGTATATCAGACACTGGAATGCTCTCTGCGGTGTATTTCAGATACTGAAATGCTCTCTGCGGTGTATTTCAGACACTGGAATGCTCTCTGCTGTGTATTTCAGGCACTGGAATGCTCTCTGCAGTGTATTTCTCTGCAGTGTATTTCAGACACTGGAATGCTGTCTGCAGTGTATATCAGACACTGGAATGCTCTCTGTAATGTATATCAGACACTAGAATGCTCTCTGTAGTGTATATCAGACACTGGAATGCTCTCTGCAGTGTATATCAGACACTGGAATGCTCTCTGCAGTGTATATCAGACACTGGAATGCTCTCTGCAGTGTATATCAGACACTGGAATGCTCTCTGCTGTGTATACCAGACACTGGAATGCTCTCTGCTGTGTATTTCAGACACTGGAATGCTCTCTGCGGTGTATTTCAGACACTGGAATGCTCTCTGCAGTGCATTTCAGACACTGGAATGCTCTCTGCAGTGCATTTCAGACATGGGAATGTTTTCTGTATTGTAGATCAGTCACTAAGATATTCTCTATTCTGTCAGAATGCTCTCTGCAGTGTACGTCAGTCACTGGATTGCTCTCTGTAGTGTATATCAGACACTGGAATGATCTCTGTAGGGTATATCCAATACTGCAATGCTGTATATAGTGTATATCTGACACTGGAATGCTCTAGGTAGTGTATATCTGATAATGGAATGCTCAACGTAGTGTATATCAGACACTGGAATGCTCTCTGCAGTGTGTGTGTATGTATCTGACACTAGAATGCTGTATGTAGTGTATATCAGACACGGGAATGCTGTATGTAGTGTATAGCAGACACGGGAATGCTGTATGTAGTGTATATCAGACACGGGAATGCTCTTTGTAGTGTATATCCAATACTGGAATGCCCTCTGCAGTGTATATCAGACACTGGAATGCCCTCTGCAGTGTATATCAGACACTGGCATGCCCTCTGCAGTGTATATCAGACACTGGAATGCCCTCTGCAGTGTACATCAGACACTGGAATGCCCTCTGCCGTGTACATCAGACACTGGAATGCTCTCTGCAGTGTATATCAGACACTGGAATGCCGTCTGCAGTGTATATCAGACACTGGAATGCCGTCTGCAGTGTATATCAGACACTGGAATGCCGTCTGCAGTGTATATCAGACACTGGAATGCCGTCTGCAGTGTATATCAGACACTGGAATGCTGTCTGCAGTGTATATCAGACACTGGAATGCTGTCTGTAGTGTATATCAGACAACGGAATACTCTCTGCGGTGTATATCAGACAACGGAATACTCTCTGCGGTGTATATCAGACACTGGAATGCTGTCTGCAGTGTATATCTGACAATGGAATACTCTCTGCGGTGTATATCAGACAACGTAATACTCTCTGCAGTGTACATCACACTCTGGAATGTTATTTGCAGTGTATATCTGACAATGGAATACTCTCTGTGGTGTATATCAGACACTGGAATGTTGTCTGCAGTGTATATCAGACACTGGAATGCTGTCTACAGTGTATATCAGACAACGGAATACTCTCTGTGGTGTATATCAGACACTGGAATGCTGTCTGCAGTGTATATCAGACACTGGAATGCTGTCTGCAGTGTATATCAGACACTGGAATGCTGTCTGCAGTGTATATCAGACACTGGAATGCTGTTTGCAGTGTATATCAGACAACGGAATACTCTCTGCAGTGTATATCAGACACTGGAATGTTGTATGCAGTGTATATCTGACAATGGCATACTCTCTGTGGTGTATATCAGACACTGGGATGCTGTCTGCAGTGTATATCAGACACTGGAATGTTGTCTGCAGTGTATATCAGACACTGGAATGCTGTCTGCAGTGTATATCAGACACTGGAATACTCTCTGTGGTGTATATCAGACACTAGGATGGTCTAAATAGTGTATATCAGGCCCTGGAATATCCTGGCATATATTTGGCATTAATAATCCCTCTGTATTGTATATCTGTCTCCATAAAGCTCATGATTTTGTAAAATGGTCACTACAATAGGCTCTGCATAGAGAGGGTAATTCCAAGTTGATCGCAGCAGGAAATTTTTTAGCAGTTGGACAAAACCATGTGCAGTGCAGGGGAGGCAGATATAACATGTGCAGAGAGTTAGATTTGGGTGGGTTATTTTGTTTCTGTGCAGGGTAAATACTGGCTGCTTTATTTTTACACTGTAATTTAGATTGCAGATTGAACTCACCACACCCAAATCTAACTCTCTCTGCACATGTTATATCTGCCTCCCCTGCAGTGCACATGGTTTTGCCCAACTGCTAAAAAATTTCCTGCTGCGATCAACTTGGAATTACCCCCTAAATTCCTGCTGCGATCAACTTGGAATTACCCCCAGAGTGTGGGTCAGTACTTAGCTGATTATCCCTCTATGGAATACCAGTTTTCCATGCACTTCATATGGTATATACAGCAAGTTTTCCTCACCTTCCCTTATGTAAATTTTCCTTTAAACACTAATAAGCGTGCAGAATGCAGTTTACATAAAACAACAAAAAGCGAGAACCTGAGATACCGGTGTAGTGTGATGTCGTACTTAAAAATCCTCGCTTAAGAAATGATAAATGTCTTGTAGCCCCCGCTTAGGATGGTGTTTATGGAAGCATTAAAGGCTAGTTTACATGAAAATGAGAGATCATTCATTTCTGCTCAACAGCTGTCAGGACAGGTAGAGTCTATGTAAGCAGCACTCCAGCATTCCGCGCCATACCCTCCATTTTACCGGGATTGCCGTGAATTAATTCAATTCCATCTGTAATCTAAAATCAGATCAGAGGTCTAACGCTGCTGGAGGGGAAACATCTGTTTCATCATTCCTTAAGACAACAGCTTGCAAATATGCTGATTTCAATGTTGCTGAATATTAAAAAAAAAAATATTTTTTATTTTGCACGATCGATACGGAGGAAACCGCAAAGTTGGTGCGGGAACACGCCGTCAAAGTTTGTAAGATGTTTTTGTGTAGGCGTCACAGGTCATTGCTTTATACGTGTGCTATGTTATGTCTCCATTCAGCAGCGACAGCCCCAGGAACCTTGCCATCCCTCTATACAGTATACACGTTCTGCGGCAGTGTCGTGTACGCACTGGGCCTGCTGTAGTGTTGGACGTAAGCGTCTTTAGTTAATATACGCATTATTGTACCGTACAGAACGTGGGAATGGACGATTGCCGTATGTCAGATTATCAGTGCGTCTAACGTAACAGATGTGTCTGGATTATTAATTCAGCGTCTGGCACCAGAAGTCAGAGCCGACATGCGGGAGATTATGGCGCAGGACACTAATCTGGCACGGCAATCCGTATTCTGCTCTGTGCTGATAATAACAATACACTTTATTTGGAGATCGGCTTGTAATTAGGGTGTTCTAGCCAGTGGTTGGGGAGATTTAATAATTTACTGGACACTTAACTTGTCACATCTTGTCACATATGCCTGCAGGATGCTACATGTTTGCAGGAGCAAAAACGCCGGACACTGCTGGGAGAATAATTGCTGGAAACTGGCAGACTCATTATTCTACATTGCAGAGAATATTGTGTCATCTGAACATACATCCGAGTAGCAAAAATTCATAGCTTCAAACATTGGAGCAACAAACATAATAAAGAAGGCTGCTGTAACCCCAACACAATGTTATTACGCTTCCTGCGTAACTCTTCTATCTGTATAAATGTCCAGCATCATTACTGTTACCGACTGCTGAGTAACCAGTACTACAAATCCCAGCACTGTAGTGTATGACGCCTGTGCTGCAGACAGATAAGACGGTTGGTGAACTATATCTCCCAGGATGCAGACAGAATGGTCAGAAAGTGCTCATCCCTGGGATCATTTGTCACATTACAATTCTGCAAATAAATACGTTTAATCCTAATAGAAAAACATGGGGCAGGGCAGATCGCATTATGGGACGTACCTGGCCCAGGGAAAGCAAGAAGAGCCGCAGCTTCCAGCACTGCAAGCAGCACCGAGGATGGTAATTTGTTTGCGTAATTGGCTCAAGAGATGAAAATCTTGTATCAGTCTCTCTTAGCCGCTAATCTATCCAGCTGACTGCAAGCCTAATTGGCAGCTTGTTTAGTAATTTGGCTCCTAAAGTGGTTGTATTGATGTTGGATAAACAGCCAATAGAAGGGGAGGTAATACACGCTGTTTGTTTTTACACATGAAACTATCAGATTGTGATATACAGTGGCTGTACGGAGCCCAATGCCTCATACCCCAAAGCTCTCACGTTCAGCATGAACTGGATGCCTCATACCCCGGTGCTGAGCGGTCAGGGTGCTGTAAGGCAGCCTAGGCACACATGAAGGTCTAGAGGGGCCGCCAGCGACCTAAGCAGGGCTGCTGGACGGCCTGCCACCACCTGTACTTCGTTGTGGCCCTCCAGCTGTTGAACTACACATACCAGCATGACTTGCTACAGTTTTGCTATTTGGCCATGCTAAAACTGTTGCAGTGCATGCTGGGATGTGTAGTTCAACAACAGCTGGAGGGCTGAAGGTTCCCTATCCCTGGATTAAGGGGATGCAATGCAGAAGGCTTCTCCAGAATGTCACAATCTCGGTTTTACCCAGATGTGTTTACTGGGTGTTTATCTCCCCGCACTATCGCACGCCGCATTCCGTGCACCCAGACCAGCACGCCTAATACAGAGGGAGAAGCAGCTCAGAGTTTTCAGGAAAGGGAAATTGTTCCCAGGTTTAGGATTAAAGAAACTCAGATTTTTGTTATACTGAAATTTCTAAAAGTCAGGGGAAAACCATAAAAGACTTTGGTTTTGTTTTCTTGATAAATTGTAAATATAATTGGGATGTTTCTGCAATGTAAAATGTTCTTTTCTTTATTGTTTTAATTTATAATTTATTGATTGACGCCATGTAAATATATTTAATTTGCTGGAATTTTTTGTTATAAAAACATTCTCTACTCCACACTGAATGGAAACTCCTTTGCGATGGACGTGGCGTGCGGAGAGATGGAGAAGCCAGAGGAGGCGCCACTGAGCTACAGTGAGAACCTCTTTGGAGCCATCAATCTATTGGAGGTTGCGATATTTACGTTCTCCAGAAGTTTCGATGTCCCTGGAAGTACACGTGTTACGTCTGTTTTGCAGAGACACTTCCACAGTGTGCACAGGGTGGTAAGAAGCCTAGGGTTTTATTTTATTTATTCTGTAATCGTTGCGCTTGGTAAATGTGGTCCACATGGTCGCCGTAATCACACAGTATATCAATCTGACCACACATTATAAACATACATCATTTATTAGATCTGTACATATAAATAAGCAGGCTGGCAGCCCATTATCCAGTGCTTAGTGTGAAGGACACTGGGGAGTCTGCGGGCGCCTGGTGACGCGTACAGCCCCCCCACCCTCCTCGCCCTGCAGTCCCACCGTCCTCAGACCCCCCGAGTGATGTAACCTGTTTGGAATGTGACTTTGACTCAAGGCTGAAACTATAAATTTAGAAATCAATAAGACGCTCTATCAATATTCATTTTACTTTTTCAATACAAAACAGAAAGGTGAAAGAGCAGTAAATAAGCAGGAGAGCAGAAATAAATTGGGTGTTCTTGTCACAATTAATAAATGTTTATCCAATAACATACACTGACTCCTCTGTAGCCGGTTATCATCCCGCGGACTCATCTCTGCGCAGTAATTGGGTTTGTAAATATTTATAAAAGTCAGAAATGCGGTCTTGGGTTTTGGGCTTGGGCCGATATGCGTCTTATTTAACCCCCTCGGGTGTAAACGCGCAGGCCGTACACAAACGCTGCAATTCACAATTACCTGATTATTTGGTACAGCAAGGGACGTTTCAGCAGGTTAATGTCAAGATAATCCAGAACAAGTGGTTCCGGCTGATATTAATGGACATAAACGAGCTAATGCTGACATTATCCATTCTGTAGTTGCATAGGTGACATAATAATTGAAATCTTGCAAAACAATGTTACCGGAACATTAATGATCATTGTGCGCCAATAGGGTTCTCTACAGTGACCACTATGGCATCAAAAGGTTTTAAGTGCCAGCCACAACGCCTCATCTGCCCATGCTTCTTATGGCGCACGTTTCTCTGTATAACCCAAATTAGAAAGTTTTCCAGTGTTGCCAATACAACAACAATTACATAATAACAACAATTACATAATAACAAGTTCTCGTCGCTTAATGTAGATTTAATTCCTTGCACACATGAAATGAACGCCAGGAAATGACAGCGCAGCGCATCCAGGCGACACAGGGACTCCGTCAGTAAGTGTTGCAGGGACACTCACTCTGGTGAGAACACTCTGATTAACCTCTGCCCCGGCTGATGAACATTAGCTGATTGCTTTTCCTTTGTATTAATAGACAGATTTTATAGGCTGCTCCGAGAGCTAAACATGAGGCCGGCTCAGACAAGACGTCCTATAGCGCAATGTGACGGTTTTACGGGACTTGTACCAACGCTTCTAGAATCCACACTGATCAAATAAAAGCATATGTGTCGCCCTGACACCGCTTTGCTGGGAACACACGCTAATGAGCCACTTCTTATACGACAAGTCTAACAGCAGCGCTTTTCCGAGATCCCCCCAGACTTGCGCAGTAACTATTGCACATGGGCTCTTCAGCCATAGAAACAAATAAAATTAAATGGAGGTAAAAATGACACCTTCCCTCCGCAGACCCCTCCTGAGCACCACATTTATATGCAGTTTGTGAAACACCAAAGCAATAATGCAAATATCTAAGACTGTATCTCATAGGTCGCGCCGAATACCCCGAGACTGAACAATACAATGCTGTTTAGTACCAAGTAGCGTTCCAACCCGGAACTCGTGCAACAATGTATATTACCGGGCCAGAAGGAAATATAGACAGCAAAATAAAAACAAACTAAACATATATATATATATATATATATATATATATATTGTTGCCCAACGCAAAGCACAAGACAGCGCTGAGCAGGGAAGGGTTACAGATCTCCCATATTCTGCAGAAATAAAAGCATTGCATTCCTCCTGCAGGCAAAAGGGCAGAGAACGTTACCTGGGCGTTTCTGCTGTGTATAAATAATTTGGGCTGTGACCTTGTACCCGTCACTACACATAACACCCTTATCATTTTCAGCTAGGGACACTTTGTTTCATTTATACTGGAAACTGCGCTGTAAACACAACGCGCAAAGGACAAACGCCAGTGATTCATTCAGACGCTTCCAGCTCAGTGTTTTAAACACAACGCCAGAATTAGAGACCTTAAACCTCTATTACACAGCTGTGACAGCCAGAATTTAGCATCAAGGTAAGGGGAGTATTAAATCCGCTCCTACACCGAGGCTACAGCGTCTTAATAGGACATTGTTATTTGTGGCTAAATGGAGAGTTTTGCGTGGAAAAGTAGGAACGGTGTCATTATCTCACAGGATAGCATACAGGTGTCAGGAAATTCCCCAACTCCATCATTTCACTTGGATAACTGTATTTAAAGTCCTGAAAAGGATTATTTTGTGGTATCTGATCAGACAAAGCAGCTTTTTCCTCCAGAATCAGCTGTAATTCAGTTTCAATGCAGACTACAAATACAGAAACTCAATGAAGTCCGAACCACCAGACAGCATGGATTCCGTATACTGATCTCCGCAACAAGGCAAAGCCTGGCAAACACACTCATAAGTATCTCTATAACTGGTATCAAATCAAATTACTATTTGGTGTGACCACCTTTGCTGTCAAAACAGCACAAATTCTTCTAGGTACACTTGCACACAGTTTTTGAAGGAACTCGGCAGGGAGGTTGTTCCAAACATCTTGGAGAACTAACCACAGATATTCTGTGGATGTAGGTACAATAATGAGTGTCTGCAGGCAACAGTGACGCGTGGTGGAGGTACCTTGCAAGTTTGGGGCTGCATTTCAGCAAATGAAGTTGGGGATTTGGTCAGTATTAATGGTGTCCTCAATGAAGAGAAATACAGGCAGGTACTTATCCATCATGCAGTACCGTCAGGGAGGCGTCCAAGTTATCCTGCAGCAGAACAATTACACCAAAAACATACAGCCAATGTTATTAAGAACTATATTCAGCATAAAGAAGAACAAGGAGTCCTGATCTCATCATCAAGTCTGTCTGGGAATGCATGAAGAGACAGAAGGATCTAAGCAAGCCACAGCAACAGAATATCTGTGGTTAGTTCTCCAAGATGTTTGGAACAACCTGCCTGCCCAGTTCCTTTAAAAACTGCGTGCAAGTGTACCTAGAAGAATTAATGCTGTTTTGAAGGCAAAGGGCGGTCACACGAAATATTGATTTCATTCAGATTTCTCTCCTGTTCATTCACGATGCATTTTGTTAATTGATAAAAATAAACTATTAACACTTCTATTTTTGAAAACATTCTTTACTTTGCAGCACTTTTCTCCACACCTGCCTAAAACTATTGCACAGTACTGTATATAGGGCCTAATTCCAACCTGATCGCTCGCTATTTTTTTGCAGCGCTGCGATCAGATAGTCGCCGCCTATAGGGGAGTGTATTTTCGCTTTGCAAGTGTGAGAATGCATGTGCAGCCAAGCGGGACGGAAACGTTTTTTGCAGTTTCTCAGTAGTTCTGGACTTACTCAGCCGCTGCGATCACATCAGCCTGTCCGGGCTCGGAATTGACGTCAGACACCCGCCCTGCAAACGCTTGGACACACATGCGTTTTTCCAACCACTCCCAGAAAACGGTCAGTTGCCACCCACAAACGCCATCTTCCTGTCAATCTCCTTGCAATCGGCTGTGCGAATGGATTCTTCGTAAAACCCATCGCACAGCAACAATCCACTTTGTACCCGTACGACGTGCGTGCACATTGCAGTGCATACGCATGCGCAGTTCTGACCTGATCGCAGCGAAAACCCTAGCGTGTGATCAGGTCTGAATGACCCCCACATATACTGTATATAGCTCACTTCTGATGGTAAATTCCTGGCATATGCAATGATCACAGATCGCTCGCTGAGGTTTGGTCCCAGTGTAATAAGAGATACCGAAGCTGTAACATTTCTGCAATTAACGCTCTCTCCGTCTCGTTTTTCAATCCCATTTAATGGAAGTTACACTTAAAAGCATCTTGCTCTGTTCCCAAAGGGTCGGCTGCAGATTATCCACCCCTGTGTCCTGGTTTGGGAGCACATTTAATAAGGAGAAGATGAAGGAGCAGGGGTGTGGAAGGGGTAGATAGTGCAGAGATGAAACACAAAACTGGGCCAGACACTTCTGCTTTCTAATTAAGTCATATATTTAATTATCATAAGTATCACAGTAGCATGGCAGTGAATTAGGAGTCAGGAGGGACGTGGCTTGGAAGCAGCCTCTGGGGTGGCAAGATGGAGGGAAGGCCTGACGCTCTGCGCCGCTCACTACAGTAACACCACGAAACGTGCAAAATAAAACCAACACTGAAACCTGGTCAGTCAACAAAGGGAGTAAATGTGTTACCAGCCCACGCCGACCCCCAACCAGTGACTACAACACCTCGCCCGTCCAGGTCAATTTAAAGTGAATAATGAAAAAAAAACACACAACTTTAAAGTCCCTCTATCTCCCCAACCCTGGAACCTAGATGGGGGAATCCTCAGTTGAAAAGGGGGAGTCCCCTCTTTAAAAGGGATCAAATGATGGGTCCCCTTAGTACTAATTGTGTTATCACTGAACAATGTTACACTGCGCTACGGAAAACGTACATTTTCCTTATACTGGGGGGGACACTGCATGCCCTATCACCCCCACAATGACCACAGCATCCAAGTGACCAGCCATGTATGATAGAGGGGAGACCGCATTATGGGACGCACTAGATCGCCAGAGAATATCACCCTGCAGCATGAGTGGAAGGTAGGTGCCCATCATGCCACACTTACACCTATAAATGTGGGGTCACCCATGTATGACAGAGGGGAGACCGTTTTATGTAACCCACAGGTCTGTTAGATAGAACAACCTACAGATGTGTCCACTTACACCGAGCCTACCTGCACATTATACAGCTCTCCTAGTCATGCCACACCGTGACTTCGTAGAGCCGAGCGTCATTACGTGCAAATTGTTTATTCACAAAATGGTACGAATAGGACGCACAAGCAGCTTTTTGATATGCGTAATGCCTATATCCTGTGTGCGTCTGCGGATGTATCTGCATATGGGATGCTACGCTACATTTCATATGCAGATACTGTACAGCAGCCGTCACACACAGTATATAGGCATGCCGCATATCCTATTACTGACACTGTAACGTAGCATTCCGTATACAGATACTGTACAGCTGCAGTCACACACAGAATATAGGCATGCCACATATCCTATTACTGACAGTGTAATGCAGCATTCTGTATGCAGATACAGCAGCCGTCACACACAGAATATAGGCATGCTGCATATCCTATTACTGACAGTGTAACATAGCATTCTGTATGCAGATACAGCCGCAGTCACACACAGAATATAGGCATGCTGCAGATCATATTACTGACACTGTAACGTAGCATTCCATATGCAGATACAGCAGCAGTCACACACAGAATATAGGCTTGCTGTATATCCTATTACTGATTCTGTAACGTAGCATTCTGTATGCAGATACAGCCGTCGTCATACACAGAATATAGGCATGCTGCAGATCCTATTACTGACATGTAACATAGTATTCCGTATGCAGATACAGCCACAGTCACACACAGAATATAGGCATGCCGCATATCCTATTACTGATTCTGTAACGTAGCATTCTGTATGCAGATACAGCCGTCGTCATACACAGAATATAGGCATGCTGCAGATCCTATTACTGACATGTAACATAGTATTACGTATGCAGATACAGCCGCAGTCACACACAGAATATAGGCATGCCGCATATCCTATTACTGACACTGTAACGTAGCATTCTGTATGCAGATACAGCCGCAGTCACACACAGAATATAGGCATGCCGCATATCCTATTACTGACAGTGTAACATAGCATTCCGTATGCAGATACAGCCACAGTCACACACAGAATATAGGCATGCCGCACATCCTATTACTGACACTGTAACATAGCATTCCATATGCAGATACAGCAGCAGTCACACACAGAATATAGGCATGCTGCATATCCTATTACTGACACTGTAACATAGCATTCTGTATGCAGATACAGCCGCAGTCACACACAGAATATAGGTATGCTGCAGATCCTATTACTGACACTGTAACGTAGCATTCCATATGCAGATACAGCTGCAGTCACACACAGAATATAGGCATGCTGCATATCCTATTACTGACACTGTAACGTAGCATTCCGTATGCAGATACAGCCGCAGTCACACACAGAATATAGGCATGCCACATATCATATTACTGACACTGTAACGTAGCATTCCGTATGCAGATACAGCCGCAGTCACACACAGAATATAGGCATGCTGCATATCCTATTACTGACACTGTAACGTAGCATTCCATATGCAGATACAGCCGCAGTCACACACAGAACATAGGCATGCTGCATATCCTATTACTGACACTGTAACGTAGCATTCCATATGCAGATACAGCCACAGTCACACACAGAATATAGGCATGCCACATATCATATTACTGACACTGTAACGTAGCATTCCGTATGCAGATACAGCTGCAGTCATACACAGAATATAGGCATGCCACATATCATATTACTGACAGTGTAACGTAGCATTACATATGCAGATACAGCCGCAGTCACACACAGAATATAGGCATGCTGCAGATCCTATTACTGACATGTAACATAGTATTCCATATGCAGATACAGCCGCAGTCACACACAGAATATAGGCATGCTGCAGATCCTATTACTGACACTGTAACATAGCATTCTGTATGCAGATACAGCCGCAGTCACACACAGAATATAGGCATGCCACATATCATATTACTGACACTGTAACGTAGCATTCCGTATGCAGATACAGCTGCAGTCACACACAGAATATAGGCATGCTGCAGATCCTATTACTGACATGTAACATAGTATTCCGTATGCAGATATAGCTGCAGTCACACACAGAATATAGGCATGCCGCACATCCTATTACTGACACTGTAACATAGCATTCCATATGCAGATACAGCAGCAGTCACACACAGAATATAGGCATGCCACATATCATATTACTGACACTGTAACGTAGCATTCCATATGCAGATACAGCCGCAGTCATACACAGAATATAGGCATGCTGCAGATCCTATTACTGACACTGTAACGTAGCATTCCATATGCAGATACAGCCACAGTCATACACAGAATATAGGCATGCCGCGTATCATTTTAATCAACAGAATCAGCGTGTGCGTCCTATTCACATAGCTATCCAAATGAGATGCATTTAAAAAAAAAAAAAGATGATGCCCGGCACAAACAAAGCTGCACGGGACCGGTCAGCTCACTCATGCCAGGCACCTCCAGCTGTGTGGTGTATTGAGGCAAGATGTATGAGGACACTTCTGTATACAGTGTCACAGAGGTAAGTTGTCTGCAGTTTGCAGCTGGAAACCCCTGATTTTGCTCGCACCTTTTCCTGAAGTAATATTAGTATATGAAGAAGTTGACAGAAGTTCAGGGCTAACTGAACCAGACCCGGAGACAGCTTTTAGTAAGAATATGCCAGCACTCAGCAGCGTTCAGCGAGCAACTTCTGATTACTTCCATGCCAGATTAGGATGCATAAGTCAGCATTCTGATGGACAAAATCTCGACGCTCACAATACCGGCAACAGGATCCCAATGGGTCTAAGTACTGACAACGGTAAGTATGGGGGTCTAGCAGTAACCTGCGGGGAGGGGAGTGTGTGTATATATATCTATATCTCTCTCTATATATATATATATATATATATACACACACACATACACACACATATATACACACACACACACACAAACAATAAAGCACACCGCAGTCTACATAAAGCATACGTTGCCCCATTCTTACCTGCCGCAGTGGGTCCTGGGAGCGGAGCCGCTTTTCTCCTCCTTTTGATGTCCCCCATAAACAAGGATCCTAAATGGACACTCGTTTGTCTGAAAATAATTAACAAACAAACAAAATTGTTAACAAAGAAGAGGAGGAAAGAAATGTCAGCGAAGTATATGTTTTATATAATCTGGGTTTAAATCAGCCGCATCGCGGGAAGATGGGCCGCATAATACAGCCACCAATCTTCTTTATATCGAAACATAATTATGTTTGTTGACAAGCGCTGAGCATATAAACCCACCGCCATAAATTGTTACTGGAATGAATAATATAAAAGGAATGCTTTTTAATTTTAAGATCTGGCAATCTTCCTACCTCGATGTAAGAATCAGACAGTGAGGCCTGTGACAGGTAAATGGGCGAGATTAACGGTCGCCGGAGACCACAGCACTGTTCCTAACTTATCAATCGGCTACTAATGCCTTACTGTCAGATGGGCGTTTATTACAGCAACGCCAGTAGCCATTTCTTTTAAAGGTAATATGCAAAAGAAAATTATTTTCTATGGTAAGCAATATAAAACACAATTATGGCTAATTGCTATAAGCCCCTTATATTCCATCACCTTTTTTCAATTTAGGATGCAATAAGATTGCTGGGCTTGTGCTGTCCCACAGACGGCAAAGTCACGCCGTTTCTGACGTAGACATAAAGATAAATAGCGCAACGTTCACATTTTCTGTTTGCAGCGATAGCGGATTAGCAAGGCGTTAACAATCCGTCTCAGAGTTGCTGTGAGAATAGACCATGTCCGTGGGAATATAACATACTGTAGGCTGCAGACGAGAGCTCAGACCGGTGTGCCGGATGGTTCTCTTGCTATACTGGAGCCAGGGCTTCTCCGGCACGGCATTTAGATGGCAGGGGTGTCATGGCGGGGTCCCATAGGCAAACGCAGGAAGGGGGGGGTTCTGGTTGCACCGAAATAGTCCTCCTCTTGGAAAGTGGCTCAAATTATGATAATAGCAACGGTATATAATATAATTACTAGAACTGCCGCCGCATCATGCGGTGTAAGGGACAGAGCGGAGCTGATGCATATGCCCAGAGGTAGCACCACCAAGTCTGCTGTGCGTGTGGATCTGAGTCCTCAGTCAGTGCACATTATAAATGTTCTTTTTGTGTATTAGAAACAACTGACTTTGGTGGAATTAGCTCTGAATAATTTCCATTTAAGATTGGTGGGGTGGGGGGTATCGGTGGTAAAATATTGTGGCAATGAGAGTAAAATATAATTTGGGGACAATAAACGATACAATATGCGGGCGCTGGTTATGGGTATAACGTGCGAGCTTACTTGACACGTTAAATTGTGAAATGAAGAAATCATTTTCTCACATTAGGCTATGCCCGAAAAGGTAGAAATCCGTAACCTGATTGTCACTGGGAGTCTGCCATCTGACTGGTTCCTACATACCACAGATACATGAGGTAATACTGTTGGCTTTATCATTCAATTAAGAAGAAGATACACAATTGACCTAATTAAAGAAGAAGAAAAGGTTTGGCAATAAAAGCAGAACTTTCCCCAGATACTGGCTGGCCATATTATACATTCTGTGAGCTAAGCGTCTGATCTCTTTCTTAATGATGTTCCGTTAGTCTGGAAATGGCTGGCACAGGCAGGGTTCCTATCACTCGCCCTTCACCCCGGGTCTCACAGAGAAATGGTAATTGTTTAAAGGACACCAAATTATTTTAATAGCCATTTTATTTCTTATTTAATTCTGCGCACACAGACTTCCACAGTGTCACTGCCACACGGCGGCCTGTGGGGTCATCCGGCCCGCTGCGTGGTCCCGTTATGGCACTGGCAGGAATACACGTTACCTAGACCTGGCAACCTCTACTGCCCTGTAGCTGGGGCACATCATAACCAGCTGAAACCCCTGCCATGTGCACTTCCTCTTGGGCGGCAGCAGGGTCCTGAAGACTGCACCATTACAGAGATAAGTGCATAATCGCCTGCCGAGGGGGGTACGGTGACTTCCCATTGGTTTGCGCTTACAATCTTCCCCTGATCCTGCGCCTGGCGATCCCCGCCAATGTCACTGTGATTGGTTGCTGGACTAATTAGGAAGGTACCTAGCGGTGCTAGAGGCTGAGAGATGCGTTTTTGCCTGAACAGCACTGAGGCTCATTTCATCAGCGCAGAGTAATGACGGCTGATGTTACTCCCAATCAGACACCAGACTAATATAGCCATTACCTGATTGGTTACTATAGGATATAACATGCATTATGTTAATGAGGCCTTTTAGCGTGGACGCTTGCTTCTCTCTAGCTTTGGTTTTTACGTCCGCCTGTCACGGCATGCATCATCATTCACCACGCCACGCAAACACGCGAGAAGGATAAAACAATAGAAATTAATAAAGTCAGCCAATTGAACTCCAGGACCTGCATTACAAGAGCCGCAGCTCGCCGCGCCTGAGTAATTCTACCAGGAATTGATTATCTGCTAGGCTGCATTGAGATATCTAGATTATCGATCAGTCAGATTATAGCACTCAGGCCCGTCTGAGGCACAGAACTCCTGCGGCCGCTTGTAATAACATTAAGTAAGGACCACTCTGTTACTGGAGTCACCCCTCATGTAAAACAAAGCAGTTACTTTTTAATTTAAAATCAATGTATGTCTGAAAGGCATTCTTGTTCCTTTACCATAAACGAATCATTTGTCTTTCATCCAACGCCAAGGATTTGGCCCCCCCGCCCCCCTTTATTTTACACACACTGAAAATATAGACTGTACATGACACTGCAGAGAGTCAGGTCACACAGACGTCCGGCTGTATACAATGGAGGGGGGCGGTATATATACATATTTTTTTAAATATATTATTTTATCATCCGTTCAGGATGGGCCCAGCTCCCACTTTCGCATTGTACACAAGTTGCGGGTAACTTCCACCATCACCTAAACCGCTGCTGATAATATACGTATAGCGGCACCACTACTGCTGCACGTGTGGCCATGTCCGACCCACAGGCCCCTTGTGGTCTGATCCACGCCTGTGATGTAACGAGGACAGGACTGGGTGCTTTACCAGTGATCGTCTACACCGAGGCGGCCCACGGGACTGATGGAGCCCCCCAAGCTATTTTTGGGGGACCTTCCTTTTTCACTTATTATTATCGTGCGCCCAGGATACTGTTACCGATATGTAAATAGGACAGCGCGGCTCTATAAAGACTGTGCAGGGTTCCATGGGTTTCCAGTTACAGAGATGAGGCCTCCGTTTATTCTGCAGCACAGCCGCGTCTGGGAGCAGAGAGGCGGAGGGCAACACCCTGAGTGATGGGTAACGGGATGGCACGCCGACGCACACCTTGCCTGGAAACTTGGCGTAAGACTGGACGGCGACAGGGACGAGAGTAAACAGTGTCACATGAAATCATCTTTTCCTAAGAGAAAGACAACAGGAATCTGACGCCCCACTTTATGCATTTGGAAAGAGAAGACTTTGAGAGGATTAAGCTTAGTTAAAGCTGCCCTCTGGACAAGACGTGTTTCCCGGCAGAGCCAGACAAGCTCAGGAAGGAAACAGATGTGACTATGGTCCCTGGCGTTTGGCAACAACGCTCATTGTCAATAAGAGAGATATAAGCAGGGACAGGGCATCAGCTGCACAGCAGCGGAGCAGGGTGCATGTGTCAGGAAGCAGCAGCAGGCTGGCAGCGATACTGGAGACAGGGTGATGTCATTGCAACGTGTACATTCAGGTGGAATCAGCCAGGGCAGGTATACTATTCCTCTATAGGCGGTGGTGGGCTGACCGCAGAGCGCCCTGGCCGGGATCTGCTATGGCGATACAGTAACAATGCAGCATACATCGGAGGTGTAAAGGGAAAGTATCACTATAGCATCGCTGCGCTCAGGATTCACATTCACATTCACTCTGCTGCGGCTACAGTGCTAGGATTGGGGGTTAATTAGAGTACGCAGTGACTACACTGGAAGTGTCCGTTCCCAAGGCCATCGGAGTACGCCTTATGCCCCCGGGCTGACTACTGAACTGGCTACAGGAGGCACATCGATGCTGCGGAAAATCTTTTCACTCTGAGGACCCGTCATTTATTTTTGTTTTCTAGGTCATAGTGTCTGTAATGCTGCAGCGCCATCTAGGATGCTATTGTAGTAAAGTGCAGAAGTCATGGGTCAGGCATCAAAGCATTTCCCAGTTATGACGCAGTAGAGTCTCTGTATAATATCTACATGCGCCCGTCAGTATATAACTGCTCTCTGGAGATTATACACAGTGCATCAAAACAAATTCAGTTTTGTGACTATTATAAGCGGTCCTAAATAATTTTATATCTGCATCCCAAATGCCACGTTACAATGTTTTCCATGAGAACACTGCAGCACAGCATTTGGTATGCAAATACAGCCGCAGTCGCACACAGAATATAGACATGCTGCATATCATTTCAATCAGCAGGAGCTGCTTGTGCATCCTATTACATTACTTTACGTCTGAGACACATTTTCACGGGGAAAAAAAAAAAAAAGAGGCTTGTCGCTACAGAGTCACACGGCACTCGCGTCATGTGCAACGCGACTTGTAGCAGATGGAGTAAATATTAGAGATGAGCGGGTTCGGTTTCTTTGAATCCGAACCCGCACGAACTTCACTTTTTTTTTCACGGGTCCGAGCGACTCGGATCTTCCCGCCTTGCTCGGTTAACCCGAGCGCGCCCGAACGTCATCATGACGCTGTCGGATTCTCGCGAGACTCGGATTCTATATAAGGAGCCGCGCGTCGCCGCCATTTTCACACGTGCATTGAGATTGATAGGGAGAGGACGTGGCTGGCGTCCTCTCCATTAGAATAGATTAGAAGAGAGAGAGAGAGAGATTGTGCAGACAGAGTTTACCACAGTGACCAGTGCAGTTGTTGTTAAGTTAACTTTTATTTAATATATCCGTTCTCTGCTATATCCGTTCTCTGCCTGAAAAAAACGATACACAGCAGTCACACAGTGTGACTCAGTCTGTGTGCACTCAGCTCAGCCCAGTGTGCTGCACATCAATGTATAAAAGCTTATAATAATTGTGGGGGAGACTGGGGAGCACTGCAGGTTGTTATAGCAGGAGCCAGGAGTACATAATATTATATTAATTTAAAATTAAACAGTGCACACTTTTGCTGCAGGAGTGCCACTGCCAGTGTGACTAGTGGTGACCAGTGCCTGACCACCAGTATAGTAGTATATTGTTGTATACTATCTCTTTATCAACCAGTCTATATTAGCAGCAGACACAGTACAGTGCGGTAGTTCACGGCTGTGGCTACCTCTGTGTCGGCAGTCGGCACTCGGCAGGCAGTCCGTCCATCCATAATTGTATAATTATATACCACCTAACCGTGGTATTTTTTTTTCTTTCTTTATACCGTCGTCATAGTCATACTAGTTGTTACGAGTATACTACTATCTCTTTATCAACCAGTGTACAGTGCGGTAGTTCACGGCTGTGGCTACCTCTGTGTCGGCAGTCGGCAGGCAGTCCGTCCATCCATAATTGTATTATTATAATATATACCACCTAACCGTGGTTTTTTTTTCATTCTTTATACCGTCATAGTGTCATACTAGTTGTTACGAGTATACTACTATCTCTTTATCAACCAGTGTACAGTGCGGTAGTTCACGGCTGTGGCTACCTCTGTGTCGGCAGTCGGCAGGCAGTCCGTCCATCCATAATTGTATTATAATATATACCACCTAACCGTGGTTTTTTTTTCATTCTTTATACCGTCATAGTGTCATACTAGTTGTTACGAGTATACTACTATCTCTTTATCAACCAGTGTACAGTGCGGTAGTTCACGGCTGTGGCTACCTCTGTGTCGGCAGTCGGCAGGCAGTCCGTCCATCCATAATTGTATTATAATATATACCACCTAACCGTGGTTTTTTTTTCATTCTTTATACCGTCATAGTCAGTCATACTAGTTGTTACGAGTATACTACTATCTCTTTATCAACCAGTGTACAGTGCGGTAGTTCACGGCTGTGGCTACCTCTGTGTCGGCACTCGGCAGGCAGTCCGTCCATCCATAATTGTATTATAATATATACCACCTAACCGTGGTTTTTTTTTCATTCTTTATACCGTCATAGTCAGTCATACTAGTTGTTACGAGTATACTACTATCTCTTTATCAACCAGTGTACAGTGCGGTAGTTCACGGCTGTGGCTACCTCTGTGTCGGAACTCGGCAGGCAGTCCGTCCATCCATAATTGTATTACAATATATACCACCTAACCGTGGTTTTTTTTTCATTCTTTATACCGTCATAGTCAGTCATACTAGTTGTTACGAGTATACTACTATCTCTTTATCAACCAGTGTACAGTGCGGTAGTTCACGGCTGTGGCTACCTCTGTGTCGGAACTCGGCAGGCAGTCCGTCCATCCATAATTGTATTATTATAATATATACCACCTAACCGTGGTTTTTTTTTCATTCTTTATACCGTCATAGTGTCATACTAGTTGTTACGAGTATACTACTATCTCTTTATCAACCAGTGTACAGTGCGGTAGTTCACGGCTGTGGCTACCTCTGTGTCGGCAGTCGGCAGGCAGTCCGTCCATCCATAATTGTATTATAATATATACCACCTAACCGTGGTTTTTTTTTCATTCTTTATACCGTCATAGTCAGTCATACTAGTTGTTACGAGTATACTACTATCTCTTTATCAACCAGTGTACAGTGCGGTAGTTCACGGCTGTGGCTACCTCTGTGTCGGAACTCGGCAGGCAGTCCGTCCATCCATAATTGTATTACAATATATACCACCTAACCGTGGTTTTTTTTTCATTCTTTATACCGTCATAGTCAGTCATACTAGTTGTTACGAGTATACTACTATCTCTTTATCAACCAGTGTACAGTGCGGTAGTTCACGGCTGTGGCTACCTCTGTGTCGGCACTCGGCAGGCAGTCCGTCCATCCATAATTGTATTACAATATATACCACCTAACCGTGGTTTTTTTATACCACCTAACCGTGGCAGTCCGTCCATAATTGTATACTAGTATCCAATCCATCCATCTCCATTGTTTACCTGAGGTGCCTTTTAGTTCTGCCTATAAAATATGGAGAACAAAAAAGTTGAGGTTCCAAAATTAGGGAAAGATCAAGATCCACTTCCACCTCGTGCTGAAGCTGCTGCCACTAGTCATGGCCGAGACGATGAAATGCCAGCAACGTCGTCTGCCAAGGCCGATGCCCAATGTCATAGTACAGAGCATGTCAAATCCAAAACACCAAATATCAGAAAAAAAAGGACTCCAAAACCTAAAATAAAATTGTCGGAGGAGAAGCGTAAACTTGCCAATATGCCATTTACCACACGGAGTGGCAAGGAACGGCTGAGGCCCTGGCCTATGTTCATGGCTAGTGGTTCAGCTTCACATGAGGATGGAAGCACTCAGCCTCTCGCTAGAAAACTGAAAAGACTCAAGCTGGCAAAAGCACCGCAAAGAACTGTGCGTTCTTTGAAATCCCAAATCCACAAGGAGAGTCCAATTGTGTCGGTTGCGATGCCTGACCTTCCCAACACTGGACGTGAAGAGCATGCGCCTTCCACTATTTGCATGCCCCCTGCAAGTGCTGGAAGGAGCACCCGCAGTCCAGTTCCTGATAGTCAGATTGAAGATGTCAGTGTTGAAGTACACCAGGATGAGGAGGATATGGGTGTTGCTGGCGCTGGGGAGGAAATTGACCAGAAGGATTCTGATGGTGAGGTGGTTTGTTTAAGTCAGGCACCCGGGGAGACACCTGTTGTCCGTGGGAGGAATATGGCCGTTGACATGCCAGGTGAAAATACCAAAAAAATCAGCTCTTCGGTGTGGAGGTATTTCACCAGAAATGCGGACAACAGGTGTCAAGCCGTGTGTTCCCTTTGTCAAGCTGTAATAAGTAGGGGTAAGGACGTTAACCACCTCGGAACATCCTCCCTTATACGTCACCTGCAGCGCATTCATAATAAGTCAGTGACAAGTTCAAAAACTTTGGGTGACAGCGGAAGCAGTCCACTGACCAGTAAATCCCTTCCTCTTGTAACCAAGCTCACGCAAACCACCCCACCAACTCCCTCAGTGTCAATTTCCTCCTTCCCCAGGAATGCCAATAGTCCTGCAGGCCATGTCACTGGCAAGTCTGACGAGTCCTCTCCTGCCTGGGATTCCTCCGATGCATCCTTGCGTGTAACGCCTACTGCTGCTGGCGCTGCTGTTGTTGCCACTGGGAGTCGATGGTCATCCCAGAGGGGAAGTCGTAAGCCCACTTGTACTACTTCCAGTAAGCAATTGACTGTTCAACAGTCCTTTGCGAGGAAGATGAAATATCACAGCAGTCATCCTACTGCAAAGCGGATAACTGAGTCCTTGACAACTATGTTGGTGTTAGACGTGCGTCCGGTATCCGCCGTTAGTTCACAGGGAACTAGACAATTTATTGAGGCAGTGTGCCCCCGTTACCAAATACCATCTAGGTTCCACTTCTCTAGGCAGGCGATACCGAGAATGTACACGGACGTCAGAAAAAGACTCACCAGTGTCCTAAAAAATGCAGTTGTACCCAATGTCCACTTAACCACGGACATGTGGACAAGTGGAGCAGGGCAGGGTCAGGACTATATGACTGTGACAGCCCACTGGGTAGATGTATGGACTCCCGCCGCAAGAACAGCAGCGGCGGCACCAGTAGCAGCATCTCGCAAACGCCAACTCTTTCCTAGGCAGGCTACGCTTTGTATCACCGCTTTCCAGAATACGCACACAGCTGAAAACCTCTTACGGCAACTGAGGAAGATCATCGCGGAATGGCTTACCCCAATTGGACTCTCCTGTGGATTTGTGGCATCGGACAACGCCAGCAATATTGTGTGTGCATTAAATATGGGCAAATTCCAGCACGTCCCATGTTTTGCACATACCTTGAATTTGGTGGTGCAGAATTTTTTAAAAAACGACAGGGGCGTGCAAGAGATGCTGTCGGTGGCCAGAAAAATTGCGGGACACTTTCGGCGTACAGGCACCACGTACAGAAGACTGGAGCACCACCAAAAACTACTGAACCTGCCCTGCCATCATCTGAAGCAAGAAGTGGTAACGAGGTGGATTCAACCCTCTATATGCTTCAGAGGTTGGAGGAGCAGCAAAAGGCCATTCAAGCCTATACAATTGAGCACGATATAGGAGATGGAATGCACCTGTCTCAAGTGCAGTGGAGAATGATTTCAACGTTGTGCAAGGTTCTGATGCCCTTTGAACTTGCCACACGTGAAGTCAGTTCAGACACTGCCAGCCTGAGTCAGGTCATTCCCCTCATCAGGCTTTTGCAGAAGAAGCTGGAGGCATTGAAGAAGGAGCTAACACGGAGCGATTCCGCTAGGCATGTGGGACTTGTGGATGCAGCCCTTAATTCGCTTAACAAGGATTCACGGGTGGTCAATCTGTTGAAATCAGAGCACTACATTTTGGCCACCGTGCTCGATCCTAGATTTAAAGCCTACCTTGGATCTCTCTTTCCGGCAGACACAGGTCTGCTGGGGTTGAAAGACCTGCTGGTGACAAAATTGTCAAGTCAAGCGGAACGCGACCTGTCAACATCTCCTCCTTCACATTCTCCCGCAACTGGGGGTGCGAGGAAAAGGCTCAGAATTCCGAGCCCACCCGCTGGCGGTGATGCAGGGCAGTCTGGAGCGACTGCTGATGCTGACATCTGGTCCGGACTGAAGGACCTGACAACGATTACGGACATGTCGTCTACTGTCACTGCATATGATTCTCTCAACATTGATAGAATGGTGGAGGATTATATGAGTGACCGCATCCAAGTAGGCACGTCACACAGTCCGTACTTATACTGGCAGGAAAAAGAGGCAATTTGGAGGCCCTTGCACAAACTGGCTTTATTCTACCTAAGTTGCCCTCCCACAAGTGTGTACTCCGAAAGAGTGTTTAGTGCCGCCGCTCACCTTGTCAGCAATCGGCGTACGAGGTTACATCCAGAAAATGTGGAGAAGATGATGTTCATTAAAATGAATTATAATCAATTCCTCCGCGGAGACATTGACCAGCAGCAATTGCCTCCACAAAGTACACAGGGAGCTGAGATGGTGGATTCCAGTGGGGACGAATTGATAATCTGTGAGGAGGGGGATGTACACGGTGATATATCGGAGGGTGAAGATGAGGTGGACATCTTGCCTCTGTAGAGCCAGTTTGTGCAAGGAGAGATTAATTGCTTCTTTTTTGGGGGGGGTCCAAACCAACCCGTCATATCAGTCACAGTCGTGTGGCAGACCCTGTCACTGAAATGATGGGTTGGTTAAAGTGTGCATGTCCTGTTTTGTTTATACAACATAAGGGTGGGTGGGAGGGCCCAAGGATAATTCCATCTTGCACCTCTTTTTTCTTTTCTTTTTCTTTGCATCATGTGCTGATTGGGGAGGGTTTTTTGGAAGGGACATCCTGCGTGACACTGCAGTGCCACTCCTAGATGGGCCCGGTGTTTGTGTCGGCCACTAGGGTCGCTAATCTTACTCACACAGCTACCTCATTGCGCCTCTTTTTTTCTTTGCGTCATGTGCTGTTTGGGGAGGGTTTTTTGGAAGGGACATCCTGCGTGACACTGCAGTGACACTCCTAGATGGGCCCGGTGTTTGTGTCGGCCACTAGGGTCGCTAATCTTACTCACACAGTCAGCTACCTCATTGCGCCTCTTTTTTTCTTTGCGTCATGTGCTGTTTGGGGAGGGTTTTTTGGAAGGGCCATCCTGCGTGACACTGCAGTGCCACTCCTAGATGGGCCCGGTGTTTGTGTCGGCCACTAGGGTCGCTAATCTTACTCACACAGCTACCTCATTGCGCCTCTTTTTTTCTTTGCGTCATGTGCTGTTTGGGGAGGGTTTTTTGGAAGGGCCATCCTGCGTGACACTGCAGTGCCACTCCTAGATGGGCCCGGTGTTTGTGTCGGCCACTAGGGTCGCTAATCTTACTCACACAGCTACCTCATTGCGCCTCTTTTTTTCTTTGCGTCATGTGCTGTTTGGGGAGGGTTTTTTGGAAGGGACATCCTGCGTGACACTGCAGTGCCACTCCTAGATGGGCCCGGTGTTTGTGTCGGCCACTAGGGTCGCTTATCTTACTCACACAGCGACCTCGGTGCAAATTTTAGGACTAAAAATAATATTGTGAGGTGTGAGGTATTCAGAATAGACTGAAAATGAGTGTAAATTATGGTTTTTGAGGTTAATAATACTTTGGGATCAAAATGACCCCCAAATTCTATGATTTAAGCTGTTTTTTAGTGTTTTTGGAAAAAAACACCCGAATCCAAAACACACCCGAATCCGACAAAAATAATTCGGTGAGGTTTTGCCAAAACGCGTTCGAACCCAAAACACGGCCGCGGAACCGAACCCAAAACCAAAACCCGAAAAATTTCAGGCGCTCATCTCTAGTAAATATGTAAGAGGATGCATCTGTAGAAGGCTGTTAGTGGCACTGACACTGAAGGATAGTATAGAGGCTGTTAGTGGCACTGACACTGAAGGATAATATAGAGGCTGTTAGTGGCACTGACACTGAAGGATAATATAGAGGCTGTTTGTGGCACTGACACTGAAGGATAATATAGAGGCTGTTAGTGGCACGGACACTGAAGGATAATATAGAGGCTGTTAGTGGCACGGACACTGAAGGATAATATAGAGGCTGTTAGTGGCACGGACACTGAAGGATAATATAGAGGCTGTTTGTGGCACTGACACTGAAGGATAATATAGAGGCTGTTTGTGGCACTGACACTGAAGGATAATATAGAAGGCTGTTAGTGGCACTGACACTGAAAGATAATATAGAGGCTGTTAGTGGCACTGACACAGAAGGAGCATAGAGAGGCTGTTAATGATACATAAGGAGCATATAGAGGGTGTTAGTGACACAGAAGGAGCATACAGAGGGTGTTAGTGACAGAAGGAGCATAGAGGGTGTCAGTAACACAGAAGGAGCATATAGAGGCTGTTAGTGATACAGGAGGAGCATATAGAGGGTGTTAGTGACACAGAAGGAGCATACAGATGCTGTTAGTGACACAGAAGGAGCATAGAGGGTGTTAGTGACACAGAAGGAGCATATAGAGGCTGTTAGTGACATAGAAGGAGCATATAGAGGCTGTAAGTGACACAGAAGGAGCATATAGAGGCTGTTAGTGATACAGAAGGAGCATAGAGGGTGTTAGTGACACAGAAGGAACATATAGAGGCTGTTAATGGCACAGAAAGAGCATATAGAGGGTGTTAGTGACAGCAGGAGCATATAGAGGGTGTTAGTGACACAGAAGGAGCATACAGAGGGTGTTAGTGACACAGCAGGAGCATACAGAAGGCTGTTAGTGGCTGTAAAGAAAGTGCTGGAGATAGTTAAAAGGTGTCACATGAATGATTTTTGCACTTTTTATTAATAGTGGAAAAGTGAAAGCCAGCACATATTCTCCATCACATTAACATCTTTCCAGCATTTTGGGGTACATAAAATTACCTGTATAGTGAGCTCTCAGTGTTTCTATATGTTTGGAAAAAAAACAAGTTAAAAAACTCCTCTTACATCAATACAACACCTCCACGTACCTGTCCCACATCATTTACACCTCCACGTACATGTCCCACATCATTTACACCTCCACGTACCTGTCCCACATCATTTACACCTCCACATACCTGTCCCACATCATTTACACTTCCACATACCTGTCCCACATCATTTACACTTCCACATACCTGTCCCACATCATTTACACCTCCACATACCTGTCCCACATCATTTACACCTCCACATACCTGTCCCACATCATTTACACCTCCACATACCTGTCCCACATCAGTTACACTTCCACATACCTGTCCCACATCATTACACCTCTACATACCTGTCCCACATCATTTACACCTCCACATACCTGTCCCACATCATTTACACCTCCACCTACCTGTCCCACATCATTTACACCTCTACATACCTGTCCCACATCATTTACACCTCCACGTACCTGTCCCACATCATTTACACCTCCACGTACCTGTCCCACATCATTACACCTCCACATACCTGTCCCACATCATTTACACCTCCACATACCTGTCCCACATCATTTACACCTCCACATACCTGTCCCACATCATTTACACCTCCACATACCTGTCCCACATCAGTTACACTTCCACATACCTGTCCCACATCATTACACCTCTACATACCAGTCCCACATCATTTACACCTCCACATACCTGTCCCACATCATTTACACCTCCACATACCTGTCCCACATCATTACACCTCCACGTACCTGTCCCACATCAGTAACACATCCTCATACCTGTCCCACATCATTTACACCTCCACATACCTGTCCCACATCATTACACCTCCACATACCAGTTCCACATCATTTACACCTCACCATACCAGTCCCACATCACTTACATCTCCACGTACCTGTCCCACATCATTTACACCTCCACGTACCTGTCCCACATCATTACACCTCACCATACCTGTCCCACATGTTACACCTCCTCATACCTGTCCCACATCATTACACCTCCTCATACCTGTCCCACATCATTACACCTCCTCATACCTGTCCCACATCATTACACCTCTACATACCTGTCCCACATCATTACACCTCTACATACCTGTCCCACATCATTACACCTCACCATACCTGTCCCCCATCATTACACCTCTACATACCTGTCCCACATCATTACACCTCACCATACCTGTCCCCCATCATTACACCTCACCTTACCTGTCCCACATCATTACACCTCTACATACCTGTCCCCCATCATTACACCTCACCATACCTGTCCCCCATCATTACACCTCCATGTACCTGTCCCCCATCATTACACCTCTACATACCTGTCCCCCATCATTACACCTCTACATACCTGTCCCACATCATTACACCTGCCCATACCTGTCCCACATCATTACACCTGTACATACCTGTCCCACATCATTACACCTGCCCATACCTGTCCCACATCATTACACCTGCCCATACCTGTCCCACATCATTACACCTGCCCATACCTGTCCCACATCATTACACCTGCCCATACCTGTCCCACATCATTACACCTGTACATACCTGTCCCACATCATTACACCTCACCATACCTGTCCCCCATCATTACACCTCTACATACCTGTCCTACATCATTACACCTCACCATACCTGTCCCACATCATTACACCTGCCCATACCTGTCCCACATCATTACACCTGTACATACCTGTCCCCCATCATTACACCTGCCCATACCTGTCCCACATCATTACACCTGCCCATACCTGTCCCACATCATTTAACCCATTATTGAGAGTTTTAGAGAAATTCACCTGAAAACGGACATGTCTACTGTATGTTTGTCACATTTTGCTCTTTAAACCCCTCCAAGTGCAGGCTTGTTCATTAGGAGAGGAGACCGCAGGTTCTGCGCTGTGTACCGATATTTTTCACTTCAAATAAAGATGTTCCCCACCATTACACCTGCTTGGGGGAGGGGAGGGGTGCGCACACGAAACTGGCAGTGCGAGTTCACCGTAAGAACCGCTCGCAGGACCCATCTCGCACCTCACTGGGAGAAGTTTTACTAAAGCTTACATAACAGGAAATATGGAGCTGTCGTCCATAGCAATCAGAATCTAGCAATCATTTATGTAGTCTGTTGTAGAAAACGATAGCAAGACTCTGGTTGCTATTGGTAACCCCTCCACTATTCCTGTGTGGAAGGTAGTGGGGGCTATTCAATTATCCCTGACAGCCATCAGCCCGAGGCAGGAGAAAATAAACGTACGATAACGGATCAGTTCTTCTAGCCACAAAACAGGTATTTTCCACGTAAAAAAAATGGGGGTGGGGGGGGGGGGGTAGAGATATTGAATCGCCAAACTTGTTGCGTTGATAACATCATGTCACGGAAACAGGTTTGGGGCACGGCCTTTGATATCGGCAGGACAGACATTCAAGATGAGCAGCGATCCGGCCGACCAATCGCATCCACCACAGGCAGAGCACCAAACCCGTTTCCGCGACATAACGCTATCACTGTACACCGTGACAAGTTGGCGATGACTGTCAGCTGCTGATGCGCCCTTTACACGCAGACACCTGATCACACTACATACCTCAATGTGTGACCATGTTCCCGCCAGTCCAGCCATCTTACACCTGATGCTGGGACAGTGTGGCTGATATGAGGCGCTGTGTAATGGCCGTGAGGGGAAGCAGCGGTCTACCTGCCCCGGCCTGGCGGGGAATTAGAGTGACTGATAACATTACACAAGTGAGGGGAAGAAGCGGTCTACCTGCCCCGGCCTGGCGGGGAATTAGAGTGACAGAGAACATTACACACGTGAGGGGAAGCAGCGGTCTACCTGCTCCGGCCTGGCGGGGAATTAGAGTGACAGAGAACATTACACACGTGAGGGGAAGAAGCGGTCTACCTGCTCCGGCCTGGCGGGGAATTAGAGTGACAGAGAACATTACACACGTGAGGGGAAGAAGCGGTCTACCTGCTCCGGCCTGGCGGGGAATTAGAGTGACAGAGAACATTACACACGTGAGGGGAAGAAGCGGTCTACCTGCTCCGGCCTGGCGGGGAATTAGAGTGACAGAGAACATTACACACGTGAGGGGAAGCAGCGGTCTACCTGCTCCGGCCTGGCGGGGAATTAGAGTGACAGAGAACATTACACACGTGAGGGGAAGAAGCGGTCTACCTGCTCCGGCCTGGCGGGGAATTAGAGTGACAGAGAACATTACACACGTGAGGGGAAGCAGCGTCTACCTGCTCCGGCCTGGCGGGGAATTAGAGTGACAGAGAACATTACACACGTGAGAGGAAGCAGCGGTCTACCTGCTCCGGCCTGGCGGGGAATTAGAGTGACGGATAACATTACACACGAGAGAGGAAGCAGCGTCTACCTGCTCCGGCCTGGCGGGGAATTAGAGTGACAGAGAACATTACACACGTGCGGGGAAGCAGCGGTCTACATGCTCCGGCCTGGCGGGGAATTAGAGTGACAGAGAACATTACACACGTGAGGGGAAGCAGCGTCTACCTGCTCCGGCCTGGCGGGGAATTAGAGTGACTGATAACGGTACACACGTGAGAGGAAGCAGCGGTCTACCTGCTCCGGCCTGGCGGGGAATTAGAGTGACGGATAACGGTACACACGTGAGAGGAAGCAGCGGTCTACCTGCTCCGGCCTGGCGGGGAATTAGAGTGACGGATAACGGTACACACGTAAGAGGATGCAGCGGTCTACCTGCTCCGGCCTGGCGGGGAATTAGAGTGACTGATAACGGTACACACGTAAGAGGATGCAGCGGTCTACCTGCTCCGGCCTGGCGGGGAATTAGAGTGACTGATAACGGTACACACGTGAGAGGAAGCAGCGGTCTACCTGCTCCGGCCTGGCGGGGAATTAGAGTGACGGATAACGGTACACACGTGAGAGGTCTTGCTACCTAACTTACTGAACTGCCCTTATATAAGATATTTGTCACTTACAATTACCTTTCCCAATGACATATGCCAGCCATTGCAATGGTATGAAGTTTGGGGGCAGATATACGAGTGTAGGAGAACATCCCTTCCCGTCTGTCTATAGCATTACACATCTTATTCCTGCCTCTCCCGTTGAGCATCCCGCTCTCTCCAGAGACTCGCACACGGTAATGTGCACCACAACACCCAAACTCCTGGCATTGCGGCTTACTGTCCTTACAAAGGATAATGCACTGTTTTCTTCTCCCCTCTAATTAGTTATTTAAACATATGTTCAGCATTTAACTCTAAATGTTTGCTTTTTCCCTGAGCTCGGAGACAGCTGTCCAAGATTTCAATGCCAGAAACATTAAAATATCAACATCTGTTGAATTATGTAAATTTAGTGGAATATAATTGAGCACAAGTAGGAATTGATCAAATTCAAATTCAGAAATTAAACAGGCCAACACCTCACCCGATACATATCTACGCTACAAATTACCTGACAAAGACGATTCTCGCTCCCTCCGAACACGCTGGAAATCATACATGTAACGGCGCAATGTTCTAAATACAGGTGTAAAGTTTGCAAAAAATGTAAAAATATATTTTTTTAAATTTAAATAAAAGACGCCTTTTTCAGGAATGTATTTTTTTTAATTTAAATAAAACAGATTAATAAAAAGGCAAAGATACATGAATAATGAAGTGATAAACAGTACGTATCACCGGGACGGTACAACGAGAGGAATATGCATTCTCCATATACATAGCGTGCATTACTTAGCACTATAGTTGTGTGAGGGTTACTCCCGGGCAGGTCCCACTTGCAGAACCAGCACCTAAACGGTTACTTACATCTCCCAACATGGCTGCCTGTCTGGCTGTTGGGTGACCACACAACATGGCGTGGCTGAGACACCATTGTACACACACTAACAGCAATTACCTGCTGACCAGTCACAAAAATGGCCGAAATGCAATGTCACCGGATGCAGCAAGGGTATAGCAAAGCTCACAGGCCGGCCTCTCTCTGCGGCTTTATATGTGGGGAGAGAGCATTCCCCCCACAGAGTTATACATTGCCAATACTGGTGAAATGTGCAAAAATGTGTCTCAGGCACAGCACACAGACCTGGCTACAAACAGTGAGGAGGGCCCTGCTCACAACAAATCCAATTATACATTGTAATATAATGATTCGATTACAAACAATGCTTTCATTCTTTATGCAAGATACATGCGCCCTTTAACCCTCACGCCTACAAACGAGACTGCCATTTTGTGGGCTTAACCAACTCATCAATTCAAAAGGAATTAATCTGAAGTAAATAGACAGACCGCCGTCTAAGGCAAAATGGCTCCACTACCGCCTATAGCTGACGGACAACGATAAATCTCTCAGACATTATACCTAAACAATGAAATACGGACTTTCAGTAACATGCATCTTTAACCACTTAACGGATTATTTTTCCCGTTAAAACCGTTCATTTAGTTGTTTTTTTTTTTAAAAACATTTTTATTTAATATAGTTTAAAAAGTATTTATTATAGTTTAAAAAGTATTTATTTAGAATATATAAGTATCATATTATGCACATACGCAGAACGGATCTCCTCGTCAAAGACTGGGGGACGCAGAGGGTGGGTGCGGCCGCATGTGATCTGACCAGTTAATGCTTAATACATCAGTACAAGTAACTGGGATAATAAAGTAGTAAAACAATCTGCTCCGTCAGATAAAAGTGGATGAGGACGCGCTCTGCGCTTAATTGGTTGATGGACTCCTCGTACAGCTAATCGTGCAGCAATTTAACCAGCAATCTAATGTTCACTTCTCCTATTCCAATATATTAACAGCTGCTCAAAAATGTCGTAATTAATGGTTCAATTTATTTTTGGCAAAGTGAAAGCAGTGACAAATAGTCCTGTATCCAGCGCACATTAGGACGCTTTCCCAAACAGCGAATGACAGAAGGGAAAAACATGGAAGGAACAAAATCTGTGCGGTGTGGGTGCTTAGTGCACAATGTGTGTTATGTGGGAGACACAAAGTTGTGCAGGAACCGTGTTATTACACAAAACAGAGATAGAACGCTTGCCAGGCACCGGAGTCGCTGTCTCATTTGTAATATGAGGATTCTGAATTTAAATTGTTATTTAGCAATCACACTGCGCAAAATGATATACTGATTTTCCACTGCTCCACAAAACTAGGCGCAACGCTGAGCCCGCTACATTACACGGAGCATCCCCACCCACCCCTCAGCCCGAGCACAAATACTGTGTCACAAAGCTGTGCGCATGCATGCAGATTATAGACTGGACGTCAATCCATCCCAGTCACCAGCTTCCCCAGACATCCCATCACTCATTACACATAAAACACACACAGATTATTCCCAGTGTCATTTCATCAATGTGAGTACTCCTTCTACTAACAGTTTGATACCAACCACTGATAACTGGCTCACATGGGTTCTCTAACCAGGACAAAACATGTACGACCCTAAACGCTGACGCACAAGCCTTTTACGTTACAGGGCCATGGAATACACACATATAATGTGTAACGCTGCCAATGTAACATAGTATTTGAGGTTGAATAGAGGCAAATTGCCCATCGTGTTCAACCTGTTTTAAGTTGTGATGATTCTACATACTTGCTAAATAATGTTTTATGACTAGTTAGCTACTATAACTCATGTTACCCCCGGATTAACCACGTTGATATTTTAAGTATTATAACCTTGGATAGCTTTTTCATTCAGAAATTTATCCATTCCTTTTTTAAATCCAATTACAGAGTCCGCCATTACCACCTTCCCTGGCAGGGAATTCCACATCCTGATTGCCCTAACAGTGAAGAACCCTTTCCTCCGTTGCGTTCGGAACTTTCTCTCCTCCAGTCGCAGCGAGTGCCCACGTGTCCTAAACTGTGTTCTTTTAATAAATAATTCCTCAGATAACTCTTTATGATGTCCCTTTACATATTTGAAGATCTTAATAATATCTCCTCTTAGGCGCCTCTTTTCTAGTCTATACATATTCAGCCTAGTAAGTCTTTCCTTATAGTCCAGTCCTTCTAGGCCTTTAATCAATTTAGTAGCTCGCCTTTGAACACTTGAGTTCACTGATGTCTTTTTTTATACAATGGTGCCCAAAACTGAACACAATATTCCAGGTGCGGACGTACCAATGCCTTATACAGCGGCATAATTACATCCGATTCCCTTGTCTCAATTCCCCATTTTATGCACGCGGGCACCTTACTTGCCTTCTTTACTGTGTTTTGACATTGTGTACGGTTATTAAGCCTATTATAAATGAATACCCCCAAATCTTTTTCCAGCTCTGTTTCCCCTAGGCGTTCCCCATTTAATATGTAGGATGCAAGTTTGTTTTTAGTCCCAAAATGCATAACCTTGCATTTGTCTGTATTGAACCTCATTTTCCATTTAGACGCCCAGAGTTCAAGTTTAGATAGATCATTCTGCAAGGACTCCACATCCAATTCTGAATTAATTACCTTACACAGTTTAGTACCATCTGCAAAGATTGACACTGTGCTTTCCAGGCCTATTTCTAGGTCATTGATAAATATGTTGAACAGTAGTGGTCCGAGTATGGACCCTTGTGGTATTCCGCTGACTACTGGGGACCAGGTTGAGGACTTCCCATTGACCACTACTCGCTGTACCCTGCTATCCAACCAGCTGCTTATCCATGTGCAAATAGTTTTTCCTAGGCCAATCTCCTTTAATTTGATCATCAGTCTCCTGTGAGGAACTGTATCGAAGGCTTTTGCAAAATCTAGGAAGACCACATCCACTGCTTTTCCTTGATCAAGATTATTGCTCACTTCCTCGTAGAAGCTAATTAAGTTAGTCTGACATGACCTGTCCCTCACAAACCCATGCTGGTTCTTACTAATAATCCTGTGGAAACTCCTGTATGCCGTCCCTTAGAATTCCTTCCAATATTTTCCCCACTATAGATGTTAAACTAACTGGTCAGTAGTTTCCCGAAAGATTTTTGGATCCCTTTTTAAATAATGGAAAAACCTCAGCTATACGCCAATCTTTCGGTACCATGCCTGATCTAATTGAACTATTGAAAATCAAGTATAGGGTTCGTGCTAGTTGTGAAGTAAGCTCCATAAGAACCCTCGGGTGAAGTCCATCAGGACCAGGTGATTTATTAATCTTAATTTTGCTTAGTCTCTCCCGGACTACTTCTTCGCTTAAACAAGTATCTAACCATGAATCATTACTGTCACAATTGTTATGCTCTACTCCCACCATCAGTTCTTCACTGGTGAATACTGATGTAAAGAATTTGTTCAGTATTTCCGCTTTTATTTCGTCATCATTTATCAAATCTCCTAATTCATCTTTTAATGGACCTATATTCTCCTTTTTTAACCTTTTACCATTTATGTATTTAAAAAACTTTTTAGGATTGATAGTAACATAGTATGTGTGCCAGCAGTTGCACAGGAGAGGTCAGCAGGGAGACCCCCTTTATCCCGGCCGGCCTGCAGGACACAGCCTCTCCCCCCGAACCCAGAAACAGTGCACATACAGGCAGCCAGGCTGCACTCACTATACCTTCCCTATAATCCCAGAATCAGGAACAACCAAGGCGGAGAATTACTGGCAATGGCCAATGACAGCAAATCAATAAGAGGGTGTACCACTCGGTAACCAGGTCGTGTGTTTAATAAAGTGTATGTTGTTTCTCAGTACTACACTATGGCCCTCATTCCGAGTTGTTCGCTCGCTAGCTGCTTTAAGCAGCATTGCACACGATAAGCCGCCACCCTCTGGGAGTGTATCTTAGCTTAGCAGAATTGCGAACGAAAGATTAGCAGAATAACGAATCGAAATTTCTTAGCAGTTTCCGAGTAGCTAGAGACTTACTCCTACACTGCGATCAGTTCAGTCAGTTTCGTTCCTGGTTTGACGTCACAAACACACCCAGCGTTCGCCCAGACACTCCCCCGTTTCTTCAGACACTCCCGCGTTTTTCCCAGAAACGCCAGCGTTTTTCCGCACACTCCCATAAAACGGCCAGTTTCCGCCCAGAAACCCCCACTTCCTGTCAATCACACTACGATCACCAGAACGATGAAAAAACTTTGTTACGCCGTAAGTAAAATACCAAACTTTTGTGCTAATTTACTTGGCGCAGGCGCACTGCGAACATTGCGCATGCGCAGTTTGCGACTAATCGCTCCGTAGCGAAAAAAAATAATGAGCGAACAACTCGGAATGACCCCCTATGTGGCTATTACTCTTTGTCTCTATATGAGCACTTTACCCCGCTCCATCTGCACCGGACGGCAGGAGGAGCACCTGGTAACCACACCCGCTATACAGATGGGCACATACACTCCTGTATAGGGTAAGCACTAGGCACTGTATGGCACGTCCCCACACTTCTGCCCCTACCTTTATGATATAATAACACTATTTTGCCGACCTTGTAAGCGGTTGGGATTCCGTCGTCGGTAAAGCAACTACATCCCGTCCTGACGATGGGTCAATACCCCCAAAACATTGATGTATGGGCAATATGTGTCTTTCTGCATTTACAGGTCTCCTGAGTGCAGTCTTTGGTTTGGAAGCTGTATGTATCTGTCTGGGCTCCGGAGCAGGAGTGCCAGCAGACGTTGGATTCTACATATACACATACAAACACCTACCTACTAATACATACATAGCCACATGGTGTATTCAGCCATCCATATATATGTCAATCATCAGCAATATCTATGCTATAGCAGTCATGTGCGGCACGCTGCTGTATCTGACGTTGCTAGTGGCGACGGGTGCACAGGTCTCACCTGCTGGCGGTTTTCACTGAGCAGTTTTTCTTGTGGCCCCGATCTGAACGCGTCTCGCGTAGAAGCTGGAGAGAGTAAGATACACAATATTAAGGCATTACACAGCAGAACCATACTGTAGCATTAGCGGAGCATATGCAGAGCCGTATAGTATACAGTGCGAGTTTAAAGATACCAACAAAAAATATTGGATGTTAGTACATAGACATTTGACCAATATTTATTGCCGGATCTCTCCATTGCACGCAGGCGTCCTCACAGCAGGGCTCATTGTATTGGTGTGCCGCGTCTCCTCCTGCAATGGCTTACTACATTGTACTGCTTTACATCTGCGCTGGGGCGCCGCAGCCATGTTTATAGCAGTAGGTAGTGTTATTTCTTTTAATACCCCGGGCAGAATACAGTACTACAGCACTGTTCGCCTGATAATGTAATAACCTTGCCTGAAAGCACGGTGTAATCAGACTGATATGTACTAATCATATAACGTAGGGTGTTGCAGCTATTCCGCACGATGATCAGCGATGAATACTGCAGCGGTGTACAATATTTATATTCCTGTGTTATTAGGACATGATCCAATCCTGGATAGCAGAAATGTTTCTGTTTAGGTAAATAACATGGTATTTTATATACGGTTAGGGACAGCATTGATCCATGACTATATATACTTTCCGATAGACAGGATGATTTGATTCTGCGACTGGTCAAATGATATAACAGAACAAAATACCCCGCCATTAGTCATCTCATGGAAGACGGAGGTGTTGTCACATAACCTCACAGAAATACGTAGATGGTCTCCATACAGACGAGTAGATAAACCACGGCGATAACACAGACAGCGATACTTGGAGACGATGCGGCGTACAAGTATCCATCTCCTGATGAGAGGACTCCGTGTCACAGTCAATCTCCCCAAAGTTACATCGACAGTCAAATCCAAGGGCATTAGTAGACGCCGTCTCATCCCCGATAATGGATGCACAAATGAATGCACTTCGGGCTCATCTTATAGGACGTCTCAGGATGTTCATAGGTAACAGACAATCAGATATTGTTTTAAATAAATATCACAAGACTGACAACATTCACAAGATCGTATCATCGTAAGTCAGAGCTTTCCAAACAAAGTTATGTACAAGACAGTCATTGAATGTCCTTTTAGGCGTAGACGTAAGAAAGTTGGCATCATGAAGGCGCCATCTGCTGCCAACAACGGTCAGACATGGAGAAGTTTGGTAAAAACATGGAGAAAGATTTTGCCCACAAATCCAAATTCGCCTGATTCTGAATTGGACGCATCCGTGAAAATAGGCGCGTCTTCCGCTATCTAGCCGATTGCACGTGCAACTAAAGTACAACATGGTGTGTTCCTGTGCCGCACTGTGTGTCTGAAGTCGTAAACGGGTGCATGCGTGCTGGAATCTTGTGCAAACAAAGAGCAACGTGAAAACGCACGGAGCAGCGATGTCTGACAGAAGCTACGCAGCAAGCTGCAATACACCGTGTTCCGACACCTTTCTACAGAGCCAGCATTAGCGGTTTCTGTAATCTGCGCTACAGCAGCTGTTCTGTGGGACAGGACCAGACGGGATAGCCTTCAATCTCAGCGTACATCTATGGACCTGGCCGGCCCATGGCCCTGTTGCTTGTTCACTGGTTATACTTCCTTGGACCACTTTTGGTAGACCATAACCACTGGAAGACCTGCCACTTTGGAGATGCTCTTACCCAGTCGTCTAACCATCACAATTTGAACCTTGTTAAAGTCAATCAGATCCATATGTTTGCCCATATTCTCCCAACACATCAACCTAAAGAACTGTTTGCTTGCTGCCTAATATGTCCCTGACAGGTGCCATTGTAAGGAGATAATTTAATGTTATGGCTGACCGTTGTGTGGAACACCTCTGGAGAGATGTTGACCCATGCCATCTGGATAGCTTCCCACATCTCCCTCATATTTGTAGGTGCAGGATCTTGGACACAAATAGATGCCTCCACCATGTCCCATAAATGCTCAATTGGGTTTATGTTGGGTAAACATGGCGGCCACACCATTCACCAAAACTCTCCAGAATGCTCCTCGAACCACTTCTGGACAACATGGGACAGATGACACTGCATTATACTGCTGGAATATTTCATTGTTGTCGGGATACATGATGGGTTGCACATGGTCACCAAGTACTGGAACACAGCAGTTACCAGCCGATGACATGTTCAGGCGGACCAACCCATGTCACATGAATACACCCCACGCTATTATGGAACCACCACCAGCCTGCACGGTGCCTTGTTGACAGTTGGGGTCTACGCCACACCCGAACCCTGCCATCTGCCCGAAATAACTGGAACAGTGACACATCAGACCACACCATATGTTGCCAGTCAGGTGTTGTAGTGTAACAGGGGCACTCTGGTGGGTCTTCTGCCCCCATATGTGTCTGGTACCGCCTGCATAGAATGTGGATGTGATGTGAGCCAGTGTTGCTTGTCTGTTACCAAGAACAATTCTGGCCACTGGTCACAATCATTACGCACCCGTGGTCGGCCATTGTGCTGTCCACAGTGGATGGTAACGCCTTCCATGAGGTAGTCACTGAACACACGACACTGAGAGGAATGTTTAATGTGCGCTCAATTTCAGGAAATTATTTCCCATCAGTCAGGCGCCCACTATCGTGCCCCATTCTAACTTCAATAATTCACATTGCCTTCCTATGAGTAGCCTGGCAGGTCTGGGCATTTCCAAGGCATCACAGTATGGTGGTGCCACCTACCTTTACATACTGCTACTGTGTGTGTGTTTGTTGTGTGTGTGTGTGTGTGTGTGTGTGTGTGCGTGTGTGTGCGTGTGTGTGCGTGTGTGCGTGTGTGCGCGCGTGTGTCACCCCAGGTCACGTGAAAATCATCTAGCATCGGGCGTCATTTTTTGCAGAAAATGTGCCTGACCAGCAATGCAATGCTACTAGTAATAGGACACTTGTATTTCTCTTACGTCCTAGAGGATACTGGTGTCCACATTAGTACCATGGGGTATAGACGGGTCCACTAGGAGCAATGGGCACTTTAAGAGTTTGAGAGTGTGGGCTGACTCCTCCCTCTATGCCCCTCCTACCAGGCTCAGTTAAGAAAATGTGCCCAGAGGAGCCGGTCACAGCTAGGGGTGCTCTTAGGAGTTTTCTACATTTATTTTCTGTTTGTTATTTTCAGACAGGTCTGGACGGCACCAGCCTGCGTGCTCCGTGGGACTTAGGGGAAGGGGGGGGGGGGGGAGAGGGGGGAAAGGCCCAACCTCCTACATGGTTAATGGTCCCGATCCCCGCTGACAGGACACGGAACTCCTGAGGGGAACTATTCGTTAACACCACCACGGCGAGCGTACAGACCCGCAGCACACCACCACACCCTAACACAGCCAGAAGACAGAAGAGTGATGAGTAGGTGGCCGGCGTCCCGGTTATCGGGTCGCCAGCTGTAACGGCAGCATGAGGGTAGAGCGCTGTACTGCACGCACGCTGCGCTCCGGCTTCAGGGACACTGCAGTGACCGGTGTGAGGGGCGGCTGAAGCCATGCTTATTACCCACATTTGGCACTGTTTACAGGGGTTCTAACCCAAGGTAACCCTTTTAATTCAAGTTACCTCAGCCAGCATAAAAGCGGGAAGGCCATTAAGGGGGCGGTGCCTTCACTAGCGGTTCACCAGCACCATTTCCTTTCTGCGAGTTACACAGGCAGCCTGACTGGACGGTGCAGCTCCTCCACGCGGACTCCAAAGCACCTCAGTGGTACCAGGGGGTCATAGCAAAGGGGGGGTGTGGAGGGGGGCTGCAATAATTTGGTATACTAAACCCTATCAAGGGTTTTTAGTTGGCGATCCAGCTAGGTCTATACCTTAGCTATAGGGGCGCTGTGTGGCTGGCGCCATTTCTCGGTGTCTCCCTAGAAGGGCTCTGTGTGGGTTAACCGTGCTTTTAACCTATTCAGCTCTACATGTGTGTGTGCGCTCTTTTGCATTATCATGTCTAAGGAGTGTGTATCATGTACAGCAGAGTGCTTTTCTCAATCGGGGGGATCACTACAGTGTACTCGGGATAGTGCACATTCTCAGGCTAGTGGATCTGAACCAGTATGGTTAGATTCATTAAAAGGAATTATTTCGAATATTTCACATAAATTACCCAAAATGAGAAGGAGACGCAATACTTAAGGCAATCTGTTGATGACCTGATGAATAGAGATTCAGTGGTCATTCCAGCGTCTCAGACCCCTGGCATTTCTCCACAGATGCGTACTCTGGCCCAAATCATGCAGGCTGATACCGATGATGATGATGATGTATCAGACCCAGAGGAGGGTGAGGTGGACTCGGGAGGGATGGATGCAACTGTCACAGGGAATACAGGCCCTGATAAAAAACTATTAGAGAGGTCCTGCACATTCCTGATAAGGTGTCAGAGGTCGATGAGGAATCCTTTATAATGTAAAAAAGAAATCCTCTGCTATTTTTCCTGCTTCCAAGGAATTAAATTCCCTTTTTGAAGCAACTTGGGTTAATCCTGACAGGAAGTTTCTGATTCCAAAACGGTTACTCACATCCTTCCCGTTTCCTCAGAACGATAGAAAAAAAATGTGAAAACCCGATAGTTGACGCGTCGGTTTCTAGGCCGTCTCGTAAGATTATTTTACCTGTCCCTGGGGCAGCTTCCTTGAAGGATGCCGCAAACCACAAGATTGAGACCACACTCAAGTCTCTGTACACAGCTGTGGGGATGGCCCAGAGACCCACTATAGCTTGTGCATGGATCACTAGGGCCATTGAAAAATGGTCTGGTAATCTAATTGACGGATTAGATTCCTTGTCCCAGGGGGAGATTTACTACTACAGCATATACAGGACTCTGTTAACTTTATGGTGGAGGCCATAAAGGAAATTGGTTTGCTCAACACACGCACCACTGCCATGGCAGTGTCAGCACGTAGGGGCTTGTGGCTACGCAAGTGGACTGCGGATGTGGATTCCAGGAAGGGCGTGGAAAGCCTACCTTTCACAGGTGAAGCCCTTTTTGGAGATGAACTGGATACATGGGTATCCAAGGCTACAGCGGGTAAGTCTACATATCTTCCTTCCGCAGCTCCCCTGGCTATTCTGGACCAACGTTGCAGTCCTTTCGGACAGCAAAGGTTAAAGGTAAGGCCAAAGGCTCTTCTACTGCCTTCAAGGGCAATAGAGGTAAGGCCAGAAAACCTGCAAATACAGTCTCACAGGATCAGACCTCCGGTTCTTCCGCAAGGCCTTCAGCATGACGGTGGACCGCACTGCCTGGTCAACAGGCAGGTGGGAGCCCGGTTACGATATTTCAATCACGTATGGGCCACCTCATGCCTGACCCCTGGGTAAGAGATCTTATCGTCCAGTACTACACACTGGAGTTTCAGGAACTCCCACCTCATACATTCTTCAAATCCGGCTTACTAGCTTCACCCGAAGCAAGTATGACCTTACAAGCAGCAATTCAAAAACTGGTACACACTCAGGTCATTATTCCAATTCACCTACAAAAATAAGAATTTACTCACCGGTAATTCTATTTCTCGTAGTCCGTAGTGGATGCTGGGTACTCCGTAAGGACCATGGGGAATAGACGGGCTCCGCAGGAGACTGGGCACTCTTTAAAGAAAGATTAGGTACTATATCTGGTGTGCACTGGCTCCTCCCTCTATGCCCCTCCTCCAGACCTCAGTTAGGGAAACTGTGCCCGGAAGAGATGAGACTACAAGGAAAGGATTTGGAATCCAGGGTAAGACTCATACCAGCCACACCGTATAACTCGCGATAACTATACCCAGTTAACAGTATGAATAACAACTGAGCCTCACTGAACAGATGGCTCATAACAATAACTATATACAAGTATTGCAGACAATCCGCACTTGGGACGGGCTCCCAGCATCCACTACGGACTACGAGAAATAGAATTACCGGTGAGTAAATTCTTATTTTCTCTGACGTCCTAGTGGATGCTGGGAACTCCGTAAGGACCATGGGGATTATACCAAAGCTCCCAAACGGGCGGGAGAGTGCGGATGACTCTGCAGCACCGAATGAGCAAACTCAAGGTCCTCCTCAGCCAAGGTATCAAACTTGTAGAATTTTGCAAACGTGTTTGATCCCGACCAGGTAGCAGCTCGGCAAAGTTGTAAAGCAGAGACCCCTCGGGCAGCCGCCCAAGAAGAGCCCACCTTCCTTGTGGAATGGGCTTTTACTGATTTAGGATGCAGCAGTCCAGCCGCAGAATGTGCAAGTTGAATCATGGAACAGATCCAGCGAGCAATAGTCTGCTTAGAAGCAGGAGCACCCAGCTTGTTGGGTGCCTGCAGGATAAACAGCGAGTCAGTCTTTCTGACTCTAGCCGTCCTGGAAACATAGATTTTCAGGGCACGGACTACGTCCAGCAACTTGGAAGTATCCAAGTCCCGAGTAGCCGCAGGCACCACAATAGGTTGGTTCAAATGAAACGCTGATACCACCTTAGGGAGAAATTGGGGACGAGTCCTCAATTCTGCCCTGTCCATATGGAAAATCAGATAGGGGCTTTTACAGGACAAAGCCGCCAATTCTGACACCCGCCTAGCCGAAGCCAAGGCCAAAAGCATGACCACTTTCCACGTGAGATATTTCAACTCTACGGTCTGAAGTGGCTCAAACCAATGTGATTTTAGGAAATCCAAAACAACGTTGAGATCCCAAGGTGCCACTGGGGGCACAAAAGGGGGCTGAATATGCAGCACTCCCTTAACAAACGTCTGAACTTCAGGCAGTGAAGCCAGTTCTTTTTGAAAGAAGATAGACAGGGCCGAAATCTGGACTTTAATGGATCCCAATTTTAGGCACATAGTCACTCCTGACTGTAGGAAGTGTAGAAATCGACCCAGCTGAAATTCTTCTGTGGGGGCCTTCATAGCCTCACACCAAGCAACATATTTTCGCCATATGCGGTGATAATGTTTTGCTGTCACATCCTTCCTAGCTTTTATCAGCGTAGGAATGACTTCAACCGGAATGCCCTTTTCCATCAGGATGCGGCGTTCAACCGCCATGCCGTCAAACGCAGCCGCGGTAAGTCTTGGAACACACAGGGCCCCTGCTGTAGCAGGTCCTGTCTGAGAGGCAGAGGCCAAGGGTCCTCTGAGATAATTTCTTGTAGTTCCGGGTACAAAGACCTTCTTGGCCAATCCGGAACGATGAGTATAGTTCTTACTCCTCTCTTTCTTATTATCCTCAGCACCTTTGGTATGAGAGGAAGAGGAGGGAACACATAAACCGACTGGTACACCCACGGTGTCACTAGAGCGTCCACAGCTATCGCCTGAGGGTCCCTTGACCTGGCGCAATATCTTTTTAGCTTTTTGTTGAGGCGGGACACCATCATGTCCACCTGTGGCCTTTCCCAACGATTTACAATTAGCTGGAAGACTTCTGGATGAAGTCCCCACTCTCCCGGGTGGAGGTCGTGCCTGCTGAGGAAGTCTGCTTCCCAGTTGTCCACTCCCGGAATGAACACTGCTGACAGTGCTATCACGTGATTTTCCGCCCATCGGAGAATCCTTGTGGCTTCTGCCATCGCCATCCTGCTTCTTGTGCCGCCCTGTCGGTTTACATGGGCGACCGCCGTGATGTTGTCTGACTGAATCAGCACCGGCTGGTTTTGAAGCAGGGGTTTTGCCTGACTCAGGACATTGTAAATGGCCCTTAGTTCCAGAATATTTATATGTAGGGAAGCCTCCTGACTCAACCATTGTCCTTGGAAGTTTCTTCCCCGAGTGACTGCCCCCCAACCTCGGAGGCTTGCATCCGTGGTCACCAGGACCCAGTCCTGTATGCCGAATCTACGGCCCTCGAGAAGATGAGCACTCTGCAGCCACCACAGCAGAGACACCCTGGCCCTCGGGGACAGGGTGATCAGCCGATGCATCTGACGATGCGATCCGGACCACTTGTCTAACAGATCTCACTGAAAGATCCTTGCATGGAACCTGCTGAATGGAATTGCCTAGTAAGAAGCTACCATTTTTCCCAGGACTCGCGTGCAGTGATGCACCGACACCTGTTTTGTTTTCAGGAGGTCTCTGACCAGAGATGACAACTCCTTGGCCTTCTCCTCCGGGAGAAACACCTTCTTCTGTTCTGTGTCAAGAATCATACCCAGGAACAGCAGACGCGTCGTAGGAACCAGCTGCGACTTTGGAATATTCAGAATCCAGCCGTGCTGTTGTAGCACTTCCTAAGATAGTGCTACTCCGACCAACAACTGCTCCCTGGACCTCGCCTTTATAAGGAGATCGTCCAAGTACGGGATAATTATAACTCCCTTCTTTCGAAGGAGTATCATCATTTCGGCCATTACTTTGGTAAATACCCTCGGTGCCGTGGACAGACCAAACGGCAACGTCTGGAATTGGTAATGGTAGTCCTGTACCACAAAACGGAGGTACACCTGGTGAGGTGGGTAAATGGGTACATGTAGGTAAGCATCCTTGATGTCCAGTGATACCATGTAATCCCCCTCTTCCAGGCTTGCAATAACCGCCCTGAGCGATTCCATTTTGAACTTGAACTTCCTTATATAAGTGTTCAAGGATTTCAAATTTAGAATGGGTCTCACCGAACCGTCTGGTTTCGGTACCACAAACATTGTGGAATAGTAACCCCGTCCCTGTTGAAGGAGGGGAACTTTTATTATCACCTGCTGGAGGTACAGCTTGTGAATTGCCGCCAGCACTACCTCCCTGTCCTGGGGAGTAGCTGGCAAGGCTGATTTGAGGTAACGGCGAGGGGGAGACGTCTCGAATTCCAGCTTGTATCCCTGAGATACCACTTGTAGAACCCAGGGATCCACCTGTGAGCGAACCCACCAGTCGCTGAAGTTCCGGAGACGGGCCCCCACCACACCTGGCTCCACCAGTGGAGCCCCAGCGTCATGCGGTGGATTTAGTGGAAGCAGGGGAGGATTTTTGTTCTTGGGAACTGGCTGTATGGTGCAGCTTTTTCCCTCTACCCCTGCCTCTGGGCAGAAAGGACGCGCCTTTAACCCGCTTGCCTTTCTGGGGCCGAAAGGACTGTACCTGATAATACGGTGCTTTCTTAGGCTGTGAGGGAACCTGAGGTAAAAATGTCGACTTCCCAGCTGTTGCTGTGGAAACGAGGTCCGAGAGACCATCCCCAAACAATTCCTCACCCTTGTAAGGCAAAACCTCCATGTGCCTTTTAGAATCCGCATCACCTGTCCACTGCCGAGTCCATAATACTCTCCTGGCAGAAATGGACATTGCATTAATTCTAGATGCCAGCCGGCAAATATCCCTCTGTGCATCTCTCATATATAAGACTACGTCTTTAATATGCTCTATGGTTAGCAAAATCGTATCCCTGTCGAGGGTATCAATATTTTCAGACAGGGTATCGGACCAAGCTGCTGCAGCACTACACATCCAAGCTGAAGCAATTGCAGGTCTCAGTATAGTACCCGAGTGTGTATATACAGACTTCAGGATAGCCTCCTGCTTTCTATCCGCAGGCTCCTTTAAGGCGGCCGTATCCTGAGACGGCAGTGCCACCTTTTTTGACAAGCGTGTGAGCGCTTTATCCACCCTCGGGGATGTCTCCCAACGTAACCTGTCCTCTGGTAGGAAAGGGTACGCCATCAGTAACTTTTTAGAAATTACTAGTTTCTTATCAGGGGAAGCCCACGCTTCTTCACACACTTCATTCAACTCATCTGATGGGGGAAAAACCACTGGTTGCTTTTTCTCCCAAACATAATACCCTTTTTAGTGGTACCTGGGTTAATGTCAGAAATGTGCAACACATTTTTCATTGCCATAATCATGCAACGGATGGCCCTAGTGGAATGTACATTAGTCTCGTCCTCGTCGACACTGGAGTCAGACTCTGTGTCTGCCATCTGAGGTAGCGGGCGTTTTTGAGCCCCTGATGGCCTTTGAGACGCCTGGGCAGGCACTGGCTGAGAAGCCGGCTGTCCCACAGCTGTTGTGTCATCGAACCTTTTATGCAAGGAGTTGACACTGTCGTGTAAAACCTTCCACATATCCATCCACTCTGGTGTCGACCCCGCAGGGGTGACATCACATTTATCGGCACCTGCTCCGCCTCCACATAAGCCTCCTCATCAAACATGTCGACACAGCCGTACCGACACACCGCACACACACAGGGAATGCTCTGACTGAGGACAGGACCCCACAAAGTCCTTTGGGGAGACAGAGAGAGAGTATGCCAGCACACACCACAGCGCTATATAATCAGGGATTTACACTAACACAAAGTGATTTTCCCTATAGCAGCTATACAATACAGTTTTGCGCCTAAATTTAGTGCCCCCCTCTCTTTTTTACCCTTTGAGCCTGGAAACTGCAGGGGAGAGCCTGGGGAGCTGTCTTCCAGCGGAGCTGTGAAGAGGAAATGGCGCCAGTGTGCTGAGGGAGATAGCCCCGCCCCCTTCACGGCGGACTTCTCCCGCTCTTTTTATTTATATTATGGCGGGGGATTCTTGCACATATATAGTTTATCAGACTATATTATGTGCTGTTTGCCATGTACTCTAATTGCAGCCCAGGGCGCCCCCCCCCCTATCAGTGACCGGAGTATGTGGTGTGCATAGGGAGCAATGGCGCACAGCTACAGTGCTGTGCGCTACCTTAATGAAGACCGGAGTCTTCAGCCGCCGATTTCCAGGACGTTCTTCTTGCTTCTGGCTCTGCAAGGGGGACGGTGGCGCGGCTCCGGGACCGGACGACCGAGGCTGGGCCTGTGTTCGATCCCTCTGGAGCTAATGGTGTCCAGTAGCCTAGAAGCTCAAGCTAGCTGCAAGCAGGTAGGTTCGCTTCTCTCCCCTAAGTCCCTCGTAGCAGTGAGTCTGTTGCCAGCAGATCTCACTGAAAATAAAAAACCTAATAAATACTTTCTTTACTAGAAGCTCAGGAGAGCCCCTAGTGTGCAACCAGCTCGAGCCGGGCACAGATTCTAACTGAGGTCTGGAGGAGGGGCATAGAGGGAGGAGCCAGTGCACACCAGATATAGTACCTAATCTTTCTTTAAAGAGTGCCCAGTCTCCTGCGGAGCCCGTCTATTCCCCATGGTCCTTACGGAGTACCCAGCATCCACTAGGACGTCAGAGAAACAAGGGTTTCCATTCCAACCTGTTTGTGGTACCGAAACCGGATGGTTCGGTAAGACCCATTTTAAACCTCAAGTCACTAAACCCATATTTACGGTGTTAAAATTCAAGAGGGAGTTGCTGAGAGTGGTGATCTCAGGTCTGGAGGAGGGAGAATTCCTAGTGTCTCTGGATATCAAGGATGCGTACCTTCATATTCCAATTTGGCCGCCTCATCAAGCTTATCTAAGGTTTGCGTTGCAGGACCGTCACTACCAGTTCCAGGCCCTACCCTTTAGGCTCTCCACGGCACCAAGGGTGATTACCAAGGTTATGGCGGAGATGATGTTTCTCCTCCGCAAACAGGGAGTGAACATAATTCCGTACCTGGACGATCAACTGATAAAAGCACCGTCTAGGGAAAGGTTATTACACAGCATTACCCTCTTCACACGACTACTCCAGGATCACAGGTGGATTCTGAATCTGCCGAAATCTCACCTGGAACCAAATGGAGGCTTTCGTTCCTAGGGATGATACTGGATACGGAGGTACAGAAAGTGGTCCTTCCTCTGGAAAAGGCATTGGTAATTCAGTCAATGGTAAGGGACGTCCTACGGCCGCCCCGGATATCGGTACATCTGTGCATTCGCCTCCTGGGAAAGATGGTAGCCTCTTACGAGGCACTGCAGTGCGAAAGGTTTCACGCAAGACCCTTCCAGCTGGATCTTCTGGACAAATTGTCCGAATCGCATCTACACATGCACCAGAGGATCAGTCTGTCCCCAAGAGCCACGATTTCTCTTCTGTGGTGGCTACAGTCTTCTCACCTGACCGAGGGCCGAAGGTTCAGGATTCAAAATTGGATTCTGCTAACCAATGCAAGCCTCAGAGGGTGGGGAGCAGTCACCCAAGGGGAACGCTTTCAAGGAAGATGGACAAGTCAGGAAGCCATTCTTCCAATCAACGTGTTGGAATTAAGAGCAATATACAACGCCCTTCGGAAAGGCGTCTCATTTTCTTCAAAATCGAGCCATCCAGGTTCAGTCGGACAATGTGGCGGCGGTGACGTACATAAACAGACAGGGCAGAACGAAGAGCAAAGCAGCAATGTCGGAGGTGACAAGGATTCTCCTTTGGGCAGAGGGACATGCCGTGGCGCTGTCCGCAATCTTCATTCCGGGAGTGGACAACTGGGAAGCAGACTTCCTCAGCAGACACTACCTCCACCCGGAGTGTTCGGGTGCTTGACACGTCGGTGGGGAATTCCACAGATCGACATGATGGCGTCTCGTCTCAACAAGAAGCTCCAGCGATAATGCTCCAGGTCAAGAGACCCACAGGCGGTGGACGCTCTAGTGACTCCGTGGGTCTACCAGATGGTGTATGCCTTTCCACTACTTCCGTTGATCGCAAGAATTCTGAAAAGAATAAAAAGGGAAAGGGTTCAAGCAATTCTCATTGCTCCGGCTTGGCCAAGTATGCAGATCTACTGGAAGAGGACCCATGGCCTCTGCCTCTTCGGGAGGATCTTCTACAACAGAGGCCATTCGTCTATCAAGACTTACCGCAGCTACGTTTGACAGCATGGAGGTTGAGCGTCAAATTCTAGCTCGGAAAGGGATTCCAGAAAAGGTAATTCCTACCTTGATCCAAGCCAGGAAAGGGGTAACGTCTAAACATTACCCCCGGAGTTGGAGAAAATACGTCTCTTGGTGTGAAAACAGGAAATTTCCTGTAGTAGAATTTCAGCTGGGTCGTCTTCTGCTTTTTCTGCAGTCTGGTATGGATGTGGGTCTGCGTCTGGGCTCCATAAAGGTCCAGATTTCGGCCTTATTCATTTTCTTCCAGAAACAGTTGGCGTCCCTTCCTGAGGTTCAGACCTTCTTGAAAGGAGTTCTGCACATCCAACCACCCTTTATGCCTCCCACGACACCTTGGGACCTTAACATGGTGTTGCATTTTCTGCAATCGGATTGTTTTGAGCCTTTACAGGAGGTGGATGTAAAGTTTCTTACATGGAAAACCGTCACGCTATTGGCCTTGGCTTCGGCACAGCGTGTTTCGGAATTGGGGCCTTGTCTCACAAGAACCCCTATTTGATTTTTCATGAGTATGGAGCTGAACTCAGAACTCGTCAGCAATTTCTTCCAAAGGTGGTGTGTGCGTTATACATCAACCAACCTATTGTGGTTCCGCTGCTTACTGACGCCTCTTCTACTCCAAAGTCCCTGGATGTTGTGAGGGCTTTGAGAATCTATGTCAAACGGACAGCTCGTCACAGAAAATCGGACTCGCTGTTCGTGCTCTATGATCCCAAGAAAATTGGGTGTCCTGCTTCTAAGCGGTCTATTGCTCACTGGATCACGCTGACTAACCAGCATGCTTACTCTACGGCAGGCTTGCCAGTTCCTAAATCAGTTCATGCCCACTCTACTCGGTCGGCGGGTTCTTCCTGGGCGGCTGCATGGGGTGTCTCGGCTTTACAACTCTGCCGAGCAGCTACTTGGTCTGGTTCGAACACGTTTGCTAAGTTCAACAAGTTCAATACTTTGGCCTCTGAAGACCTTCAGTTTGGTCAATCAGTTCTGCAAGAACCTCAGCACTCTCCCACCCGGTTTGGGAGCTTTGGTACATCCCCATGGTACTAATGTGGACCCCAGCGTCCTCTAGGACGTAAGAGAAAATAGGATTTTAATTACCTACCGGTAAATCCTTTTCTCGGAGTCCGTAGAGGCTACTGGGCGCCCGCCCAGTGCTTCGTGTTTCCTGCACGGTTACTTGGTTAAGTATTATTGTTGGATCAGCTGTTGCTGTTCTTGTTCATGTTGTGTTATCATGTTTTCTTCTTGTTTGTGTGTGCTGGTTCGAATCTCACCACTATCTTTTTCTGAATCCTTCTCTCAAGATATGTCCGTCTCCTCGGGCACAGTTTCTAGACTGAGTCTGGTAGGAGGGGCAAGAGGGATGAGCCAGTGCACACTATTGATTTCTTAAAGTGCCCAAAGCTCCTAGTGGACCCGTCTATGCCCCATGGTACTAACGTGCACTCCAGTATCCTCTACGGACTACGAGAAAAAGATTTACCGGTAGGTAATTAAAATCCTATTATCTGTGTGTGACGGAGTCTCTGAATCTGTATACAGTGCTACAATGTAGTAGCCACAGCTTTATCCCAATATAAGTTCTGTTCTGCTCCGTATACAGCCTCAGTCACACACAGTATACAGGTGTCATATATCACATTACTCAGCGTAGTCTCCTGGTGCGTCCTAGTCACATTGTGCTCCGTATACAGCCTCAGTCACACACAGTATACAGGTGTCATATATCACATTACTCAGGGCAGTCTCCTGGTGCGTCCTAGTCACATTGTGCTCTGTACACAGCCTCAGTCACACACAGTATACAGGTGTCATATATCACATTACTCAGCGCAGTCTCCAGGGGTGTCCTAGTTACATTGTGCTCCGTATACAGCCTCAGTCACACACAGTATACAGGTGTCATGTATCACATTACTCAGCGCAGTCTCCTGGTGCGTCCTAGTCACATTGTGCTCCGTATACAGCCTCAGTCACACACAGTATACAGGTGTCATATCACATTACTCAGCGCAGTCTCCTGGTGCGTCCTAGTCCCATTGTGTTCTGTATACAGCCTCAGTCACACACAGTATACAGGTGTCATGTATCACATTACTCAGCGCAGTCTCCTGGTGCGTCCTAGTCACATTGTGCTCCGTATACAGCCTCAGTCACACACAGTATACAGGTGTCATATCACATTACTCAGCACAGTCTCCTGGTGCGTCCTAGTCCCATTGTGCTCCGTATACAGCCTCAGTCACACACAGTATACAGGTGTCATATATCACATTACTCAGCGCAGTCTCCTGGTGCGTCCTAGTCCCATTGTGCTCCGTATACAGCCTCAGTCACACACAGTATACAGGTGTCACATATCACATGACTCAGCACAGTCTCCTGGTGGGTCCTAGTCCCATTGTGCTCCGTATACAGTCTCAGTCACACACAGTATACAGATGTCAAATCACATTACTCAGCGCAGTCTCCTGGTGCGTCCTAGTCACATTGTGCTCCGTATACAGCCTCAGTCACACACAGTATACAGGTGTCACATATCACATTACTCAGCGCAGTCTCCTGGTGCGTCCTAGTCACATTGTGCTCCGTATACAGCCTCAGTCACACACAGTTTACAGGTGTCATATATCACATTACTCAGCGCAATCTCCTGGTGCGTCCTAGTCACATTGTGCTCCGTATACAGCCTCAGTCACACACAGTATACAGGTGTCATATCACATTACTCAGCGCAGTCTCCTGGTGCGTCCTAGTCCCATTGTGTTCTGTATACAGCCTCAGTCACACACAGTATACAGGTGTCATGTATCACATTACTCAGCGCAGTCTCCTGGTGCGTCCTAGTCACATTGTGCTCCGTATACAGCCTCAGTCACACACAGTATACAGGTGTCATATCACATTACTCAGCACAGTCTCCTGGTGCGTCCTAGTCCCATTGTGCTCCGTATACAGCCTCAGTCACACACAGTATACAGGTGTCATATATCACATTACTCAGCGCAGTCTCCTGGTGCGTCCTAGTCCCATTGTGCTCCGTATACAGCCTCAGTCACACACAGTATACAGGTGTCACATATCACATGACTCAGCACAGTCTCCTGGTGGGTCCTAGTCCCATTGTGCTCCGTATACAGTCTCAGTCACACACAGTATACAGATGTCAAATCACATTACTCAGCGCAGTCTCCTGGTGCGTCCTAGTCACATTGTGCTCCGTATACAGCCTCAGTCACACACAGTATACAGGTGTCACATATCACATTACTCAGCGCAGTCTCCTGGTGCGTCCTAGTCACATTGTGCTCCGTATACAGCCTCAGTCACACACAGTTTACAGGTGTCATATATCACATTACTCAGCGCAATCTCCTGGTGCGTCCTAGTCACATTGTGCTCCGTATACAGCCTCAGTCACACACAGTATACAGGTGTCATATATCACATTACTCAGCGCAGTCTCCTGGTGCTTCCTAGTCACATTGTGCTCCGTATATAGCCTCAGTCACACACAGTATATATGTGTCATATATCACATTACTCAGTGCAGTCTCCTGGTGCGTACTAGTCACACTGTGCTCCGTATACAGCCTCAGTCACACACAGTATACAGGTGTCACACATCACATTACTCAGCGCAGTCTCCTGGTGCGTCCTAGTCACATTGTGCTCTGTATACAGCCTCAGTCACACACAGTATACAGGTGTCATATATCACATTACTCAGCGCAGTCTCCTGGTGCATCCTAGTCACATTGTGTTCGGTATACAGCCTCAGTCACACACAGTATACAGGTGTCACATATCATATTACTTAGCGCAGTCTCCTGGTGCGTCCTAGTCACATTGTGCTCCGTATACAGCCTCAGTCACACACAGTATATAGGCGTCATATATCACATTACTCAGCGCAGTCTCCTGGTGTGCTGGCGGTGATGCAGGGCAGTCTGGAGCGAGTGCTGATGCTGACATCTGGTCCGGACTGAAGGACCTGCCAACGATTACTGACATGTCGTCTACTGTCACTGCATATGATTCTCTCACCATTGAAAGAATGGTGGAGGATTATATGAGTGACCGCATCCAAGTAGGCACGTCAGACAGTCTGTACGTATACTGGCAGGAAAAAGAGGCAATTTGGAGGCCCTTGCACAAACTGGCTTTATTCTACCTAAGTTGCCCCCCCTCCAGTGTGTACTCCGAAAGAGTGTTTAGTGCCGCCGCTCACCTTGTCAGCAATCGGCGTACGAGGTTACTTCCAGAAAATGTGGAGAAGATGATGTTCATCAAAATGAATTATAATCAATTCCTCCGTGGAGACATTCACCAGCAATTGCCTCCAGAAAGTACACAGGGACCTGAGATGGTGGATTCCAGTGGGGACGAATTAATAATCTGTGAGGAGGGGGATGTACACAGTGAAAGGGGTGATGAATCGGACGATGAGGAGGAGGTGGACAACTTGCCTCTGCAGAGCCAGTTTGTGCAAGGAGAGATTGATTGCTTCTTTTTTGGTGGGGGCCCAAACCAACCAGTCATTTCAGTCACAGTCGTGTGGCAGACCCTGTCGCTGAAATGATGGGTTTGTTAAAGTGTGCATGTCCTGTTTATACAACATAAGGGTGGGTGGGAGGGCCCAAGGACAATTCCATCTTGCACCTCTCTTTTTTCTTTCATTTTTCTTTGCATCATGTGCTGTTTGGGGACTATTTTTTTTGAAGTGCCATCCTGTCTGACACTGCAGTGCCACTCCTAGATGGGCCAGGTGTTTGTGTCGGCCACTTGTGTCGCTTAGCTTAGCCATCCAGCGACCTCGGTGCAAATTTTAGGACTAAAAATAATATTGTGAGGTGTGAGGTGTTCAGAATAGACTGGAAATGAGTGGAAATTATGGTTATTGAGGTTAATAATACTATGGGATCAAAATGACCCCCAAATTCTATAATTTAAGCTGTTTTTGAGGGGTTTTTGTAAAAAAAACACCCGAATCCGACAAAAAATTTTCAGGGAGGTTTTGCCAAAACGCGTCCGAATCCAAAACACGGCAGCGGAACCGAATCCAAAACCAAAACACAAAACCTGAAAAATGTCCGGTGCACATCACTAATATATACAGTATGTGTTCAATGCTTAGGTCAGCGACTGGCCACCAGTATGTCAGGATACATTGTGCCTCATGATATCCGGCTGTATGTGTAACAGCAGAACTATGTTGTAAACAAGCTAAAGCTACGCAATAGGAGTTCTATCTGAAAGATATACTACAGATGAAGACGTAGCCGTCAGATTGCTTTGCTGTTCAAATACACTCACGTATTAATGATCTGTGCTTTATTTATGAGGATATTATCAGAATGGTGGCATCTGACGCTGAGCCCACACCTGCTATTATACCACCATGTGTACGGTCTGGAAAGGGGGGGCCTGCCGTGCTGGAGAGAGCGGCTTCTCAGACCAAGCACTGAGCATCAGCCTGGGTCATGTAGCAGTATCGTACCCAGCCCAGCGCAGGCGGCACCAAGTACACGGCCCAGCGCAGGCGGCACCAAGTACACGGCCCAGCGCAGGCGGCACCAAGTACACGGCCCAGCGCAGGCGGCACCAAGTACACGGCCCAGCGCAGGCGGCACCAAGTACACGGCCCAGCGCAGGCGGCACCAAGTACACGGCCAAGCGCAGGCGGCACCAAGTACACGGCCCAGCGCAGGCGGCACCAAGTACACGGCCCAGCGCAGGCGGCACCAAGTATACGGCCCAGCGCAGGCGGCACCAAGTATACGGCCCAGCGCAGGCGGCACCAAGTATACGGCCCAGCGCAGGCGGCACCAAGTATACGGCCCAGCGCAGGCGGCACCAAGTATACGGCCCAGCGCAGGCGGCACCAAGTATACGGCCCAACGCAGGCGGCACCAAGTATACGGCCCAGCGCAAGCGGCACCAAGTATACGGCCCAACGCAGGCGGCACCAAGTACACGGCCCAACGCAAGCGGCACCAAGTATACGGCCCAGCGCAGGCGGCACCAAGTACACGGCCCAGCGCAGGCGGCACCAAGTACACGGCCCAGCGCAGGCGGCACCAAGTACACGGCCCAGCGCAGGCGGCACCAAGCATACGGCCCAGCGCAGGCGGCACCAAGTATACGGCCCAACGCAGGCGGCACCAAGTACACGGCCCAACGCAAGCGGCACCAAGTACACGGCCCAGCGCAGGCGGCACCAAGTACACGGGCCAGCGCAGGCGGCACCAAGTACACGGCCCAGCGCAGGCGGCACCAAGTACACGGGCCAACGCAGGCGGCACCAAGTATACGGCCCAGCGCAAGCGGCACCAAGTATACGGCCAAACGCAAGCGGCACCAAGTACACGGCCCAGCGCAGGCGGCACCAAGTATACGGCCCAGCGCAGGCGGCACCAAGTATACGGCCCAGCGCAGGCGGCACCAAGTATACGGCCCAGCGCAGGCGGCACCAAGTATACGGCCCAGCGCAGGCGGCACCAAGTATACGGCCCAACGCAGGCGGCACCAAGTATACGGCCCAGCGCAAGCGGCACCAAGTATACGGCCCAACGCAGGCGGCACCAAGTACACGGCCCAACGCAAGCGGCACCAAGTATACGGCCCAGCGCAGGCGGCACCAAGTACACGGCCCAGCGCAGGCGGCACCAAGTACACGGCCCAGCGCAGGCGGCACCAAGTACACGGCCCAGCGCAGGCGGCACCAAGCATACGGCCCAGCGCAGGCGGCACCAAGTATACGGCCCAACGCAGGCGGCACCAAGTACACGGCCCAACGCAAGCGGCACCAAGTACACGGGCCAACGCAGGCGGCACCAAGTACACGGGCCAACGCAGGCGGCACCAAGTACACGGCCCAGCGCAAGCGGCACCAAGTATACGGCCCAGCGCAAGCGGCACCAAGTACACGGCCCAACGCAAGCGGCACCAAGTACACGGCCCAACGCAAGCGGTACCAAGTACACGGCCCAGCGCAGGCGGCACCAAGTACACGGCCCAGCGCAGGCGGCACCAAGTACACGGCCCAGCGCAGGCGGCACCAAGTACACGGGCCAACGCAGGCGGCACCAAGTATACGGCCCAGCGCAAGCGGCACCAAGTATACGGCCAAACGCAAGCGGCACCAAGTACACGGCCCAGCGCAGGCGGCACCAAGTACACGGCCCAGCGCAAGCGGCACCAAGTACACGGCCCAGCGCAGGCGGCACCAAGTACACGGCCCAGCGCAGGCGGCACCAAGTACACGGCCCAACGCAAGCGGCACCAAGTACACGGCCCAACGCAAGCGGCACCAAGTACACGGCCCAGCGCAGGCGGCACCAAGTACACGGCCCAGCGCAGGCGGCACCAAGTACACGGCCCAGTGCAGGCGGCACCAAGTATACAGCCCAGCGCAGGCGGCACCAAGTACACGGCCCAGCGCAGGCGGCACCAAGTACACGGCCCAGCGCAGGCGGCACCAAGTACACGGCCCAGTGCAGGCGGCACCAAGTATACAGCCCAGCGCAGGTGGCACCAAGTACACGGCCCAGCGCAGGCGGCACCAAGTACACGGCCCAGTGCAGGCGGCACCAAGTATACAGCCCAGCGCAGGCGGCACCAAGTACACGGCCCAGCGCAGGTGGCACCAAGTATACAGCCCAGCGCAGGTGGCACCAAGTATACGGCCCAGCGCAGGTGGCACCAAGTATACAGCCCAGCACAGGCGGTACCAAGTATACAGCCCAGCGCAGGCGGCACCAAGTACACGGCCCAGCGCAGGTGGCACCAAGTATACAGCCCAGCGCAGGCGGCACCAAGTACACGGCCCAGCGCAGGTGGCACCAAGTACACGGCCCAGCGCAGGTGGCACCAAGTATACGGCCCAGCGCAGGCGGCACCAAGTATACAGCCCAGCGCAGGCGGCACCAAGTACACGGCCCAGCGCAGGTGGCACCAAGTACACGGCCCAGTGCAGGCGGCACCAAGTATACAGCCCAGCGCAGGCGGCACCAAGTACACGGCCCAGTGCAGGTGGCACCAAGTATACAGCCCAGCGCAGGTGGCACCAAGTATACGGCCCAGCGCAGGTGGCACCAAGTATACAGCCCAGCACAGGCGGTACCAAGTATACAACCCAGTGCAGGTGGCACCAAGTATACAGCCCAGTGCAGGTGGCACCAAGTATACAGCCCAGTGCTGGTGGCACCAAGTATACAGCCCAGCGCAGGTGGTATAAGCAACAGTTTTGCTATAAGGTCATCCTGGGATGTGTAGTTCCACAGCAGCTGGATGGCCGCATGTTTAATACCCCTGCTGTATTCTACGCTGCACGGAACATGGCAAAGTGAAAATGACCTTTTTGCATCACAGCTGTGCTAAACCTTCTGCGTCGTGGCACCATGTATAATTTAACCCCTCCTAGCCATGTTCATTTGCTCAGGAAAAAAGAAAAAAGTGTACAGGACAATAACCTCTGCTGCACCTGCAGACACAAGAATAATGAGTCTACAGGACAATAACCTCTGCTGCACCTGCAGACACAAGAACAATGAAAGTGTACAGGACAATAACCTCTGCTGCACCTGCAGACACAAGAACAATGAAAGTGTACAGGACAATAACCTCTGCTGCACCTGCAGACACTAGAATAATGAAAGCCCACAGGATAATAACCTCTGCTGTACCTGCAGACACCTGCTGCACCTGCAGACACAAGAACAATGAAAGTGTACAGGACAATAACCTCTGCTGCACCTGCAGACACAAGAACAATGAGTCTACAGGACAATAACCTCTGCTGCACCTGTACACACAAGAACAATAACAGTCTACAGGACAATAACCTCTGCTGCACCTGCAGACACGAGAACAATGAAAGCCCACAGGACAATAACCTCTGCTGTACCTGCAGATACAAGAATAATGAAAGCCCACAGGACAATAACCTCTGCTGCACCTGCAGACATGAGAACAATGAGTCTACAGGACAGTAACCTCCGCTGCACCTGCAGACACGAGAACAATGAAAGTGTACAAGACAATAACCTCTGCTGCACCTGCAGACACGAGAACAATGAAAGTTTACAGGACAATAACCTCTCCTGCACCTGCAGACACGAGAACAATGAAAGTCTATAGGACAATAACCCCTGCTGCACCTGCAGACACGAGAACAATGAAAGTGTACAGGACAAGAACCTCTGCTGCACCTGCAGACATGAGAACAATGAAAGTCTATAGGACAATAACCCCTGCTGCACCTGCAGACACGAGAACAATGAAAGTGTACAGGACAAGAACCTCTGCTGCACCTGCAGACACGAGAACAATGAAAGTGTACAGGACAAGAACCTCTGCTGCACCTGCAGACATGAGAACAATGAAAGTTTACAGGAAAATAACCCCTGCTGCACCTACAGACACGAGAACAATGAAAGTTTACAGGACAATAACCTCTCCTGCACCTGCAGACACGAGAACAATGAAAGTCTATAGGACAATAACCCCTGCTGCACCTGCAGACACGAGAACAATGAAAGTGTACAGGACAAGAACCTCTGCTGCACCTGCAGACACGAGAACAATGAAAGTGTACAGGACAAGAACCTCTGCTGCACCTGCAGACACAAGAACAATGAAAGTGTACAGGACAAGAACCTCTGCTGCACCTGCAGACATGAGAACAATGAAAGTTTACAGGACAATAACCCCTGCTGCACCTGCAGACACGAGAACAATGAAAGTCTACAGGACAATAACCTCTGCTGTACCTGCAGATATGGGAACAATGAAAGTGTACAGGACAACAACCTCTGCTGCACCTGCAGACACGAGAACAGTGAAAGTCTGCAGGACAATAACCTCTGCTGCACCTGCAGACATTAGAACAGTGAACGTCTACAGGACAATAACCTCTCCTGCACCTGCAGACACGAGAACAATGAAAGTCTATAGGACAAGAACCTCTGCTGCACCTGCAGACACAAGAACAATGAAAGTGTACAGGACAAGAACCTCTGCTGCACCTGCAGACATGAGAACAATGAAAGTTTACAGGACAATAACCCCTGCTGCACCTGCAGACACGAGAACAGTGAAAGTCTACAGGACAATAACCTCTGCTGTACCTGCAGATATGGGAACAATGAAAGTGTACAGGACAACAACCTCTGCTGCACCTGCAGACACGAGAACAGTGAAAGTCTGCAGGACAATAACCTCTGCTGCACCTGCAGACATTAGAACAGTGAACGTCTACAGGACAATATCCTCTGCTGCAACTGCAGACATGCAAACGACGAAAGTCTACAGGACAGTAACCGCTGCTGCACCTGCAGACACCAGAGCAATCTTCCTTAGTGTAACATTGTTTCCTGCGGACACACGGAATAAATACGGAGACCGGCTGATACTATACTGACAGCGGCACCCTGTCAGCAGGAATCCCGGCAGTGAGTCCCCTCGTGGTCTCGTTGCTCTCGCACACTTTGGGCCCGGTGACGAGCGAAGTATATTCCCACTTGGGTGGTGCCGTGGTCCCACCACACGAGTAGGAATACGTGGCTGTCCCTGGGATTCTCACCGTCGGCAATTCCCCACCTTTTGGGATTCCGGCGTCAGTGTCCTGAAGAGGCGGCATGAAATCCGCATCCCGGACACAGAAGAGGTTTTCCACAACACATGACCTGTAACAGAATACAGTGATAACGGGACAGTCTGACTGCTCTTCTGGGATACAATAGACCCATCACCTACATACACCGGGGGCAGCAATTGTGTGGACAAAACTAATATAGAATGTCAGCCTATCCAGTGTCTAGGATCTAGTGACATCACCGAGGCACGAGGTGCGAATGAGAATACTTAAGAGGATAATAGTACACTAACGTTCGGTTTAACGTCTCTGTGGGCCGGCGTTATATTTATGTATAGCTTCAGCAATAGCACTTTTATTAATACTACTTTTTAGAAATTACAAGCGTCAGATTGTCAGGAAAGAGTAATAATTAGTAATGATCTGTAGATTCTTCGCGGCTCGCGGTGAGGAGAGGGTTAACGCTGGAAGGTGATGGGAAGAGACGGAGAACGTTTTCCTCTGCCCCTGAGAGGCTGTACTCCGCACACATTATACAACGGACCCATCAGATATGACGCTGGACACCTTTATCTCAGATGCAATGAAGGATTGCTCTCCCACACTCAGAATATAAAACACTATAAAATGTCATGTTTAAATATCCAAACAATAATACATTGATTTATGAGAATATAGTGCACTCCACTGGTCATGAATATGAAGGACACACAGCTCTGTAACACACTGGGTGCTGGACACTGACTCTCTCCCCTCTCCTGCTCAGTGTGTGTCACAACGTACATGCTGCGTGATTACTGGTAGAGGTGACACATACAGCGGTGATGAGGCCCCTGCCGCCATTGTATATAACAGAGCAGAGCTTTCTGTACATCCACCACCCTGCAGTGCACAGAAAGACCAAGCTCAGGGGCGTCCTGAGGTTCCTACACTGCGCAAAAGTTCTACGTGTCAAATGCAGCCACCGGCTATTTATACACCCCTCCATGTAACGGGGTAATTACAGTACGCTACGGTCGCCTTGATGCGCGTTTGCTCTTAGCGTGATCAGGAGCATTAACCAGAGAGAGCAACGCTCGCCGTGTCTGCGCTTCTGCTGTAATGTGACCGCGCACATATGTGGAATAAGTATTCGCGTGCAGGTTGCAATCTGTCTTATAGACATTTCAACACTTTCCCTTTGATATATTGTATATGGAGAAGTTTAGTTGATAGGTCCCGTTTTTTTAAAGATGGATACACACGTGATGCCGTCACTGGAACACGTGTCCAACAGGCAAACCTGGGAGGAATTTGGCCACGTATGGGGTTAGTCCAGGGGAGTCTGGCTGCTCCGCTCACCTCTTTCATCCAGGTCGTCATCAGCCAAGCAGACACGCCTGCCCGCAGGATCCGGGGAGCCGGTGATAGACGGTGCTCGGCCAGGACACAATAATGGCTGCAGGCAGCGTTCAGGAGCGTGCCGTCTAATAACCGCTAACAGGGAAGGTGCGTCTGGTATACACGTTTACTACATCCCACGCAGCAGCTGCTCCTGGGCTCCGGAATACTGACGGTTGTACATCGGGTTTAATGGCCGCTACACATTTACCCCTCAGCCCAGCAAGACATGCCATGGTCTCCTGCGCATTACCTGCTGCGTTTCTATATGTGATGAGTCCATCAAAATGAGACAGCTCCTCCTACACCGGGGTGTGAAAAAAAATCACCATTTTTTAAAATAAAAATCAGATTTTTTTTAAATTGAAACTGTTTTTTTTTAATTTAAAAATGATTTTTTATAAAAATAATCTAGTAAATAAACCAAGTAAACAATAATACAAAGTTCTTTTAAAATACTGTAACTTTAATATATTTAAATTAAATGACTTGAGAGTGTCACCATGAATAAGGGCGTGCTGCGGCAAACTACACACATCACACAAACTGCAATAGGAGAGAAACCGCAATGATGGTAAAAGTTACAATAGTTGGGAATTGCCCGATGTGTACATCTGAATACGCCGACGCGCTGGGTTCACTGAACGCCCTAAAGAGATTCACAAGTGTTGCAGCTTTGTCAGTACCCAGCGGTTCCTCACTTCTGACTGCACCAAATGTGGAAAATACTCTTCCTACTGAAGCTGATGACGCTGCAGCTGTCGGCAATTGCTCTACTGCCACCATGATACCGTCATCACCAGCTGCGGGTTCTGACCAATGGGCATTTTCCACCAATCTATCGGCGCCACTGGTGACACAACATTACGGTCAAACAAGGGGTCATTAAACGGGGATGCTCTGCTTGGAACTTGACTAGTGTTGGTAGAAGGGTATTTGAATGTGGATATTTTTCTTTAGTGTATATGTGTATATATATATATATATATATATATATATATATATATATACACATACACACACACACACACACACACACACACACATATACATACACACACACACACAAACACAATTCTTAAAACACAACTGCCAGAAATGTCAATTATTAAAGTCCATTTTACTGATGCATTAAACACCTTGAATCCCCCCCCCCCAAAAAAAAAAAGATGATGTGATTTAAATCGGTACACTCTGTCCTATACAGGTAAGTATTTCCTGTACGGCTTTGCTCCACTTACCTGACTGTGATCTTTTCTGGCCGCAGGACTAAACCAATGGCTGAAAAAAAAAAAAAAAAAAAGTAAGTATAACGCCACAGCAACGGTCAAATAACATCACAGAGTAAAAGATTGTTACAGAGTGGTCACGCGGTGACTGTATCGTCTCCTCATTCGCTTATGGTGCCGCGTACACGCAGTGGGGGCCGAATCATAATCTATGACACCGCGGCCAACACGTATCACACTCCGCCTACTGTCCTGTCTCACAGAGTGCGACGTGTGGCGCAATTTCTGCGTACAACACGCGCGACAAGACGGCAGCTTCCACTGTTACTAATACATGCCCCTGTACAAATAAACACATACACAATCTATAATTGGGGTGTATTTATCCTTTCAGTTATATTTTTCCCTTTTATTCAAGATTAACAAAATTTCCACATTTTAAGAGCGCCTGGAAGGAGGTAAGATTGAAGCACTTGTCCCCTGGTAGCAGTATATATTGGATTTGTAATCATGTAAAAGCACAGTCTCGATCAGTAACGTATTGAATTTGTAATAAAGTAAAAACATTCGGCCTCAGAACAGAACAGATTATAGCTCTTTAATACTTTAAGACACATTTAAGACAGGCTCTATTATATAAAAGCAGAATCCTGCGCGCTACTTTATCTCTGCCTTGTAAAGAGCAAGAATACCGCACAAAGCAGACATGAAAACATGGACGGTGAGGCACCCCCGACTGGTGCCTAAAGGCGTAGGGGGAATGCAGGTTACTAGGCTAGGCTGTGGCATCAGACACATGGGCAACAAATGGGCACCATTTAATATGCGATAGATGCCACGTAGCACAGTAGTCAGTACCGCAGTAAAGTATCAGAAGCACATTATTGGTCAGGAAGCTTCCAGCACAGAGGAATGTGGTGCAGGGCGCAGCATCGTACTGCCAGGCTGTAAGTGCCAACTGCTACAACCCAGCAGCCGGAGGGCACTTAGAAGGAGCCGAGGGTGCTAGATGCCTGCACGATGGTTACCTGGCTGAGATTTGGAATGTCTGTATATACCCACACGGGAGAATGACGGGCAGAGTGTTTATAATAGATTATATAAAGGAGGGAGGCTCATTACAAAGTACAGCCACGCAGTTGGGGTGGCAGCCTGTTTAGTGCTATTATCTTTGATCTATTTGTTGCAATAAGAGCCCATCTATCAGGAGCGTTCTGACCTAGAAAGCTGCTGTTGGTACTTACACAGCTAAACGGGTTAATTTCTGTAAATGTATTTTGTGTGCAAGGAAAACGCTGCATGTAAGCCCCGTGGCACAGCCAGCTCCTCTGCAGAGGCCAGTTACCAAGCAGGCTCTTTGTTATAGCTGGAAGTTCATGAGAATTGATGCTAGTCATTAATCTCAGACGCACAACCCTAGTCAAATGCTTTGTGAAAGTCCAAGTTTGACATCCACATTATTCCCCCAGTCAACCGTATCTTATTCCAACGCACAGCATAATTAATTGCTGCTGCATTTAACCACTGAACTGGCTATATGTGTAGGGGATGTAAAGTGCTCTGACCTTTTGCATAAAATTCACAGTCCCAAAGGACAGATAACAATATGGCAATAAAACAAAAAAAAATTTCAAAACAGATTTATTAATCACGACTGACCCACTTTTGCCAATCGATACCTCTTATATGATTGTAAGCTTGACACAATATTTGCTTACGGAATATGAAAACTGTTGATGGGTTAGAGCAATGATTTGCAGCGTGCATTATAAAGTACAGATAACAAGGACCCGTAATGTACAGAGGGGGAACCGCAGACAGCAGCAATAAGATGGGGGAACCATCTGCATAATCCAGACGTTTACTCAGTATATATACACATTATATATATATATATATATATATATATATATATATATATACACACACACACACACACACACACACACACACCCCTACATAAAATAACACATAGTAACAGATAACAATATGACAAATAACACATACACACACAGACATACACACCTACATAAAACAACACACAGTGACCGATAACAATATGACAAATATATATATATATATATATATATATATATATACACACACACACACACACACACACACACACACACACACACACACATATATATATGCACTATATGTGTTATATATATATATATATATACACACACATATATATATATATATATATATATACACACACACATATATATATATATATATATATATATACACACACACACATACAGTATATAGTTACATAGATTCTGAGGTTGAAAAAAAGACAATTTGTCCATCGAGTTCAACCCGTTTGTGTTCTCCTACTCTGTATTATTTTCAGGACTAATTTTATCTGTTGATAAAGTCGGCCGTTGCGTTGTGTTTTTTTCTCTCATTTTATTATAACTATAGTGCCTGATGCCCTGTATATCCTTATCCATTAGGAATGTATCTAACCCATTCTTAAAAGTACTGACAGAGTCCGCCATTACTACTCTCTCAGGCAGGGAATTCCAAACTCCTATTGTCCTTACTGTGAAAACAACCTTTTCGCCTCTGTGTACGGAATCTCCTCTCCTATAACCTACGTGAGTGTCCAAATGTCTTCTGTGTTGATCTTACCAAAAGAAGATCCCCCGCAAGATCTGTATATTGTCCCCTTGTATATTTGTAAATGTTGATCATGTCCCCTCTTAGTCTCCTCTTTTCCAGTGTAAACATGCCTAGCAAGCCTTTACTCGTATTCCAGCGTCGCCATCACCTTAATTAGTTTGGTCGCCAGGCTCTCAACCTTTTCTAACTCCAGGATATCCTTTTTGTAGTAAGGTGCCCAAAACTGTACACAGTATTCAAGATGTGGTCTCACCAGTGATTTATATAATGGGAGTATAACACTCTCGTCCCTTGCATCAATTCCCCGTTTTATGCATGCTAATACCTTATTATCCTTCTTTGCTGCGATCCTACATTGAGTACTACTGCTAAGTTTGCTATCTATATGAACACCTAAATCTTTTTCCAGTACAGAATCCCCTAATATTACCCTATTTAGTATGTAGGTGTAATTTTGTTCTTGCTACCACAGTGCATTACCTTACACTTGTCTGTGTTGAATCTCATTCTCCATTTTGCTGCCCATTTTTCTAGTTTAACTAAGTCGTTCTGAAGAGACTCAGCATCCCCCTCCGCATTTATAACCTTACATAGTTTGGTATCGTCTGCAAAAATTGACACCATGCTCTCTAGACCTTCTGTTAGGTCATTAATGAAAATGTTGAACAATAGTGGTCCGAGTACAGACCCTTGTGGCACACCACTTAAGGGCCCTACACACTGGCCGATAGAACTAAATTATATGAACGTTCTCGTTCATTAATGAACGAGAACTCATTCATATCGTCCAGTGTGAAGGCAGCAACGATGAACGAAGCGCGGCCCCACGCTCGTTCACCATTGTTGCTCCGTCGCTTGTGCATGCAGGCCAATATGGACGATCTTGTCCATATTTGCATGCACTGCTATGGAGGCGGGTGACGTGAAGAAACTTCACTCCCCCCCCCGCCGCCGGTTCGCCCGTCTGCGTATCGGCGGTCGGGCAGCTCGGCAGCGGGTCGCCCAGTCTGTAGGGCCCATTAGAACTTCAGTCCAATATGAAAAAATAGGATTTTAATACCTACCGGTAAATCCTTTTCTCTTAGTCCGTAGAGGATGCTGGGGATGCTTCAAGAACCATGGGGTATAGACGGGATCCGCAGGAGACATGGGCACTTTAAGTCTTTAAAAGGGGTGTGAACTGGCTCCTCCCTCTATGCCCCTCCTCCAGACTCCAGTTATAGGAACTGTGCCCAGGGAGACGGACATTTAGAGGAAAAGGATTTATTTAATTTTTATGTAAGTTTTTTTTAAATTAAGGTGAGATACATACCAGCTCACACCGCAAACACGCCGTACAACATGGCATTTAACAACAACGCATGCCACGGCATGACTAACATCAGCCACAGACTGACTGTACTTAACTCAACATGAGTGTAACCAAACCAAACTGCAGATACAACCCGCATTGGGACGGGCGCCCAGCATCCTCTACGGACTAAGAGAAAAGGATTTACCGGTAGGTATTAAAATCCTATTTTCTCTTAAGTCCTAGAGGATGCTGGGGATGCTTCAAGAACCATGGGGTTTATACCAAAGCTCTAGAACGGGCGGGAGAGTGCAGATGACTCTGCAGCACCGACTGACCAAACAAGAGGTCCTCCTCAGTCAGGGTATCAAACGTGTAAAACTTCGCAAAGGTGTTTGAACCCGACCAAGTAGCAGCTCAGCAAAGCTGTAATGCCGAGACCCCTCCAGCAGCCGCCCAGGATGAACCCACCTTTCTGGTAGAATGGGCTTTCACCGATTTCGGTAATGGCAATCCTGCCATAGAATGAGCCTGCTGAATCGTATTACAGATCCAGCGTGCAATAGTCTGCTTGGAAGCAGGAGCCCCAATCTTGTTGGGAGCCCACAGGACAAACAGAGCCTCTGTTTTCCTAATTTGAGCCATTCTGGCGACATAGATTTTTAAAGCTCTGACTACATCGAGAGACTTAGATTCCGCCAAGGCGTCAGTAGCCACTGGCACCACAATAGGCTGGTTTACGTGAAACGATGAAACCACTTTTGTCAGAAATTGCTGACGAGTTCTCAACTCCGCTCTATCAGCATGGAAGATTAAAAAGGGGCTTTTGTGAGACAAAGCCGCAAATTCAGATACCCGCCTTGCGGATGCCAAGGCCAACAACATGACTACTTTCCAAGCAAGGAATTTTAACTCAACCTTACGCAAAGGTTCAAACCAATGAGATTGCAGGAACTGCAACACCACATTCAGATCCCATGGTGCCACTGGGGGCACAAAGGGAGGTTGGATGTGTAGTACGCCTTTCACGAAGGTCTGAACTTCTGGAAGGGAGGCCAATTCTTTCTGAAAGAAGATTGATAAGGCCGAAGTTTGTACTTTAATGAAGCCTAACTTTAGGCCCGCATCCACACCTGCTTGCAAAAAATGGAGTAAACGCCCCAGCTGAAATTCTTCCGTAGGAGCCTTCTTGGATTCACCCCAAGACACATATTTTCTCCAAATATGGTGGTAATGTTTCGCCGTTACCGCTTTTCTAGCCTGAAGTAGTGTGGGAATGACTTCACTGGGAATACCCTTTCGGGCTAGGATTTGGCGTTCAACCACCATGCCGTCAAACGCAGCCACGGTAAGTCTTGATACACGCATGGACCTTGTTGTAACAGGTCCTCCCTTAGAGGAAGAGGCCAGGGATCTTCTATGAGCAACTCCGGAAGATCTGGATACCATGCCCTCTTTGGCCAGTCTGGAACAATGAGTATCGCCTGAACCCTTGTTAATATCATATTATAATCTTTATCACCTTCGGAATGAGTGGAAGTGGAGGGAACATATAGACTGACGGAAACACCCACGGTGTCACTAGGGCGTCCACCGCTATTGCTTGAGGGTCCCTCGACCTGGAACAATATCTCTGAAGTTTCTTGTTGAGGCGGGACGCCATCATGTCTATTTGAGGAATTCCCCAACGACTTGTCACTTCTGCAACGACCTCTTGATGAAGACCCCACTCTACCGGATGGAGATCGTGTCTGCTGAGGAAGTCTGCTTCCCAGTTGTCCACTCCTGGAATGAAGACTGCTGACAGTGTGCTTGCATGTCTCTCCGCCCAGCGAAGAACTTTCGTGGCCTCGGCCATCGTCGCTCTGCTTCTTGTTCCGCCCTGGCGGTTTATGTACGCCACTGCTGTAATGTTGTCTGACTGAATCAAGATGGGCAGACTGCGAAGAAGATGTTTCAGCTTGCAGAATGCCGTTGTAGATGGCCCTTAATTCCAGAATGTTTATGTGCAGACAAGCTTCCTGGCTTGACCATTTTCCCTGAAAGCTTCTCCCCTGTGTGACTGCTCCCCAGCCTAGGAGACTTGCATCTGTGGTCACCAGGATCCAATCCTGAATCCCGAACCTGCGTCCCTCCAGAAGGTGAAAACTGTGCAGCCACCACAGAAGGGAGATCCTGGTCCTGGAGGATAGGATTATTTTCCGGTGCATGTCCAGGTGAGACCCGGACCACTTGTCCAACAGGTCCTACTGAAACACCCTGGCATGGAACCTGCCATATGGAATGGCCTCGTAGGCCGCCACCATCTACCCTAGCCACCGAGTGCATTGAAGAACTGACACTTTTGGCGGTTTCAGAATTTGTTTTACCATGTTCTGTATTTCCAGAGCCTTTTCCACTGGAAGAAAAAAACTCTGTAATCCTGTATCCAAAATCATACCCAGAAACGACAGCCGTGTCATCGGAACCAACTGTGATTTTGGCAAGTTTAGGAGCCAACCATGTTGTTGCAGAATCGTCAGTGAGAGCGCAACATTCTTCAGCAATTGCTCCTTGGATCTCGCCTTTATGAGGAGATCGTCCAGTACGGGATAATCGAAATTCCCTGCTTGCGCAGGAGAACCATCATTTCCGCCATTACTTTGGTGAAAATCCTCAGAGCCGTGGACAGACCAAACGGCATGTCTGAAATTGGTAATGACAATCCTGAACAGCAAACCTCAGGTATGCCTGATGTGGAGGATATATGGGAACGTGTAAGTAAGCATCCTTTATGTCGACCGACACTATAAAATCCCCCTCCTCCAGACTGGAGATCACTGCTCGGAGAGATTCCATTTTGAATTTGAACTTTTTCAGAAAGAAATTGAGGGATTTTAGGTTCAGAATCGGCTTGACTGAGCCATCCGGCTTCGGGACCACAAACAGACTCGAATAAAAACCCTCCCCCCGTTGTGACGGGGGTACCGTGACACAGCTTTAGTATTGCCGCGCATACTACCTCTCTTTCTGGAAGAGAAGCTGGCAAGGCCGATTTGAAAAATCGGTGAGGGGGCATGTCTTGAAACTCTAACTTGTACCCTTGGGTTACTATTTCTAATATCCAAGGATCCAGGGCCGAGTGTATCCAGACCTGACTGAAGAGTTTGAGACGTGCCCCCACCGGTGCGGACTCCCGCAGAGGAGCCCCAGCGTCATGCTGTGGATTTGGTAGAAGCCGGAGAGGACTTCTGCTCTTGGGAACTTGCCACAGCCTGTGACCTCTTTCCCCGTCCTCTTCCTCTCGCAACAAGGAAGGAGGACCCTCGTCCTTTTTTGAATTTATTGGGCCGAAAGGACTGCATCTGATAGTGGGCAGTTTTCTTCTGTTGTGCAGGAACATAAGGCAAAAATGACGACTTACCCGCGGTAGCCGTAGATACCAGGTCAGTGAGGCCGTCACCAAACAAGACACCACCTTTATACGGCAGAGACTCCATAGCCTTCTTAGAGTCAGCATCAGCATTCCATTGATGAATCCACAATGCTCTCCTTGCTGAGACTGCCATGGCATTGGCCCTTGATCCCAAAAGGCCAATATCCCTTACAGCTTCTATTAAATATGCTGCAGCGTCCTTGATATGACCCAGAGTCAAAAGCACGCTATCCCTGTCCAGGGTATCTACCTCAGATGACAAGTTATCTGCCCACTTTTCAATAGCGCTAATCACCCATGCCGAAGCAACTGCAGGCCTGAGTAGCGCACCCGTAGTGACATAAATGGATTTCAGTGTATTTTCCTGCTTACGATCCGCAGGATCCTTTAGGGCTGCCGTGTCAGGAGACGGAAGCGCCACCTTCTTGGATAGACGCGATAGAGCTTTATCCACCGTGGGGGTTGACTCCCACTTTTCCCTGTCCCCAAAGGGAAACGGATATGCCACTGGAATTCTTTTGGGAACCTGTGCCTTCTCGTCAGGATTTTCCCAAGCCTTTATACATACAGACCCTAGTATCAGGAACAGCCGGGTCCTCTGTTATATGCAACACTTCTTTTATTGCCACAATCATGTACTGAATGCTCTTAGCCAGTTTAGGATTTAACCTGGCATCACTATAGTCGACACTGGAATCAGAGTCCGTGTCGGTATCTGTTAACTGGGCAAATGCACGTTTCTGTGACCCCGAAGGGGTCTGAGCTTGTGACAATGGGGTAAATTTACTAAGATGGGAGTTCTATTTCAGATGGGATGTTGCCCATGGCAACCAATCAGATCCTACTTCTCCCTTATCTAGCACCTTCTAGAAATCTGATTGGTTGCTATGGGCAACATCCCATCTGAAATAGAACTACCATCTTAGTAAATTTACCCCAATGCCTCTTCCATGGATTTTCTCCATGTCTGGCTTTTAGACTCAGATTTATCCAATCTCTTCGTCAACCGAGCCACATTAGCATTCAAAACACTCAACATATTTACCCAATCAGCCGTCGGTGGTGCCGACACGGTCACTCCCCCAGCCTTTTCTGTTCCCACTCCAGCCTCCTCCTGAGGAGAGCACTCAGCCTCAGACATGTCGACACACACATACCGACACCCTCAACCACACTGGGGCTATAGGAGACAAACCCACAATTAAGCCTGTTAGAGAAACACAGAGGGAGTTCTATCCAGCGCCTGACCCGGTTCTGAAGCGAGTAAAAACTGCCCAGACCTGCTAGCGCTTTTACATTACAATAATTAGCACCAAAACTCTTGTTCCCCCCCCCTCGTTTTGCACCCTGTTACTTGTACTGTAGTGTGGGAGGCCAGGCTCAGCGTCTCTGCAGCTTCTGTGAAGAGATGGCGGCGCTGGTCAGAGCTGTGGTGGCTAAGCCACGCCCCCGTCATGGCGCGCTTCAGTCCTGCTTATTTTCATATTTATTATACTAACGGGGGTCTGTAATCAGTGCCCAGCACGTTATACACTTTCTCTGACGTCCTAGTGGATGCTGGGAACTCCGTAAGGACCATGGGGAATAGCGGCTCCGCAGGAGACTGGGCACATCTAAAGAAAGCTTTAGGACTATCTGGTGTGCACTGGCTCCTCCCCCTATGACCCTCCTCCAAGCCTCAGTTAGTTAGATTTTTGTGCCCGACCGAGCAGGGTGCAATCTAGGGGGCTCTCCTGAGCTTCTTAGAAAAAGTTAGTTTAGGTTTTTTATTTTCAGTGAGACCTGCTGGCAACAGGCTCACTGCATCGAGGGACTAAGGGGAGAAGAAGCGAACCTGCCTGCTTGCAGCCAGCTTGGGCTTCTTAGGCTACTGGACACCATTAGCTCCAGAGGGACCGAACACAGGCCCAGCCTCGGAGACCGGTCCCAGAGCCGCGCCGCCGGCCCCCTTACAGAGCCAGAAGCAAGAAGAGGTCCGGAAAATCGGCGGCAGAAGACATCAGTCTTCACCAAGGTAGCGCACAGCACTGCAGCTGTGCGCCATTGCTCCTCATGCACACCACACACTCCGGTCACTGAGGGTGCAGGGCGCTGGGGGGCGCCCTGAGCAGCAATATAAACACCTTGGCTGGCAAAAATACATCACATATAACCCCCAGGGCTATATGGATGTATATTAACCCCTGCCAGATTCCATAAAAATGCGGGAGAAAAGTCCGCGAAAAAGGGGCGGAGCTATCTCCTTCAGCACACTGGCGCCATTTTTACCTCACAGCTCCGTTGGAGGGAAGCTCCCTGGCTCTCCCCTGCAGTTAATACACTACAGAAAGGGTTAAAAAGAGAGGGGGGGGGGCACAATTTAGGCGCAGTATACAATATATATGCAGCTATAAGGGAAAACACTTTTTTATAGGTGCTATCCCTGTGATATATAGCGCCCTGGTGTGTGCTGGCATACTCTCCCTCTGTCTCCCCAAAGGGCTTTGTGGGGTCCTGTCCTCTATCAGAGCATTCCCTGTGTGTGTGCTGTGTGTCGGTACGGCTGTGTCGACAGGTATGTGGAGGATAATGAGGTGGAGGCGGAGCGAATGCCTGTAAATATGTTGTCACCCCCTGCGGGGTCGACACCGGTGTGGTTGAACTTATGGAAGGATTACGTGAAAGTGTCAACTCCTTACATAAAAGGTCAACGACACGGAACAGCCGGCTACTCAGCTTGTGCCTGTTCCAGCGTCTCAAATGTCATGGGGGGCTCTAAAATCGCCCGCTACCTCAGATAACAGACACAGATGTCGACACGGATACTGACTCCCGTGTCGACATCGATGAGACTGGTGTACCCTCCAAATAGGTCCACCCGTTACAGGATTGAGACAATGAAAAATGTATTACACATTTATGATTATACCCCAGGTACCACATAAAAGGGTATTGTGTTTGGTGAGAGAAAACTATTAGTAGTTTTTCCTGCATCTGAGAAATTAAATGAGGTGTGTGAGGAAGAGTGGTCTTCCCCCGGTAAGAAATTGATAATTTCTACAACGGTTATTGGCAGCGTACCCTTTCCCGCCAGAGGATAGGTCACGCGGGGAAACACCCCATAGGGTAGATACAGCGCTTACACGCTTATCAGAAAAGGTGGCACTACCGTCTCCGGGTACGGCCGCCCTGAAGGAACCTGCTGATAGAAAGCAGGAGGTTACCCTATAAGATATGGTCACACACTAGGGCATTATATTGCGACCAGCCGTTGCTTCGGCATGGATGTGCAGTGCTCCCGCTGCGTGGTCAGATTCCCTGTCGGAAAATAACTATGGATAGGGACAATATTTTGCTGAAAATAGAGCATATAAAAGACGTGGTCTTATACATGCGTGATGCACAGAGGGATATTTGCCGGCTGGCATCAAAAATAAGCGCTAGGTCCATTGCCGCCAGACGGGGGTTATGGACTTGGCAATGGTCAGGCGATGCCGACTCGAATCGGCACATGGAAGTTGCCCTATAAGGGGGTAAAACTGTTTGGGGATAGTTTTTCAGACCTCGTTTCCACAGCTACTGCTGGGAAATTAATTTTTTTGCCACAGGCTACCCCACAACAAAAGAAAGCACCGTATCATCAAGTACAGTCCTTTCGGCCCCAGAAAAGCAAGAGGGCTAGAGGCTCATCCTTTCTGCCGAGAGGCAAAGGTAGAGGAAAAAAGCTGCAACACACAGCTAGTTCCCAAGAGCAGAAGTTCTCCCTGCGTCCGGTAGGTCCACAGCATGGTGCTGGGGCTGCTCAGGCGGACCCGGGTACGGTGGGGGCCCGTCTCAGATATTTCAGCGGACAGTGGGCTCTCTCACATGGATCCCTGGGTCCTTCAAGTAGTATCTCAGGGGTACAGGCTGGAGTTCGAGACGTTCTTCCCCCCGCCGTTTCCTAAAATCTGCCTTACCGGCACCTCCCTCTGCCAGGGAGACGGTGTTGGTGGATATTCAACACTATAATCACAACAAGTGATTGTCAAGGTGCCCCTCCTTCAGCAAGGAAGGGGTTACTATTCCACAGTGGTTGTGGTACCGCAACGGTTCGGTGAGACCCATCTTGAAATTAAAATACTTGAACTTTTATATCAGAAGATTCAAGTTCAAGATGGAATCGCTCAGGGCGGTTATTACGAGCCTGGACGAGGGGGATTACAGGGTCTCCCTGGACATCAAGGATGCGTACCTGCATGTCCCCATTTACCCCCCTCACCAGGAGTACCTCAGATATGTGGTACAGGACTGTCACTATCAGTTCCAGACGCGGCCGTTGGAGTTGTCCACGGCACCGAAGGTCTTTACCTAGGTAATGGCCGAAGTGATGATACTCCTTCGCAAGAAGGAAGTTTTTATTATCCCGTACTTGGACGATCTCCTGATAAAGGCGAGGTCCAAAGAACAGCTGGTAGTGGGGGTAGCACTCTCTCGGGAAGTGCTACAACAGCACGACTGGATTCTCAATATTCCAAAGTCACAGCTGGTCCCGACGATACGTCTTCTGTTCCTGGGAATGTTTCTGAACGCAGACCAGAAAAGAGTGTTTCTTCCAGTGGAAAAAGCCGAGGAGTTGTCATCTCTAGTCAGAGACATCCTAAAACCAGGACAGGTGTCGGTACATCAATGCACACGAGTCCTGGGAAAAATGGTAGCTTCGTACAAAGCATAATTCCATTCGGAAGACTCCACGCAAGGACGTTCCAGTGGGACCTGTGGGACTAATGGTCCGGGTCCCATGTACAGATAAAACAGCGGATAACCCTGTCAGCAAGAAACAGGGTGTCGCTGCTGTGGTGGCTGCAGAGGGCTCATCTACTAGAGGGCCGCAGATTCGGAATACAGGACTGGGTCCTGGTGACAACGGATGCCAGCCTTCGGGGCTGGGGTGCAGTCACACAGGGAAGAAATTTCCAAGGAGATTTCGCTTCACATAAATATTCTGCAGCTAAGGGCCATTTACAATGCCCTAAGCCAAGCAAGGCCCCTGCTTCAGAACCAGCCGGTACTGATCCAATCAGACGACATCACGACGGTCGCCCATGTAAACAGACAGGGCGGCACAAGAAGCAGGATGGCGATGGCAGAAGCCACAAGGATTCTCCGATGGGCGACCTACACCCAGGAGAATGGGGACTTCATCCAGAAGTTTTCCAAATGCGGGTAAACCGTTGGGAATGACCACGGGTGGACATGATGGCGTCCCGCCTCAACAAGAAGTTGAAAAGATATTGCGCCAGGTCAAGGGACCCTCAGGCGATCGCTGGGGACGCTCTAGTGACACCGTGGGTGTACCAGTCGGTTTATGTGTCTCCTCCTCTACCTCTCATACCCAAGGTACTGAGAATAATAAGAAGGCGAGGAGTGAAAACCATACTCGGGGTTCCGGATTGGCCATGAACAGCTTGGTACCCGGAACTTCAAGAGATGCTGGCAGAGGACCCTTGGCCTCTGCCGCTCAGACAAGACCTGCTGCAGCAGGGACCCTGTCTGTTCCAAGACTTACCGCGGCTGCGTTTGACGGCATGGCGGTAGAACACCAGATCCTAAAGGAAAAGGGTATTCCGAAGGAAGTCATCCCTACCCTGATCATAGCCAGGAAGGATGTCACCGCAAGACATTATCGCAGCGTTTGGCGAAAATTTGTTGCTTGGTGGGAGGCCATGAAGGCCCCGACGGAGGAATTTCAACTATGTCGATTCCTGCACTTCCTGCAAGCAGGGGTGACGTTTGGGCCTCAAATTGGGGTCCATCAAGGTCCAGATTTCGGCTCTGTCGATTTTCTTCCAGAAAGAACTGGCTTCACTGCCTGAAGTTCAGACTTTGGTTAAAGGAGTACTACATATTCAGCCTCCTTTTGTGCCTCCTGTGGCACTTTTTGGATCTCAACGTGGTGTTGGATTTCCTAAAGTCGCATTGGTTGAGCCACTTAAAACCATGGAGCTAAAGTATCTCGCGTGGAAAGTGGTCATGCTGTTGGCCTTGGCCTTGGCCAGGCGTGTGTCAGAATTGGCGGCTTTGTCATGTAAAAGGCCTTATCTGATTTTCTGTATGGATAGGGCAGAGTTGAGGACTCGTCCTCAGTTTCTCCCGAAGGTGGTCTCAGGTTTTCACTTGAACCAACCTATTGTGGTGCCTGCGGCTACTGGGGACTTGGAGGATTCCAAGTTGCTGGACGTAGTCAGGGCCCTGAAAATTTTATTTTTCCAGGACGGCTGGAGTCAGGAAAACTGACTCGCTGTTTATCCTGATGGCACCCAACAAGCTGGGTGCTCCTGCTTCTAAGCAGTCTATTGCGCGCTGGATTTGTAGCACTATTCAACTGGCGCATTCTGCGGTAGGATTACCGCAGCCTAAATCAATAAAAGCCCATTCCACAAGGACGGTGGGCTCATCTTGGGCGGCTGCCCGAGGGGTCTCGGCTTTATAATTTTGCAGAGCAGCTACTTGGTCAGGGGCAAAACACGTTTGCAAAATTCTACGAATTTAATACCCTGGCTGAGGAGGACCTGGAGTTCTCTCATTCGGTGCTGCAGAGTCATCCGCACTCTCCCGCCCGTTTGGGAGCTTTGGTATAATCCCCATGGTCCTTACGGAGTTCCCAGCATCCACTAGGACGTCAGAGAAAATAAGAATTTACTTACCGATAATTCTATTTCTCGTAGTCCGTAGTGGATGCTGGGCGCCCATCCCAAGTGCGGATTGTCTGCAATACTTGTACATAGTTATTGTTAACTAATCGGGTTCTTGTTGTGAGCCATCTATTCAGAGGCTCCTCTGTTATCATGCTGTTAACTGGGTTTCATATCACAAGTTGTACGGTGTGATTGGTGTGGCTGGTATGAGTCTTACCCGGGATTCAAAATCCTTCCTTATTGTGTACGCTCGTCCGGGCACAGTATCCTAACTGAGGCTTGGAGGAGGGTCATAGGGGGAGGAGCCAGTGCACACCAGATAGTCCTAAAGCTTTCTTTAGATGTGCCCAGTCTCCTGCGGAGCCGCTATTCCCCATGGTCCTTACGGAGTTCCCAGCATCCACTACGGACTACGAGAAATAGAATTATCGTTAAGTAAATTCTTATTTTTGCCAGTGGCTAAAATGAGGATTAATGCTGCCCAGGGCGCGGTACCTCACAAGCCGTCTTCTGCCGTCACTGAAGTCTTCTGATCTTCTAATACTCACCCGGCTTCTATCTTCTGGCTCTGCAAGGGGGGTGACGGCGCAGCTCCGGGAACGAGCAGCTAGGCGTACCAAGCAATCGGACCCTCTGGAGCTAATGGTGTCCAGTAGCCTAAGAAGCAGAGCCTTTAACTCACAGAAGTAGGTCTGCTTCTCTCCCCTCAGTCCCACGATGCAGGGAGCATGTAGCCAGCAGGTCTCCCTGAAAATAATAAACCTAACAAAGTCTTTTCTGAGAAACTCTGGAGAGCTCCTCAGTGTGCATCCAGTCTCACTGGGTACAGAATCTAACTGGAGTCTGGAGGAGGGGCATAGAGGGAGGAGCGAGTTCACACCCCTTTTAAAGTCTTAAAGTGCCCATGTCTCCTGCGGATCCAGTCTATACCCCATGGTTCTTGAAGCATCCCCAGCATCCTCTAGGACGTATGAGAAAGTTCCATTTACCACAATGCACTGCTCCCCTATTATCTAACCAGTTACTAACTTAAGTACATATTGTGCTCCCTAGCCCCAGTTCTTGTAACTTATAGTTAAGTCTTACGTGCAGTATTGTGTTGAAAGCTTTAGCAAAGTCTAATAAGATTACATCCACCTCTTTACCTGATCTAGGTTCGCACTTACCGTTTCGTAAAAGTCTAGTAAGTTTGTTTGACATGATCTATCCTTCACAAATCCATGTTGGTTCCTAATAACAACCTTTTTGGCATTAAGGAACTTCTGTATACTATCCCTTAGAATGCTTTCTAGTACTTTCCCCACTATAGATATAAGACTAACTGGTCTATAATTGCCTGGTTCAGCTTTACTTCCTTTTTTGAAAATCGACACTACTTCCGCTATAGCCCAGTCTTTGGGAACCATGTCTGATGTATTATTATTATCTTTTATTTATATGGCGCCACAAGGGTTCCGCAGCGCCCAATTACAGAGTATATAAATAAATAATCAAAACAGGAAAACAGCAACTTACAGTTGACGACAATATAGGACAAGTACAGGGTATATAGACATAGTTACATCAGCAGATTACACTGGAATAAGTATGAGGTGGCAGAGGATTGCTGGATTTTGTGCAGTTGAAGATTATTAAAGTAAGAAAAAGGATAATTACATGAGGGAAGAGGGTCCTGCTCGTGAGAGCTTACATTCTAAAGGGGGCAGACAGACAGGGGTGACACAGATGGGGTACATAGAGAGTGTGGAACAGAGGCTTAAGATAAGAGACGGCTGGGTTTGGTGAAAAAGTGGGTCTTGAGTGCCCGTTTGAAGTTTTGTAGAGAGGGGGAGAGTCTGAGGGGGAGAGGTAGGGAATTACAGAGAAATGGAGCAGCACGTGAGAAATCATGGAGGTAGGAGTGGGAGGAGGTAATCCGTAGGCAGGAGAGTCGGCGTGTATTAGCAGAGGGAAGAGGATGGGTGCGAGTGTAAAGGGAGATAAGGTCAGAGATGTAGATGGGAGAGGAGTGGATGAGGGATTTGTAAGTGAGTGTGAGAAGCTTGAAAGTGTAAATGTAAGTGAATCATTGAAGATTAAAAATAGTGGTCTTGCTAGTTCAGAGTGTAGCTCCATGAGAACCCTTGGGTGAATATACATGCATATATAAAACAACACACACACACACACATAGAGAGTGTGTGTGTGTGTATATATTTTATATATATATACACACACATATATGTATATATGTATATATATATATATATATATATATATAGACGTTATGGTAAGAACTTACCGTTGATAACGTGATTTCTCTTATGTCCACAGGTATCCACAGGATAACATTGGGATATAGTTGAGCGACAGCGGAAATGGCACCAACACGGTCATGAGCTTTCTGGCCTCCCAGGATGCATCGGGGCCTCCCCATATAGTCCCGCCCACTGACTCAGTCAAATCAGTTCTTTCCACAGCGATTTAGGCAGGAGCATCAGGTAGAAACCTATTTAGGCGATAAGAACACACATGCACACCCTTCCATACAAGAGGAAAGATGTTTAGTGATTGTCAAGATCCTCAAATCAGGTGCGTCAGGGTGGGATCCCTTTGGATACCTGTGGACATAAGAGAAATCGCGTTATCAACGGTAAGTTCTTACCATAACGTCTTTCTCTGGCTGGGTCCACAGGATAACATTGTGATTCCCAAAGCCAATTTTAGTGGTGGGGACGCACCTGATTACACAGGAGGACCTTTCGCCCGAAGTCTGCGTCATGAGAGGCAAAAGTATCCAAGGCATAATGTCTAATGAATGTGTTTATGGAAGACCATGTGGCTGCCTTACAAATTTGTTCTGCTGAAGCACCCTGTTGTGCTGCCCATGAAGGACCTACCTTACGTGTAGAGTGAGCAGAGACGTTAGCCGGAGTAGGGAGATCTGCATGAGAATAAGCTTCTGATATTACCATTCGGAGCCATCTTGCGAGCGTCTGTTTACTAGCAGGCCATCCTCTTCTATGAAATCCGTAGAGGATGAAGAGAGAATCTGTTTTCCTGATGGCACTAGTACGATCTATGTAGATTCTTAAAGCTCGAACTACGTCCAGAGACGCTTCTCCCGCAGATAGTCCCGATACCTGAAAAGCTGGGACTACAATCTCTACATTCAGGTGAAACTTTTAAACCACCTTCGGAAGATAACCAGATCTAGTTCTGAGAACTGCTCTGTCTTGAAAAATTTTTAGGAAAGGAGACTTACACGATAACGCTCCTAAATCTGACACTCTTCTGGCTGACGCCATTGCCAGTAGAAAAAGTACTTTAGCCGTTAACCATTTAAGATCTGCTCTCTTAAGTGGTTCGAACGGAGGTCCCTGAAGGACTTTAAGAACTAAATTCAAATCCCAGGGAGCTGCAGGAGGAACAAATGGAGGTTGAATATGTACAACTCCCTGAAAGAAAGTACGTACATCCTGTAAATCAGCACTCTTTCGCTGAAACCATACAGTTAACGCTGATACTTGAACTCTCAAGGAAGCTACCTTCAAACCTTTATCCAAACCTGCTTGAAGGAAATCCAAAATCCTGGATACTTAGAAAGATCTTGGATTCAAACTTTTTTCAGTACCCCAATGAATATAGGCTTGCCATATTCTATGATACACACGAGCTGAAGAAGGCTTTCTTGCTCTGAGCATAGTTGGGATTACTTGTTTTGAAAATCGTCTAGCTTCTAAGATAGAGGTTTCAACAGCCACGCCGTCAAAGACAGACGATCCAGATGACTGTGACAACAAGGACCCTGCATTAGCAGATCTGGACGTTGAGGGAGCATTATCTGTGCTTCCACGGACATTCTCAGCAGATCTGTGTACCAATGCCTTCTTGGCCAAGCTGGAGCTATTAGAATTATTGCTCCCTTTGCTTGCTTTATTTTTCTCACTACGCTGGGTAACAGAGATATTGGAGAGAACAGATACGCCAGATGAAATTTCCATTCTACTGACAGTGCGTCTACAAGGACCGCTCCGGGATCCTTTGTTCTCGATCCGTACCTCGGAACTTTGTTGTTTAGACGAGACGCCATGAGGTCTATCTCTGGTAGACCCCATCTGTTCACTAGTGTCTGAAACACTTCTGGGTGTAATGCCCATTCGGTTTCCTGAATGGTGTGTCGACTGAAAAAAATCAGCTTCCCAGTTCAGTACACCTGGGACAAACACTGCTGACAATGCTGGAAGATGGAGTTCTGCCCATCTTAGAATGGGGGCTACTTCCTCCATCAATCTTTTGCTGTGAGTTCCTCCTTGATGATTTAGGTACGCTACTGCTGTCGCATTGTCTGAGCGGATCTGGACCGGTCTTCCTTGCAGACTGTCCTTTGCCTGAACTAGAGCCATATATATGGCCCTTATTTCCAACAGATTTATCGGCAGGCGACTTTCCCTTGCGGTCCATTTTCCCTGGAACCATAGGCTTCCGAGTACCGTACCCCAGCCTTGCAGGCTGGCATCTGTTGTCAGGACTTGCCACTCTTTTATCCAAAAGGGTCTCCCCTTGTTTAAATGGTCTGTCTGTAGCCACCACGCTAGAGACCTTTTTACGTTTACTGGAAACTTTATCATCTGCTTTTTTATCGTCTGATGATTTCCATTCCATTTGGTCAGAATAAGGTGCTGCAATGGTCTGGAGTGGAATTGCGCATATTCCACCATGTCGAAGGTTGATACCATCAGACCCAACAGTCGCATTGCTGCATGGACTGACACTGTCTGGGCTTGCAACGCTTCCTGAGCCATGACCTGCACCTTGACTATCTTTTTCTCTGGTAAGAGAACTTCCTGTAGGTTTGAATCCAGTATGGCCCCCAAATGAACCATCCGCTGTGACGGATTCAGAGACGACTTTTCCCAATTTATGAGCCACCCGTGTCTCTGTAAACAAACTATTGTCTGTAGAAGATGGCTCAAAAGTAAATCCTGCGATGTCCATGTACTGTGACAAATTACATGGCCCTATGTGGGCACTGCTATCAAGTAGAGTTAGGACTGCTGTATCAGAGAAGCCGTGAAGGGGCCAGCAGCTAAACATGTGTTTGCAAACATTTGTGACGAATTCTCTGAATTTTATTACCAGATAGATTCAGGGATGGTTACAGGTAATTTTCAGTGTGCGGAAGGGAATTTGGGGGTGGGGATTTGCACCCCCCTTCCTCTTTGTTTGTTGTTTGTCTGTGACCCCTCCCCCTTCCAGCACCTGATATATAATTACCTCCAGGTATGATTGAGCAGCTTCCAAATTGTTTGTCTGCTAATGTGCTAGGATTAACAGGTCGTCGAGGTATGGGAATATTCTTATCCCCCGTTTGCGCAGACAAGCTGCCATAATCACCATTATCTTGGTAAACACCCTAGGTGCTGTTGCTAGCCCGAAGGCCAAAGCTTGGAATTGAAAATGTTCCTGGAGGATGGCAAACCTGAGGTAACACTGATGAGACAGTGCTATAGGCACATGTAGGTAAGCATCCCGTACATCCAGTGATACCATGTAATCTTCCAGTTCCATAGCCAACATTATGGAGCGTAACGTCTCCATGTGGAACTTTGGGATCCAAATGTATTTGTTCAATATTTTCAGATTGAGAATTGGTCGAAATGACCCATTTAGCTTCTGGATCAGAAATAGATTGGAGTAAAACCCCTGTCCCCTCTGTGATGGCGGTACTGGGACAATCACACCTGACTGCAGTCATTTTTGGACTGCTTCTTGCAGGTCATTGGCCATCGACACTATACGGGAGGGGCTGGTGCAAAAAAATCTTTGAGGAGGCTGCCTCCTGAATGGGAACCCATACCCCTGAGATACCACCTTCTGCACCCAAGCATCTGTTGTTGACTGTTGCCATATGTGTGCAAAATGAAGGAGTCGGCCCCCAACCCTGGAATCCTCCAGGCGGAGGCCCGTCTCTTCAGGCTGAGGATTTCTGTTCAGGCTTGGAAGCTGGCTTTTTGCTAGCCCACTGCTTCCTACCCCTGGTTTTGAACTGGGGTTGCTTAGACTCCTCTTTAGCTTTCGCTTTGCCAACGAAATGAGCAAAACTTTGAACCCTTAGACTTAGGGTTATAAGTAGCCGGAAATCTGACCTTCTTTGATTCAGCCTCTGATTCTAGGATATCAGATAATGGTTTCCCAAACAATATATTACCAACGAAAGGCAATGCTTCCAATTCTTTCTTGGATTCCGCATCTGCTTTCCAGGTACGTAGCCAAAATGCTCTGCGAACGGCTATTGTCAAGGCTGAAGCTTTAGAAGCAACTGTACCTACATCAATTGCTGCTTCTTCCAAGTATTGGGCAGATTGTCTTAAACGGCTTAAATGATACTCTTGCTCCCTATTAGGAGAAGAGATGTCATTCTCTAGTTCCTCTATCCATTCGCCCATTGCCTTTGCTACCCAGGCCGAAGCCATAGCAGGTCTTACCACTGCTCCTACTAGAGAAAATATATTTTTCAAGAAGCTATCTACCCTTCTGTCTGTGACATCATTTAGCGAGGTAGATGACAGTGGTAAAGCAGATTTATGCACAAGTCGCAGAACATGTGCATCTACTTTTGGAGGAACTTCTCTTTTTGAACAATCCGCAGCTGGAAATGGATAATAAGAATTCCATCTTTTCGGAATCTTATACTTTTTACTGGGCGTTGCCCAAGACTCATCCATCATTTCCGTCAGCTCATTTGATGCTGGGAATTCAGTTTTAACTGATTTTGTTCGTTTAAACACAGGTGCTTTAGATTTTAACACTGTCTTACTTCCACAGAGAGAACAGCCTTCACAGCATCAATAAGTTCAGCTACATCCTCTGAATTAAAACTCTGCGACTGATCATCATACGGAGTATTTGGATATACTGTATCATCATCATCATCTGTTGTATCATCTTGTGTAGTCTGCCACATAGACGCATCTGTCTTAGTCTTACCTGTCCCTTGGTCACTTGTAGAGGCTACTGGAACCAAACCATAGGAAGGGAGCTGCATGTATGGGTTCATAGTGTAACCTAACCCTTGAGGTGGTGCTACCGGAGCTAACCTGTCCGCTATTGAAGATAAAGTCTTTGCGAACATATTCCATGGTGGCTCTGTTGGTGGTTGAACCAACTCCTGTTTTTTACTTTGCTGAAAAGCAAAACAGTTCGCACACAACCCCTCATAAGTGACCAATTGGTCCATACCAATTAACCCTGTCTTACAAGATAAGCATGTTAGGGATGTAGGAGTGCTTGATAAATTCTCCTAGTCACTTTTGCCGCTCACAGACATGGTAATAATCTGTTAATGACTACACAATTTGTGACTGAAAATCACCTATATATGAGTATATAGAAGTGAGATTAATCTGACCACAGCCGTGCACCTGAATTGAGGGTCAGAACAGGACTGACAACACAGAAAAGTCAGCACACATACTAGCAGTCAGTCACATGTTAAGGCATTCGACATTGTCATATGAGAATACAACCCCCATAACAACTTGCAAGTAGGTAGGAAAATTGTACTTCTGTTTCAACTGGTTCTTTCTCAACATAACATGCAGAAAACACAGTAATATACAGATCTCATATGCAATATGTGCTAAAAATTAACAATTCATACTAACAAGTAGAGAGAATTTTAGTACTGTATACCCTTCCTCCATAGAGCGGGATACAGGGAGACTCACCACACTTCCATATCCAAGCAAATTCGCTCGTAAGACGCTGAGTGATTCAGACGCTACCGCTCCTGATAACGGACACAGTCGCTCACTGACGGACACGGACGCTCAGCGACTTCCACGTGTATGCAGACGCTAAAGCCTGCGACTCGGTCTAGGCGAGATCTCTAGTGTACACAACCACAGCGTCTACGCTGCGACCGAGTACCCTCATGGTAGCGTCTGAGACGGGAGTGAGGTCATTCAGTTCATGGACGGGAGACACGCGGAAACTGGTCATGAACTCGGAGGAGGGGCGGCCAGGAGAGCGTCTGAATCCCCTTGTTGACTTAAACTCTAAGGATCACGGCCTCTACCTAGTCCTGGCGCCTATGATCCCTAGAGCGTAGCACTGTCGCACTCGAGATGTTCGGCGCATCAACACACTGTTTGTAGTCTCCACCAATACAGTGTAGCTGTGTCCTGACCCCTCTAGTAAGAGGAAATCCATAGACTTACCTTCCCCCCATGCTCCGGCCACAGCCTGGTTACGTCTGCTGGACATGCTAGAACATCCGACACAGGCGCCCGTCGAGACAGCACTGTACCGCAAAGGTAAGCGTTGTTGCGAGCCGGTGGGGAGTTGTTGGAGCGACTCTTTCCAGTATGCGTTTAAGACGCTGTTAAGAAAAGTCGCTCAAAAAACATAGTAAGTCTATAAAAATAACATAAAAAAAGCTTCAGGCTGCTTTATTCACAGCAGCCCTGTGACCATGGTCCGGCTTCCTGCCGCACCACGCAAAAAACTGATTTGACTGAGTCAGTGGGCGGGACTATATGGGGAAGCCCTGATGCATCCTGGGAGGCCAGAAAGCTCGTGACGTGTTGGTGCCATTTCCGCTGTCGCTCAACCATATCCCAATGTTATCCTGTGGACCCAGCCAGAGAAATAATAAGAATTTACTTACCGATAATTCTATTTCTCGGAGTCCGTAGTGGATGCTGGGGTTCCTGAAAGGACCATGGGGAATAGCGGCTCCGCAGGAGACAGGGCACAAAAGTAAAGCTTTTACAGGTCAGGTGGTGTGTACTGGCTCCTCCCCCTATGACCCTCCTCCAGACTCCAGTTAGGTACTGTGCCCGGACGAGCGTACACAATAAGGGAGGATTTTGAATCCCGGGTAAGACTCATACCAGCCACACCAATCACACCGTACAACTTGTGATCTAAACCCAGTTAACAGTATGATAACAGAGGAGCCTCTGAAAGATGGCTTCCTAACAATAACCCGAATTAGTTAACAATAACTATGTACAAGTATTGCAGATAATCCGCACTTGGGATGGGCGCCCAGCATCCACTACGGACTCCGAGAAATAGAATTATCGGTAAGTAAATTCTTATTTTCTCTATCGTCCTAAGTGGATGCTGGGGTTCCTGAAAGGACCATGGGGATTATACCAAAGCTCCCAAACGGGCGGGAGAGTGCGGATGACTCTGCAGCACCGAATGAGAGAACTCCAGGTCCTCCTTTGCCAGGGTATCAAATTTGTAAAAATTTACAAACGTGTTCTCCCCTGACCACGCAGCTGCTCGGCAGAGTTGTAATGCCGAGACCCCTCGGGCAGCCGCCCAAGATGAGCCCACCTTCCTTGCGGAATGGGCCTTAACAGATTTAGACTGTGGCCGGCCTGCCACAGAATGTACAAGTTGAATTTTGTTACAAAACCAACGAGCAATCGACTGCTTAGAAGCAGGTGCACCCAACTTGTTGGGTGCATACAGTATAAACAGCGAGTCAGATTTTCTGACTCCAGCCGTCCTTTAAATATATATTTTTTAAGGCTCTGACAACGTCCAACAACTTGGAGTCCTTCAAGTCGTCTGTAGCCGCAGGCACTACAATAGGCTGGTTCAGGTGAAACGCTGATACCACCTTAGGGAGAAAATGCGGACGCGTCCGCAGCTCTGCCCTATGTCGAATGGAAAATTAAATAAGGGCTTTTATAAGACAAAGCCGCCAGTTCAGATACTCTCCCGGCCGAAGCCAGGGCCAGTAACATAGTCACTTTCCATGTGAGATATTTCAAATCCACATTCTTTAGTGGTTCAAACCAATTGGATTTGAGGAAATCTAAAACTACATTTAGATCCCACGGTGCCACCTTAGGCACCACAGGAGGCTGTATATGCAGTACTCCTTTGATAAAAATCTGGACCTCAGGGACTGAGGCCAATTCTCTGTGGAAGAATATTGATAGGGCCGAAATTTGAACCTTAATAGATCCCAATTTGAGACCCATAGACAATCCTGATTGCAGGAAATGTAGGAAAACGACCCAGTTGAAATTCCTCCATCGGAGCACTCCGCTGCTCGCACCACGCAACATATTTTCGCCAAATACGGCGATAATGCTTCGCGGTGACTTCCTTCCTTGCCTTTATCAAGGTAGGAATGACTTCTTCTGGAATGCCTTTTCCTTTTAGGATCTGGCATTCAACGCCATGCCGTCAAACGCAGCCGCGGTAAGTCTTGAAAAAGACAAGGACCCTGCTGAAGCAGGTCCCTTCTCAGAAGTAGAGGCCACGGATCGTCCGTGACCATCTCTTGAAGTTCCGGGTACAAAGTCCTTCTTGGCCAATCCGGAGCCACTAGTCTTACTCCTCTTTGCCGTATAATCCTCAATACCTTTGGTATGAGAGGCAGAGGAGGAAACACATATACCGACTGGTACACCCAAGGTGTTACCAGCTCGTCCACAGCTATTGCCTGCGGATCTCTTGACCTGGCGCAATACCTGTCCAGTGTTTTGTTGAGGCGAGACGCCATCATGTCCACCATTGGTTTTACCCAACGGTTTAATAGCATGTGGAAAACTTCTGGATGAAGTCCCCACTCTCCCGGGTGAAGGTCGTGTCTGCTGAGGAAGTCTGCTTCCCAGTTGTCCACGCCCGGGATGAATACTGCTGACAGTGCTATCACGTGATTCTCCGCCCAGCGAAGGATCCTGGCAGCTTCTGCCATTTCCCTCCTGCTTCTTGTGCCGCCCTGTCTGTTTACATGGGCGACTGCCGTGATGTTGTCCGACTGGATCAACACCGGTCTTCCTTGAAGCAGAGGTTCCGCCTGGCTTAGAGCATTGTAGATTGCTCTTAGTTCCAGAATGCTTATGTGAAGAGACTTTTTCAGGCTCGACCACACTCCCTGGAAATTTCTTCCCTGTGTGACTGCTCCCCAGCCTCTCAGGCTGGCATCCGTGGTCACCAGGATCCAATCCTGTATGCCGAATCTGCGGCCCTCCAATAGATGAGCCTCCTGCAACCACCACAGAAGGGATACCCTTGTCCTCGGCGACAGGGTTATCCGCAGGTGCATCTGAAGATGCGACCCTGACCATTTGTCCAACAGATCCCTTTGCATGGAATCTGCCGAAAGGGATTGCTTCGTAAGAAGCTACCATTTTTTCCCAGGACTCTTGTGCATTGATGTACAGACACCTTTCCTGGTTTTAGGAGGTTCCTGACCAGGTCAGATAACTCCTTGGCTTTTTCTTCGGGAAGAAAAACCTTTTTCTGAACTGTGTCCAGAATCATCCCCAGGAACAGCAGACGAGTTGTCGGCATTAATTGGGATTTTGGAATATTCAGAATCCATCCGTGCTGCTTTAGCACCTCTTGAGATAGTGCTAAACCCATCTCTAGCTGTTCTCTGGACCTTGCCCTTATTAGGAGATCGTCCAAGTATGGGATAATTAATACGCCTTTTCTTCGAAGAAGAAATATTATCTCGGCCATTACCTTTGTAAAGACCCGAGGTGCCGTGGACAAACCAAACGGCAGCGTCTGAAACTGATAGTGACAGTTTTGTACAACGAACCTGAGGTACCCCTGGTGTAAGGGGTAATTGGAACGTGGAGATACGCATCCTTGATGTCCAAGGATACCATAAAGTCCCCTTCTTCCAGGTTCGCTATCACTGCTCTGAGTGACTCCATCTTGAACTTGAACTTCTTTATGTATAGGTTCAAGGACTTCAGATTTAGAATAGGCCTTACCGAGCCATCCGGCTTCGGTACCACAAATAGAGTGGAATAATACTCCTTCCCTTGTTGTAGAAGAGGTACCTTGACTATCACCTGCTGAGAATACAGCTTGTGAATGGCTTCCAAAACCGTCTCCCTTTCTGAGGGGGACGTTGGTAAAGCAGACTTCAGGAAACGGCGAGGTGGCTCTGTCTCTAATTTCAACCTGTACCCCTGAGATATTATCTGCAGGATCCAGGGATTTACCTGCGAGTGAGCCCACTGCGCGCTGTAATTTTTGAGACGACCGCCTACCGCCCCCGAGTCCGCTTGCGAAGCCCCAGCGTCATGCTGAGGCTTTTGTAGAAGCCGGGGAGGGCTTCTGTTCCTGGGAAGGAGCTGCCTGTTGCTGTCTCTTCCCTCGTCCTCTGCCTCGTGGCAGATATGAATAGCCCTTTGCTCTCTTATTTTTAAAGGAACGAAAGGGCTGCGGTTGAAAGGTCGGTGCCTTTTTCTGTTGGGGAGTGACTTGAGGTAGAAAGGTGGATTTCCCGGCCGTAGCCGTGGCCACCAAATCCGATAGACCGACCTCAAATAACTCCTCTACGCATCGCCTGTCCACTGTCGTGTCCATAAAGCTCTTCTGGCCGAAATGGACATAGCACTTACCCGTGATGCCAGTGTGCAGATATCTCTCTGTGCATCACGCATATAAAGAAATGAATCCTTTATTTGTTCTAACGACAGTAAAATATTGTCCCTGTCCAGGGTATCAATATTTTCGATCAGGGACTCTGACCAAACTACCCCAGCACTGCACATCCAGGCAGTCGCAATAGCTGGTCGTAGTATAACACCTGCATGTGTGTATATACCTTTTTGGATATTTTCCATCCTCCTATCTGATGGATCTTTAAGTGCGTCCGTCTCAGGAGAGGGTAACGCCACTTGTTTTGATAAGCGTGTTAGCGCTTTGTCCACCCTAGGAGGTGTTTCCCAGCGCTCCCTAACCTCTGGCGGGAAAGGGTATAAAGCCAATAACTTCTTTGAAATTAGCAGTTTTTTATCGGGGCACCCCACGCTTCATCACACACGTCATTTAATTCTTCTGATTCGGTAAAAACTACTGGTAGTTTTTTCACACCCCACATAATACCCTGTTTAGTGGTACCTGTAGTATCAGCTAAATGTAACATCTCCTTTATTGCCAAAATCATATAACGTGTGGCCCTACTGGAAAATACGGTTGATTCGTCACCTTCACCACCGGAATCAGTGCCTGTGTCTGGGTCTGTGTCGACCGACTGAGGCAAGGGACGTTTTACAGCCCCTGACGGTGTTTGAGGCGCCTGGACAGACACTAATTGAGTGTCCGGCCGCCTCATGTCGGCAAACGACTGCTTAAGCGAGTTGACGCTATCCCGTAATTCCACAAATAAAGGCATCCATTCTGGTGTCGACCCCCTAGGAGGTGACATCCTCATATTTGGCAATTGCTCCGCCTCCACACCAATAACGTCCTCATACATGTCGACACACACGTACCGACACACAGCAGACACACAGGGAATGCTCTATACGAAGACAGGACCCACTAGCCCTTTGGGGAGACAGAGGGAGAGTCTGCCAGCACACACCAAAAAGCGCTATATATGACAGGGATAGCCTTATGATTAAGTGCTCCCTTATAGCTGCTTTTATATTAATATATTGCCATTTATTCTGCCCCCCCTCTCTGTTATACCCTGTTTCTGTAGTGCAGTGCAGGGGAGAGACCTGGGAGCCTTCCTGACCAGCGGAGCTGTGACAGAAAATGGCGCCGTGTGCTGAGGAGATAGGCCCCGCCCCTTTTTCGGCGGGCTAGTCTCCCGCTATTTAGTACATTTAGGCAGGGGTAAATATCTCCATATAGCCTCTGGGGCTATATGTGAGGTATTTTTAGCCTTTTTAAAGGTTTTCATTTGCCTCCCAGGGCGCCCCCCCCCAGCGCCCTGCACCCTCAGTGACTGCCGTGTGAAGTGTGCTGAGAGGAAAATGGCGCACAGCTGCAGTGCTGTGCGCTACCTTAAGAAGACTGCAGGAGTCTTCAGCCGCCGATTCTGGACCTCTTCTTGCTTCAGCATCTGTGAGGGGGCCGGCGGCGTGGCTCCGGTGACCATCCAGGCTGTACCTGTGATCGTCCCTCTGGAGCTTCATGTCCAGTAGCCAAGAAGCCAATCCATCCTGCACGCAGGTGAGTTCACTTCTTCTCCCCTCTGTCCCTCGTTGCAGTGATCCTGTTGCCAGCAGGAATCACTGTAAAATAAAAAACCTAAGCTAAACTCTCTAAGCAGCTCTTTATGAGAGCCACCTAGAATTGCACCCTTCTCGGCCGGGCACAAAAATCTAACTGGAGTCTGGAGGAGGGTCATAGGGGGAGGAGCCAGTACACACCACCTGACCTGTAAAAGCTTTACTTTTGTGCCCTGTCTCCTGCGGAGCCGCTATTCCCCATGGTCCTTTCAGGAACCCCAGCATCCACTTAGGACGATAGAGAAAAATAAATACTATATGTATATATATATATATACAAAATAGAGAATTCAGCACTCACCATAGCAAGCTCACTTGTCCTCACAACATCAATAAATAAATGATGGGGGTTTAGTTGGTGGATTGGCCAATGCACGGAAGCCTGCATACCGATTTTCAAGGTACCCCACCTTCATGCAGGTCCTACACTATCACACAGCCTAAAGAATTAAAACCTGGCAACTGTATCACATATAATATAACTGCAAATATGCCCACTAGGTTTAATGTATGCCTGCCACATATCTAGTGGCTTTTAAAGGCATACTAGTCACCTGACACAGCCGATAAATTACTAAGGAGCAGCTGACACAGGTTTAGAACAATTAAGATTACACAGGGGTGCATGAAAAGGCCTGTGACCATGGTTAATAAGAGTTAACCAAAGATTAGTATGCCTTTAAAAGCCACTAGATATGTGGCAGGCATACATTAAACCTAGTGGGCATATTTGCAGTTATATTATATGTGATACAGTTGCCAGGTTTTAATTCTTTAGGCTGTGTGATAGTGTAGGACCTGCGTGAAGGTGGGGTACCTTGAAAATCGGTATGCAGGCTTCCGTGCATTGGCCAATCCACCAACTAAACCCCCATCATTTATTTATTGATGTTGTGAGGACAAGTGAGCTTGCTATGGTGAGTGCTGAATTCTCTATTTTGTATGTATTTGGGTAGGTGGCCATGGGCTGCATGCACCCCACCCTATGAGTGGTGAGTGCAGACACTGCACCCCGCTTCTGGGGTGGCGAGTGCTGTGGTTTTCTATATTTGTTTGTATATTTTGGGGTTAATCTTTGGTTAACTCTTATTAACCATGGTCACAGGCCTTTTCATGCACCCCTGTGTAATCTTAATTGTTCTAAACCTGTGTCAGCTGCTCCTTAGTAATTTATCGGCTGTGTCAGGTGACTAGTATGCCTTTAAAAGCCACTAGATATGTGGCAGGCATACATTAAACCTAGTGGGCATATTTGCAGTTATATTATATGTGATACAGTTGCCAGGTTTTAATTCTTTAGGCTGTGTGATAGTGTAGGACCTGCATGAAGG